>NC_091284.1:344181516-344491433 GCF_032444005.1 Ranitomeya imitator | reverse complement strand
CGTTTAGCGCATAAAAATGGCCAATTTTATGTGTACCTGGTAGCCCCTTTACGGCATCTCTCTTATACCAGGTCCTATGCTTGCCTTACCTCGCTGAGAATAAACGTCTCCATCTGAATGGGTACATGTGAAAACCTCTTCCTAGACTAGAATTCTCTCTCTCTGTGGAGGGGTATTGGACCTGCTGTAATTAAAACACCTGTAGGCTAGGAGGCGGAGTGCACGATCAGAAGGCTAGAGAATACATTTCAAAAACCTGACCTGCACATCCAAACATAGACTCAGTGTGAACAGGTGCTGAACCTAGAGTCGCCAACTCGTATATAGTTAAGTAAATAAGGCAGCACACTGCAGCGCTAGAACATACAAACTTGAAATACGAAATTTGAACTGCATTACTGCACTAGAAATATGAAAAATGAGAGCGTTTAGCGCATAAAAATGGCCAATTTTATGTGTACCTGGTAGCCCCTTTACGGCATCTCTCTTATACCAGGTCCTATGCTTGCCTTACCTCGCTGAGAATAAACGTCTCCATCTGAATGGGTACATGTGAAAACCTCTTCCTAGACTAGAATTCTCTCTCTCTGTGGAGGGGTATTGGACCTGCTGTAATTAAAACACCTGTAGGCTAGGAGGCGGAGTGCACGATCAAAAGGCTAGAGAATACATTTCAAAAACCTGACCTGCACATCCAAACATAGACTCAGTGTGAACAGGTGCTGAACCTAGAGTCGCCAACTCGTATATAGTTAAGTAAATAAGGCAGCACACTGCAGCGCTAGAACATACAAACTTGAAATACGAAATTTGAACTGCATTACTGCACTAGAAATATGAAAAATGAGAGCGTTTAGCGCATAAAAATGGCCAATTTTATGTGTACCTGGTAGCCCCTTTACGGCATCTCTCTTATACCAGGTCCTATGCTTGCCTTACCTCGCTGAGAATAAACGTCTCCATCTGAATGGGTACATGTGAAAACCTCTTCCTAGACTAGAATTCTCTCTCTCTCTGTGGAGGGGTATTGGACCTGCTGTAATTAAAACACCTGTAGGCTAGGAGGCGGAGTGCACGATCAGAAGGCTAGAGAATACATTTCAAAAACCTGACCTGCACATCCAAACATAGACTCAGTGTGAACAGGTGCTGAACCTAGAGTCGCCAACTCATATATAGTTAAGTAAATAAGGCAGCACACTGCAGCGCTAGAACATACAAACTTGAAATACAAAATTTGAACTGCATTACTGCACTAGAAATATGAATAATGAGAGCGTTTAGCGCATAAAAATGGCCAATTTTATGTGTTCCTGGTAGCCCCTTTACGGCATCTCTCTTATACCAGGTCCTATGCTTGCCTTACCTCGCTGAGAATAAACGTCTCCATCTGAATGGGTACATGTGAAAACCTCTTCCTAGACTAGAATTCTCTCTCTCTGTGGAGGGGTATTGGACCTGCTGTAATTAAAACACCTGTAGTCTAGGAGGCGGAGTGCACGATCAGAAGGCTAGAGAATACATTTCAAAAACCTGACCTGCACATCCAAACATAGACTCAGTGTGAACAGGTGCTGAACCTAGAGTCGCCAACTCGTATATAGTTAAGTAAATAAGGCAGCACACTGCAGCGCTAGAACATACAAACTTGAAATACGAAATTTGAACTGCATTACTGCACTAGAAATATGAAAAATGAGAGCGTTTAGCGCATAAAAATGGCCAATTTTATGTGTACCTGGTAGCCCCTTTACGGCATCTCTCTTATACCAGGTCCTATGCTTGCCTTACCTCGCTGAGAATAAACGTCTCCATCTGAATGGGTACATGTGAAAACCTCTTCCTAGACTAGAATTCTCTCTCTCTGTGGAGGGGTATTGGACCTGCTGTAATTAAAACACCTGTAGGCTAGGAGGCGGAGTGCACGATCAAAAGGCTAGAGAATACATTTCAAAAACCTGACCTGCACATCCAAACATAGACTCAGTGTGAACAGTTGCTGAACCTAGAGTCGCCAACTCGTATATAGTTAAGTAAATAAGGCAGCACACTGCAGCGCTAGAACATACAAACTTGAAATACGAAATTTGAACTGCATTACTGCACTAGAAATATGAAAAATGAGAGCGTTTAGCGCATAAAAATGGCCAATTTTATGTGTACCTGGTAGCCCCTTTACGGCATCTCTCTTATACCAGGTCCTATGCTTGCCTTACCTCGCTGAGAATAAACGTCTCCATCTGAATGGGTACATGTGAAAACCTCTTCCTAGACTAGAATTCTCTCTCTCTCTGTGGAGGGGTATTGGACCTGCTGTAATTAAAACACCTGTAGGCTAGGAGGCGGAGTGCACGATCAGAAGGCTAGAGAATACATTTCAAAAACCTGACCTGCACATCCAAACATAGACTCAGTGTGAACAGTTGCTGAACCTAGAGTCGCCAACTCGTATATAGTTAAGTAAATAAGGCAGCACACTGCAGCGCTAGATCATACAAACTTGAAATACGAAATTTGAACTGCATTACTGCACTAGAAATATGAAAAATGAGAGCGTTTAGCGCATAAAAATGACCAATTTTATGTGTACCTGGTAGCCCCTTTACGGCATCTCTCTTATACCAGGTCCTATGCTTGCCTTACCTCGCTGAGAATAAACGTCTCCATCTGAATGGGTACATGTGAAAACCTCTTCCTAGACTAGAATTCTCTCTCTCTGTGGAGGGGTATTGGACCTGCTGTAATTAAAACAACTGTAGGCTAGGAGGCGGAGTGCACGATCAGAAGGCTAGAGAATACATTTCAAAAACCTGACCTGCACATCCAAACATAGACTCAGTGTGAACAGGTGCTGAACCTAGAGTCGCCAACTCGTCTATAGTTAAGTAAATAAGGCAGCACACTGCAGCGCTAGAACATACAAACTTGAAATACAAAATTTGAACCGCATTACTGCACTAGAAATATGAAAAATGAGAGCGTTTAGCGCATAAAAATGGCCAATTTTATGTGTACATGGTAGCCCCTTTACGGCATCTCTCTTATACCAGGTCCTATGCTTGCCTTACCTCGCTGAGAATAAACATCTCCATCTGAATGGGTACATGTGAAAACCTCTTCCTAGACTAGAATTCTCTCTCTCTGTGGAGGGGTATTGGACCTGCTGTAATTAAAACACCTGTAGGCTAGGGCCGGAGTGCACGATCAGAAGGCTAGAGAATACATTTCAAAAACCTGACCTGCACATCCAAACATAGACTCAGTGTGAACAGGTGCTGAACCTAGAGTCACCAACTCGTATATAGTTAAGTAAATAAGGCAGCACACTGCAGCGCTAGAACATACAAACTTGAAATATGAAATTTGAACTGCATTACTGCACTAGAAATATGAAAAATGAGAGCGTTTAGCGCATAAAAATGGCCAATTTTATGTGTACCTGGTAGCCCCTTTACGGCATCTCTCTTATACCAGGTCCTATGCTTGCCTTACCTCGCTGAGAATAAACGTCTCCACCTGAATGGGTACATGTGAAAACCTCTTCCTAGACTAGAATTAGCCTACAGGTGTTTTAATTACAGCAGGTCCAATACCCCTCCACAGAGAGACAGAATTCTAGTCTAGGAAGAGGTTTTCACATGTACCCATTCAGATGGAGACGTTTATTCTCAGCGAGGTAAGGCAAGCATAGGACCTGGTATAAGAGAGATGCCGTAAAGGGGCTACCAGGTACACATAAAATTGGCCATTTTTATGCGCTAAACGCTCTCATTTTTCATATTTCTAGTGCAGTAATGCAGTTCAAATTTCGTATTTCAAGTTTGTATGTTCTAGCGCTGCAGTGTGCTGCCTTATTTACTTAACTATATACGAGTTGGCGACTCTAGGTTCAGCACCTGTTCACATTGAGTCTATGTTTGGATGTGCAGGTCAGGTTTTTGAAATGTATTCTCTAGCCTTTTGATCGTGCACTCCGCCTCCTAGCCTACAGGTGTTTTAATTACAGCAGGTAAAATACGCCTCCACAGAGAGAGAGAATTCTAGTCTAGGAAGAGGTTTTCACATGTACCCATTCAGATGGAGACGTTTATTCTCAGCGAGGTAAGGCAAGCATAGGACCTGGTATAAGAGAGATGCCGTAAAGGGGCTACCAGGTACACATAAAATTGGCCATTTTTATGCGCTAAACGCTCTCATTTTTCATATTTCTAGTGCAGTAATGCAGTTCAAATTTCATATTTCAAGTTTGTATGTTCTAGCGCTGCAGTGTGCTGCCTTATTTACTTAACTATATACGAGTTGGCGACTCTAGGTTCAGCACCTGTTCACACTGAGTCTATGTTTGGATGTGCAGGTCAGGTTTTTGAAATGTATTCTCTAGCCTTCTGATCGTGCACTCCGCCTCCTAGCCTACAGGTGTTTTAATTACAGCAGGTCCAATACCCCTCCACAGAGAGAGAGAATTCTAGTCTAGGAAGAGGTTTTCACATGTACCCATTCAGATGGAGACGTTTATTCTCAGCGAGGTAAGGCAAGCATAGGACCTGGTATAAGAGAGATGCCATAAAGGGGCTACCAGGTACACATAAAATTGGCCATTTTTATGAGCTAAACGCTCTCATTTTTCATATTTCTAGTGCAGTAATGCAGTTCAAATTTCATATTTCAAGTTTGTATGTTCTAGCGCTGCAGTGTGCTGCCTTATTTACTTAACTATATACGAGTTGGCGACTCTAGGTTCAGCACCTGTTCACACTGAGTCTATGTTTGGATGTGCAGGTCAGGTTTTTGAAATGTATTCTCTAGCCTTCTGATCGTGCACTCCGCCTCCTAGCCTACAGGTGTTTTAATTACAGCAGGTCCAATACCCCTCCACAGAGAGAGAGAATTCTAGTCTAGGAAGAGGTTTTCACATGTACCCATTCAGATGGAGACGTTAATTCTCAGCGAGGTAAGGCAAGCATAGGACCTGGTATAAGAGAGATGCCATAAAGGGGCTACCAGGTACACATAAAATTGGCCATTTTTATGCGCTAAACGATCTCATTTTTCATATTTCTAGTGCAGTAATGCAGTTCAAATCTCGTATTTCAAGTTTGTATGTTCTAGCGCTGCAGTGTGCTGCCTTATTTACTTAACTATCTATCTAGCTAGACTGGCCTCCTGTGCTCATCCTGGTTTCATTCTGTGTATGTCTTTTCCCTCTCCACTCACAGTCATTACTTGTGAGGGGCTATCTATCTTTTGGGGATTTTCTCTGAGGCAAGATAGTTTTCCTGTTTCTATCTTTAGGGGTAGTTAGTTCTCAGGCTGTGACGAGGTGCCTAGGGAGTGTCAGGAGCATCCCTGTTATGACCTGGTGGTCAGGACAATAATGGACCTGGTGGATAAGAGCACACGGAATGACCTGATAGTTACTGATAATATAGGACGAGCTCTGCGACGTGGGAACTCTGCTGACCGCAATCCCTAATCCTATCAACCACACTAAAAATAGCCGTGGATTGCTCCTAACGCTCCCTATGCAACTCGGCACAGCCTAAGGAACTAGCTAGCCCTAAAGATAGAAAAATAAAGCCTACCTTGCCTCAGAGAAATTCCCCAAAGGAAAAGGCAGCCCCCCACATATAATGACTGTGAGTAAAGATGAAAATACAAACACAGAGATTAAATAGATTAAGCAAAGTGAGGCCCGACTTACTGAACAGACTGAGGATAGGAAAGGTAGCTTTGCGGTCAGCACAAAAACCTACAAAAAGACCACGCAGAGGGCGCAAAAAGACCCTCCGCACCGACTCACGGTGCGGAGGCGCTCCCTCTGCGTCTCAGAGCTTCCAGCAAGCAAGAACAATCAAAATAGCAAGCTGGACAGAAAAATAGCAAACCAGAAAAAAACAAGCAGTCACTTAGCTTCTGCTGGGAAGACAGGTCACAAGAACGATCCAGGAGTGAACTAGACCAATACTGGAACATTGACAGGTGGCATGGAGCAAATATCTAAGTGGAGTTAAATAGAGCAGCCAGCTAACGAATTAACCTGGTCACCTGTGGAAGGAAACTCAGAAACACCCACAGCCACCAGAGAAAGTCCATGGACAGAACCAGACGAAGTACCATTCATGACCACAGGAGGGAGCCCGACAACAGAATTCACAACAGTACCCCCCCTTGAGGAGGGGTCACCGAACCCTCACCAGAGCCCCCAGGCCGAACAGGACGAGCCAAATGAAAGGCATGAACCAGATCGGCAGCATGAACATCAGAGGCAATAACCCAGGAATTATCTTCCTGACCATAACCCCTCCACTTGACCAGGTACTGGAGTTTCCGTCTCGAAATACGAGAATCCAAAATCTTCTCCACCACATACTCCAACTCCCCCTCAACCAACACCGGGGCAGGAGGATCAACGGATGGAACCACAGGCGCCACGTATCTCCGCAACAACGACCTATGGAACACATTATGGATGGCAAAAGAAGCAGGAAGGGCCAAACGAAATGACACAGGATTGATAACCTCAGAAATCTTATACGGACCAATGAAACGAGGCTTAAACTTAGGAGAGGAAACCTTCATAGGAACATAACGAGACGACAACCAAACCAAATCCCCAACACGAAGTCGGGGACCCACACAACGCCGGCGGTAAGCGAAACGTTGATCCTTCTCCTGGGATAATGTCAAATTGTCCACCACATGAGTCCAAATCTGCTGCAACCTATCCACCACAGTATCTACACCAGGACAGTCCGAAGACTCAACCTGCCCTGAAGAGAAACGTGGATGGAAACCAGAATTGCAGAAAAACGGCGAAACCAAAGTAGCCGAGCTGGCCCGATTATTAAGGGCGAACTCAGCCAACGGCAAAAAGTACACCCAATCATCCTGATCAGTGGAAACAAAGCATCTCAGATATGTTTCCAAAGTCTGATTAGTTCGTTCGGTTTGGCCATTTGTCTGAGGATGGAAAGCCGAGGAAAAAGACAAATCAATGCCCATCCTAGCACAAAAAGAACGCCAAAACCTCGAAACAAACTGGGAACCTCTGTCAGAAACGATGTTCTCCGGGATACCATGTAAACGAACCACATGCTGGAAAAATAATGGCACCAAATCAGAGGAGGAAGGCAATTTAGACAAAGGTACCAAATGGACCATCTTAGAAAAGCGATCACAAACCACCAAAATGACCGACATCTTTTGAGAGATGGGGAGATCCGAAATAAAATCCATAGAAATATGCGTCCAGGGCCTCTTCGGGACCGGCAAGGGCAAAAACAACCCACTGGCACGAGAACAGCAGGGCTTAGCCCGAGCACAAGTCCCACAGGACTGCACAAAAGAACGCAAATCCCGTGACAAAGACGGCCACCAAAGGATCTAGCCACCAAATCTCTGGTACCAAAGATTCCAGGATGCCCAGCCAACACTGAACAATGAATCTCAGAGATAACTCTACTAGTCCATCTATCAGGGACAAACAGTTTCTCTGCTGGGCAACGGTCAGGTCTATCAGCCTGAAATTTTTGCAGCACCCGCCGCAAATCAGGGGAGATGGCAGACAAAATTACCCCCTCTTTGAGAATACCCGCCGGCTCAGGAACACCCGGAGAGTCAGGCACAAAACTCCTTGACAGGGCATCAGCCTTCACATTCTTAGAGCCCGGAAGGTACGAAACCACAAAATCAAAACGGGAGAAAAATAACGACCATCGAGCCTGTCTCGGATTCAACCGTTTGGCAGACTCAAGATAAGTCAAATTCTTGTGATCTGTCAAGACCACCACGCGATGCTTGGCTCCTTCAAGCCAATGACGCCACTCCTCGAATGCCCACTTCATGGCCAACAACTCTCGATTACCAACATCATAATTGCGCTCAGCAGGCGAAAACTTTCTAGAAAAGAAAGCACATGGCTTCATCACCGAGCCATCAGAACTCTTTGCGACAAAACAGCCCCAGCTCCAATCTCAGAAGCATCAACCTCAACCTGAAACGGGAGCGAAACATCTGGCTGGCACAACACAGGGGCAGAAGAAAAATGACGCTTCAACTCCTGAAAAGCCTCTACAGCTGCAGAAGACCAATTGACCACATCAGCACCCTTCTTGGTCAAATCAGTCAACGGTTTAGCAACACTAGAAAAATTAGCACTGAAGCGCCGATAAAAATTAGCAAAGCCCAGGAACTTTTGAAGGCTCTTCACAGATGTCGGCTGAGTCCAATCGTAAATGGCTTGGACTTTAACAGGGTCCATCTCGATAGCAGGAGGGGAAAAAATGAACCCCAAAAATGAAACCTTCTGAACTCCAAAGAGACACTTTGACCCCTTCACAAACAAGGAATTCGCACGAAGGACCTGGAACACCATTCTGACCTGCTTCACATGAGATTCCCAATCATCCGAAAAGACCAAAATATCATCCAAATACACAATCAGGAATTTATCCAGGTACTCTCAGAAGATGTCATGCATAAAGGACTGAAATACTGATGGAGCATTGGAAAGCCCGAATGGCATAACCAGGTACTCAAAATGGCCCTCGGGCGTATTAAATGCTGTTTTCCATTCATCGCCTTGTTTAATACGCACAAGATTATACGCCCCTCGAAGATCTATCTTGGTGAACCAACTAGCCCCTTTAATACGAGCAAACAAATCAGACAGCAAAGGCAAAGGATTCTGAAATTTGACTGTAATTTTATTGAGAAGGCGGTAATCAATACAAGGTCTCAAAGAACCATCCTTCTTGGCCACAAAAAAGAACCCTGCTCCTAACGGTGATGACGACGGGCGAATAAGGCCTTTCTCCAAGGATTCCTTTATATAACTCCGCATAGTGGCGTGTTCTGGCACAGATAAATTGAACAATTGACCCTTAGGAAACTTACTACCAGGAATCAAATTAATTGCACAATCGCAATCCCTATGAGGAGGTAGGGCACTGGCTTTGGGCTCATCAAATACATCCCGATAATCCGACAAAAACTCTGGAACTTCAGAAGGAGTGGAAGACGACATAGACAAAAATGTAACATCACCATGTATCCCCTGGCAACCCCAGCTGGACACAGACATAGATTTCCAGTCCAATACTGGATTATGAACCTGTAGCCATGGCAACCCCAAAACGACCACATCATGCAGATTATGCAACACCAGAAAGCGGATATCCTGCTGATGTGCAGGAGCCATGCACATGGTCAATTGGGTCCAGTACTGAGGCTTATTCTTGGCCAAAGGCGTAGCATCAATTCCTCTCAATGGAATAGGATACTGCAAGGGCTCCAAGAAAAAACCACAGCGCCTAGCATACTCCAAGTCCATCAAATTCAGGGCAGCGCCTGAATCCACAAATGCCATAACAGAATAGGATGACAAAGAACAAATCAGAGTAACGGACAATAGAAATTTAGACTGTACCGTACCAATGGTGTCAGACCTAGCGAACCGCTTAGTGCGCTTAGGACAATCGGAGATAGCATGAGTGGAATCACCACAGTAAAAACATAGCCCATTCCGACGTCTGTGTTCTTGCCGTTCAGCTCTGGTCAAAGTCCTATCACATTGCATAGGCTCAGGCCCATGCTCAGATAGTACCGCCAAATGGTGCACAGCTTTACGCTCATGCAAGCGTCGATCGATCTGAATGGCCAAAGACATAGACTCATTCAGACCAGCAGGCATGGGAAATCCCACCATGACATCCTTAAGGGCTTCAGAGAGACCCTTTATGAAGATTGCTGCCAGGGCACATTCATTCCACTGAGTGAGCACAGACCACTTTCTAAACTTCTGACAATATATCTCCGCTTCATCCTGACCCTGACACAGAGCCAGCAAGATTTTCTCTGCCTGATCCACTGAATTAGGTTCGTCATAAAGCAATCCAAGCGCCAGGAAAAACGCATCAACATCACGCAATGCCGGATCTCCTGGCGCAAGGGAAAATGCCCAGTCTTGAGGGTCACCGCGTAACAAAGAAATAATGATCTTTACTTGTTGAACAGGGTCACCTGAGGAGCGAGGTTTCAAGGCAAGAAACAATTTACAATTATTTTTGAAATTCAAGAACTTAGATCTATCACTAAAAAACAAATCAGGAATTGGAATCCTAGGCTCTGACATCGGATTCTGAACCACAAAATCTTGAATGTTTTGTACACTTATAGTGAGATTATCCATCAAAGAGGACAGACTTTGAATGTCCATGTCTACACCTGTGTTCTGAACCACCCAGATGTAAAGGGGAAAAGAGAAACAAAACACACTGCAAAGAAAAAAAAATGGTCTCAGAACTTCTCTTATCCCTCTATTGAGATGCATTAGTACTTTGGGCCACCTGTACTATTATGACCTGGTGGTCAGGACAATAATGGACCTGGTGGATAAGAGCTCACGGAATGACCTGATAGTTACTGATAATATAGGACGAGCTCTGCGACGTGGGAACTCTGCTGACCGCAATCCCTAATCCTATCAACCACAATAAAAATAGCAGTGGATTGCTCCTAACGCTCCCTATGCAACTCGGCACAGCCTAAGGAACTAGCTAGCCCTAAAGATAGAAAAATAAAGCCTACCTTGCGTCAGAGAAATTCCCCAGAGGAAAAGGCAGCCCCCCACATATAATGACTGTGAGTAAAGATGAAAATACAAACACAGAGATTAAATAGATTAAGCAAAGTGAGGCCCGACTTACTGAACAGACTGAGGATAGGAAAGGTAGCTTTGCGGTCAGCACAAAAACCTACAAAAAGACCACGCAGAGGGCGCAAAAAGACCCTCCGCACCGACTCACGATGCGGAGGCGCTCCCTCTGCGTCCCAGAGCTTCCAGCAAGCAAGAACAATCAAAATAGCAAGTTGGACAGAAAAATAGCAAACCAGAGAAAAACAAGCAGTCACTTAGCTTCTGCTGGGAAGACAGGTCACAAGAACGATCCAGGAGTGAACTAGACCAATACTGGAACATTGACAGGTGGCATGGAGCAAAGATCTAAGTGGAGTTAAATAGAGCAACCAGCTAACGAATAAACCTGGTCACCTGTGGAAGGAAACTCAGAAACACCCACAGCCACCAGAGAAAGTCCATGGACAGAACCAGCCGAAGTACCATTCATGACCACAGGAGGGAGCCCGACAACAGAATTCACAACACATCCCACGGCTACTTCTAGTGTTGTGTTGAGCTAAGGGACTGCGGTCAGTACAGGTACCACTTCCTTCAGAGCTCGTCCCATGTTGCTCCTAAACCACCAGATCATAACAGCATCAGATGATGATGAAACTCAGGTGGCATTAGCTGGTGCGTCCTGCAGTATACAAACGACCCGGGAGGAGCAATCGTCTGAGGTGTTAGAAGAGGGTCCAACAGATGATGAGGTCCTTGATCCATCATGGTGAGAGGGACAGCAAAGTGGTGGTAGCAGCTCAGAGGAAGAGACTCCACAACAGTACAGCAGCAGAGGGCCAAAAAAGGGAGGAGAGTGAGGGGCGAGAGTTGGTTGCCTGTGGCCTTCACTTCAGCACCCGGAAGGAGCAGGACCCACGCAAAATCTAGTGCAAGGGGTGCTCCAATGAGGTGTGGTGCCTGGGCCTTTTTTGACCAAGTTGCCGATGACATTACAACAGTCAAATGCAATCTGTGTCATCTAACTCTGAAGTGAGGGAAAAACACCCACAACCTCAATACCACCAATATGTTGAGGCATTTGAGGAACAAACACGTTGCGGAGTGGACAAGTCACATAAAAAATCTTGCCCAACCTGCAGCTCCATGTGCCACCTCTTCCACTAATGTTGTACCTTGTTCCTCCCAGGAGAGAGAGGGAACATCCTCCTGCAGTAGTGTACAGACAGCCATCTTCACTGTCACACCGCCACCAACCTCACAATCCCAGTTATCCTCACAGTCCCAGGCTAGCCTGAGCCATCTGTCCCACAGTTATGGGTTTGAAAAAAGGAAATTCCCGGTAAGCCACCCCGAGCACAGGCCCTCAATGCTAGCATTTCAAAACTGCTGGCCCTTGAAATGCTATCATTCAGGCTGGTGGACACCGATGCCTTTCGCAACCTCATGGCATTGGCAGTCCCACAATACTGTGTTCCTAGCCACCACTATTTTAGTCGAAAAGCTGTCCCTGCCCTGCAACAGCACGTGGAGAAAAAAATTAAGCGTGCACCACTTAATGCCATCAGCAGCAAGGTCCACCTGACCACCGATGCGTGGAGCAGTAAGCACGGTCAGGGACGCTACATTTCCCTCACTGCCCATTGGGTAAATGTGGTGGAGCCGGGTACAGAAGTGGATAGTGGCACTGCGCAGGTCCTGCCAATGCCGAGGATTGCAGGACTTTCGTCCATTCGCATTGCCTCTTCCTCCTACTCCACTTACTCCACTTCCTCAGATTCCTCCACACAGCAGTTGGCAACATCTACTTTCACAAGGATTGGTGAACCATCCACTGACACGACCAAGTTGAGCACTGCAGTGACCAAACGTCAACAGGCCGTGTTGAAATTAATTAGTTTGGGGGATACATGCCACACTGCAGAGCAGTGGAATGCCATCAAGCAGCAGAGCGACCAGTGGTTTGGTCCGCTCAATCTCCAGCCAGGTATGGTGGTGTGTGACAATGGGCGAAACCTGGTGGCAGCTCTTGGTCTAGCCAATCTGACTCACGTCCCGTGCCTGGCACATGTGTTAAATTTGGTTGTGCAGAGTTTTCTTAAAAGCTATCCGGATCTTGAAGCTCTTCTGCACAAGGTCCGTGGCGAGTGCGCACACTTGTGCCGTTCGAGTGTACACAATGCGCGCATTGCAGCTGGATTTAACCTGCCTGAACACCGCCTCATATGTGATGTCCGCACTAGGTGGAATTCCATGTTGCATATGCTGGAGAGGTTGTGTGAGCAGCAGCAGGCAGTAATGGAATTCCAGCTGCATCAGGCGCAAGCGAGTCGCACAGCTCACAGGCCATACTTCACATGTGCCGAGTGGGCTTACATGAAAGACAACTGCTGTGTTTTGCGGCCCTTTAATGATTCCACTCATGTCGAGCGTGGATGATGCCATAGTCAGCATCACTGTACCCCTCATATGCCTCCTTGAAAAAACTATGCTAGGGATCAGGGATGCAGTTTTGGATGAGGAGGAGGAGGAACAAATGCTGACAATGCCTTCTGTATCGGGACAGTCTACCCACAGCTCTACGGGTGGGTTGTTAGCCTTGCAACATGGCAATTCACAAAGGTCCAGACAGGGGACACTTTGTGATTAAGAGGAGGAGGAAGAATTGGAGGAGGAAGTAGTATGGCCAAAGGAGGATGGTACACCACACACTGGTAGTCATCATTTACAGCGAGGATGGGGGGATGCAGAGGAGACCGAGAGCACGCCTCAAGCAGGGGACAGTGGGGCATGGCCAGTCGGCAGTCTGCAACACATGAGTGATTTCATGCTGCAGTGCCTTCGAAATGGCCACCGTATTGCTCGCATTCTCAACACTGATGATTACTGGGTGGCCAGCCTCCTGGATCCTCGCTACCGGGAAAACCTACAAACCCTGATAACACCGTTGAACCGGGATCGTAAAATGCAAGACTTCCAAGCCACACTGGTACATTTGATGATGTCCTCATTTCCACCTGAGAGGACTACTTCGAGTGTTTCACATGGCAGCTCAGTGCCTCCAGGATGGGGAGGAAGCTGTCCACAGAGCAGGAGCAGCACCTCTGCAGAAGGCCAGTTCAGTCTTGCCAAAATGTGGCAAAGTTTTGTGTGCCCGCAACCATGTCATGCACCATCATACACGGTTCCATTTAGCAGGATGCAGCATTACCGTCAGATGGTGGCAGACTACATGTCCAGCTATGTCAGTGTGTCCCAGGATGGTTCTGCCACCTTTAAGTTTTGGGGCTCCAAGCTTGATATATGGCCAGAGCTTAGCCAGTATGCCTTGGAGGTGCTGGCCTGCCCCGCTGCCAGTGTGTTATCGGAGCATGTCTTTAGCGCCACTGGTGGAGTCCTAACAGATCAACGCACGCACCTATCCACTGATAACGTTGACCGCCTAACTTTTATAAAGTTGAACCAGGCCTGGATCTCACCAGACTTTGCAAGCCCTGCGCCAGATGAGACTGAATAAACACATGTCTGGCAACAGTCTCCAGGTCCACACTTGGCCCTCTGGCACCACTAGATTGATCAGCCCACCTGGGCTTCAGCACCATCAGCTGTTGCTTGAAAGTGTCAGTTGCACAGTGAACAACCGCTGCTTTGTTTATGGGGTTCAGCACTGCAAGCTTTACTCTGGCTGTGCCACTGGCAAATCAGATACTGCAGTCCACCTACAAACACTCCAGTCCACCTACAAATACTGCAGTCCACCTGAGCTTCAGCACCATCAGCTGTTGCTCGGAAGTGTCAGTAGCACAGTGAACACCTGCTGCCATGTTGTAGGGGTTCAGTAACGCAAGCTGGACTCTGGCTGTGCTACTGGTAATTCAAATTCTCCTGTTCACCTACAATGAATCCTGTCTGCCTGGGCCTCAGCACCGCTAGCTGTTGCTCGGAAGTGCATGTAGCACAGTGAACACCCGCTGCCGTGTTGTCGAGGTTCAGCAACGCAAGCTGGACTCTGGCTGTGCTACTGGCAATTGAAATTCTGCTGTCCACCTACAATTTCCTCTGTTAGCTGGTCGATCAACCCTACCGGTCATTCATGCCCGAGTTTTTGCACTTGAGCTTGGTTTTTCACGATGGACTCAAGGCGTTGGTTGACCGCCTGGATACTGCTATTAGCCATATGAATACACATATCCAGGAGGTCACCAAAAACCTTGACCAAGTAAAAGCCGACCTCCAGAGGCCAGCACATCATTTTTTTTAAATCAAATTGAACAGGGCATGTCGGAACACCTTACTCCTGATCTCCAGTTTAGTGTCATGCAGGCCTGCAATGCTGCTTACGTGCAGGCTATGCAGCAGAGTCGGTATTTTCAGCAGACAGTGGTGGCATATCCACCTGTGCCTACACTGTCACGCTTGACCTCAATGCTGACCTCTGCTGCATACCACTGCACGGCCACCTCCATTCCAAGCACTGCCGGACACCACTACAGCACCACCACCATGCCGAGTGCTGGTGGACAGCCCACCGCCACCACCATAACAACTGCTGCTCTTTCTTGGACCTCCTCCACTGACACCACCATGCAGCAGCAGGACCCTGGCATGACCTTCCGCTCCGCCACCATGATGCAGCAGGACTCTGGCATGACCTTCCGCTCCACCACCACGATGCAGCAGGACCCTGGCATGGCCTTCTGCTCCACCGCCACGATGCAGCAGGACCCAGGCATAGCCTTCCGCGCCACAATGCAGCAGCAGGACCCTGGCGAGGCCTTCCAACCTCCAACTGCAACCATGCAGCAGCAGCGGGACAAAGACGGACAGTTCGGCCACTATGACCAGCCCGCAAGAAATGAGCCCACCGAGGCTCCCCAGACCGCAGCGCCAATCCAAAAAAGAGAAAAAAAAAACAGCTGACTATTTCTATTCCTCCCCCTCACCTCCCAATGTGTCTGTAATGTCAGGTTTGTCTCACCCTTCCAGTGTGTCTCAGCCCTCTCATGCGTCGAGCCCCATCCCCGATCTGCCAGACCCCAGTAATTGAATTGCCCCTTCTCCTGCCACCCCTGCATCGTCCACAGTGAGTCAAGCTTCACAGCTACATACCCCCCATTTTCAGCACTCTACCCCAAGCAGGCGCAGTTAATTTTTTATAAAAATAAATATTAATGTTTTTTGCCCCAAAAATGTTTGGTTAATTGTGTATTTCGCCGCCAGCAACACACACCGTGCGCCAAATAAAACAATGCGCCGCACACTTTATTTTTTGGCCACCTCATAGCTCCAGTAGTTAGCAAGTACAACACTGCAGCTTAGTGTGTCTTTGGTATAGAGATATGAGGTGGCCCAAAAAATTTATGCTTGTATTTTCTCCATAATCTCTTCCTTCTGCTTACTCTGTGACTAGTGTTGCAGACTGAAGAGAAAATGGCGGCAATGCAATGCAGAACTATACTCAACAGGTCATGTGTCCAAAAACTCATTAGTTAGGACACCTGACCTGGTGAGTAGAGAACTGCCTTGTATAACCTCCATTTTCTCTTCTGTGTACGTAATTTATTACACACAAAGTGAAGGGACGATGCAGGTCATAGAAGGCATATCTATACTCACCTGGACATGTGTCAGAAATAGTGAATTCATGAGGCTATTATGTGTGCATCATGAATTCATTATTTCTGACACCTGACTTGATGAGTATAGATCTGTTTTGTATTAAACAGCCATCGTCTCTTCGGTCTACGTCCAATAGATACTGCAGAAAAGAATCAGGACGCAATGACGTCAACAACCTTACCACTAACAACCTAAGTGGTTTGTAGAGGAAATACATAGGAGACACGGTCAAGATACCAAAAAAAAAGTTTATTAACAACAAATATTAGTAACATTTAAAACATAACTGGTACAGACCAAAACCCAACAGGACATTTACACAATATTGTCCTGCCATGCCACACATCCAATATCAGAATAAAAAAAGCAGCAAATCGGTCCATCATTTGTGGCCAACTTCAGCAGTTTACCGCAGCGGGTGATGCTGGTAATCTGGCAATGGGTTTGCAACTTGTTCATCCACTTTAATGTTGGGTTGCTCCTTAGCCATTATGTAATTGTGGAGAACCACACAGGCTTTGACCATCTCATCGACTGTCTCCATTTTTAGATTAATGGCTGTTGCAAGAATGCGCCATTTTGAGACTAGAATCCCAAAGGTACACTCTACTGTTCTTCGGGCCCTGGTCAGCCTGTAGTTAAAGATCCTTTTAGTGTGGTTCAAGTTCCGACTGGAATATGGCTTCAGTAGGTTTTCACACATCTTATAGGCCTCATCCCCAACCATAACAAATGGATCGGTGGGCCTCCAGTGTTGGGGAGAGGTCGTGGCAAATTAAAATTTTTGCCATAGACACGTTTGCCCATATCCGAGTTCTTGAAAGTCTGGGAATCATTGCCACGGCCAAAAGCGCCAATGTCCACGGCGATGAAGTGACAGTCCACATCTGCTATTGCCATGAGCACAACAAAAAAATATTTTTTATAGTTGAAGTACTCCGATCCTGTTCTGGCTGGTTTGATAACGCGGATGTGCTTTCCATCCACCGCTCCCAAGCAGTTGGGGAAATCACACACACTCCAGAATTTCTCTGCAATTCCCATCCACATGTCCTCGGTGGGTAGGGGTATAAACTCATCCCAGAGAACATTCCACTATGCCTGGCAGGTGTCTACAACTATCCCGGAGAGGGTGGAAATTCCAAGCCGGTATTTGAAGTGGAGGGATGATAAGCTCTCTCCGGTTGACAGAAATCTGTAATAAAATAAATAAAAAATAAATTACAATCAATTCTATTTCTATGGTGTTGTTCTGCTAAAGACATAAAGGAAAATACAAAGAGTACATGTCAGACCAACCAAAATTATGACTGGCATTTGTTTAGAATTGTTACACATCTTAATGTAACCAGGAGACGTTCCTCTGCTGGAATCGTTTTACAGAGCTGGGTGTCCTGTCTCCGGATGGCTCCTTGGACACGACCAAGCAAATCCCGAAAAGAGTCTTGCGACAACCTGGTATATTCCGGGAATTTGTCCGGGTTGGCATTAAGCTCGCCATATAGCCTGTGATAGGCTCCACAGCTCTCACGTAGTTTGATAATGGGGTGTCGCCAAAAACGCCTACGCCATGTCCTTCTCCATCTTTTGCGATTTCTGTGTTGCTCCCAAGCAAACGCACAGGCAATAAACAGCTTGATGCTTAAATCCAGGTTAAAATAAAAGCTATCTATGCGAAGATCCATCATGACACAGGATACAGTAGCACACTGTTAAGGTTTCAGCAGTCCTAGTGTCTATATATAGATATCCCACAATACACGCCCTCTGTAGTCCTATTGGCGGTGTCTGGTTATCTAGATTTTTCTCCTGTAAAATTTCCACCATGCGCACAAAAAACACAAACGCATGACAAAACGCATGGAAAAGCGTGAAAACGCGGCATTTTATAAACAGCATGCGTTCCCGCATGCATCTTAAAAACGCTGCGTTTGTACGTGTTTCTATGCGTTTTTCCTGCACTTGCGGATGCGGATTAAACGCTGCGGATTCGAACGCAAATGTGAAACTAGCCTTAGAGAGTTGAAAAAAAGATAGTTTGCTTTGGGAAAAACAAGACAATAATCTTGTAGTTATTATACCTTTTAATGGCAACAAAAAATAAAATAAATTATATTACAAAGCAAACTTTCGAGACTTCTTAGGTCTCTTCCCTACCATGCTTGATGAAGAGACCTAAGAAGTCTCGAAAGCTTGCTTTGTAACATAACATAAATTATTTTATTTTTGTTAGCCATTAAAAGGTACCATAGCTACAAGATTATTATCTTGCTTTTGCCACTGAGTGCAATCTTTTTAACACACTGTTCCCCCATGAAGCTTTACCCCTTTCTGGAAATACAGTATGGAAAGTTAAGCAGCAAATCATACAATAAAACGTTTATTTACCCATTTTAAACTCAAATTATCTTTCTTCAAGCATAACAATAAACATGAAATGACCAGCATTTATACAGGCACTAACAATTAATGATTGCATCATCATTGTGTCATTAAGCAGTAAAAGTGTCACACAGTGAATTAATCAGTTCATCAAAATTCTAAGTGTTATGTATCAGTTCAAAAAACAGAGTGGCAAATATATCCATGTGTAATTTTATATATTAACTAGATGGTGGCCCAATTCTAACGCATCGGGTATTCTAGAATATGTATGTGGTTTATTTATGAAGATTTAAGAATAATGCAATGAATACACAGGATTTTACAGGTAAAATATACACATTATCAGTGAAGCGTTTTTTTAAATCCTGCGCCAATATCACTGATTGGGCGTGGCCGGCCTTCCTCTCGGCTTATACTCGAGTCATATCCAGGGGTCGGCAGGTGAGGGGGAGCGGGGGCTGTCTAATAATACTCACCTGCTCTTGGCGTGGTCCCTGGCTTCCCGGCGCCCCAGCTTCTTACTGTACTGAGAGGTCACATGGTACCGCTCATTACAGTAATGAACATGCGGCTCCACCTCCTATAGGGGTGGGGCCGCATATATTCATTACTGTAATGAGCTGTAACGGTGACCGCTCAGTACAGGAAGAAGCTGCAGCGTCGGGAAAGCAGGGACTGCACAGTGCCAGGAACAGGTGAGTATAATGGGGAAGGGAGCGCTGCGTGATATTCACCTGCTCCTTGTTCCAGGTGCCGCACAGTCTTCAGCGTCTTCTGCAGTGACACTCAGGTCAGAGGGGGTGGTGACGTGGTTAGTGCGCGACCTATGCCTGAACGCCAGTGCAGAAGATGCTGAAGATGAAGGGGCAGCCAGAACGAGGAGCAGGTGAATATATATTGAAAGTGTCGGGGGCCTGAGTGACAGAGAGGTGAGTATGTGTTTTTTTTTTATTGCAGCAACAGCAAATTGGGCAAGTGTCTGTATGGAGCATCTTATGGGGCCAGAGCGTTTGTGCAGCACTATATGGGGCAAGTGTCTGTATGGGGCCATAATCAACCTTTGTGCAGCAATATATTGTGCAAGTGTCTGTATGGGGCCATAATCAATGTTTGTGCAGCACTATATGGGGCAAGTGTGTGTATGGGGCCATAACGTTTGTGCAGCACTATATGGGGCAAGTGTCTGTATGGGGCCATAATGTTTTTGCAGCACTATATGGGGCAAGTGTCTGTATGGGGCCATAAAGTTTGTGCAGCACTATATGGGGCAAGTGTCTGTATGGGGCCATAACGTTTGTGCAGCACTATATGGGGCAAGTGTCTGTATGGGACCATAATGTTTTTGCAGCACTATATGGGGCAAGTGTCTGTATGGGGCCATAACGTTTGTGCAGCACTATATGGGGCAAGTGTCTGTATGGGGCCATAACGTTTGTGCAGCACTATATGGGGCAAGTGTCTATGGGGCCATAACGTTTGTGCAGCACTATATGGGGCAAGTGTCTGTATGGGGCCATAAAGTTTGTGCAGCACTATATGGGGCAAGTGTCTGTATGGGGCCATAACGTTTGTGCAGCACTATATGGGGCAAGTGTCTGTATGGAGCCATAATCAACGTTTGTGCAGCACTATATGGGGCAAATGTCTGTATGGAGCATCTTATGGGGCCATAATGTTTGTGCAGCACTACATGGGGCAAATATCTTTATGGAGCATCTTATGGGGCCATAATTAACGTTTGTTGAGCATTATATGGGGCAAATGATTCTATGGAGCATCTTATGGGGCCATTATTAACCTTTATGCAGGATTATATGGGCCATATTTTAATATGGAGCATCTTATGGGGCCATCATAAACTTTATGGAGCATTATATGGGGCTCCTGATTCAATATGGATATTCAAAAACACCTAACCTACTGATGTCTCAATTAATTTTACTTTTATTGGTGTTTTTTTAAGTTTTGACGTTTACCGGTAGCTGCTGCATTTCCCACCCTAAGCTTATACTCGAGTCATTAAGTTTTACCAGTTTTTTGTGGCAAAATTAGGGGGTCGGCTTATACTCGGGTCAGCTTATACTCGAGTATATATGGTATATACATTTATGGTTGCACACACATATTTCACTTATATAAATAGAACTTTTTTACACTTATCATACACATTCTCACTTATATTTTTATACATATTTATATGTATTATTATATTTTTTATCACCATTTAATTTTTTATACCATTATAAACAATACACTTTGTATTTTTTTCCTATTTGTTCACTATTTACATTTTAATCATGTGTCTTGTATATTGCATTATTTTCATCATTGCTGTTTCATCATTGTTGTTTTAAATGTATGACTAATTTTTGCTTCCTGTATTGGTCTGGTATTTTATCATGTTTAATATTATTCATTTGTGATATTATGTATTGGTTGCCCTTAGTGCCTTTCATCTTATTGCTGCGTGTCCCTTTTTTAAGATGGCTGCAGCGGCGTCGTACGCCGTACTGCGCATGCGCTGGCGTCATCGCCAGGTTGGTTGTCTGAATGTCATGTGGTTGACTGTAACCTAGGTTGCACTCGGTCACGTGCTTCCCGCTTCCTGGGTCGTGATTTTGGCAGCTGCATGTGTAAGTAGCGGCGTCATGTAATTTGGCGCCGCTGATTGATATGTGTATCAGCTGTTTTCCACCTATTTATTGCTCACCGCACCCTAGCCACACCACTCCCTGACAAAGCATAAGCGAAACGTGCATTGGAGTGGTGTGTGCAGGGGCAGATGAGAGTCAGGTTGCCTGGTATGTGACCTTTTATGGATTATTACTATTATCCTCACTGCAGGTAGTCTTGTCCTAGTGCTGGCCACTTGGGTTTTCATAAAGTGTACTATGGCTATCTCCTTTTAATATGCACCATTCACACTTGGTGTTATTGAGTTTTGGTATCATAAATTAAATTTTATTTTTTATTTTATTTTTTATTTTTTGGTTAAATATATTTTTATTAAAGAGAAGAGAATTTTACAAGAAAAACAGTAGTTGAAAACTACGTCAATGATCAAAGTACTTTTTCTTATAATATACAATTTGAGAAGAGTAACACAAAAAACACTCGTTCACAAACCGTGCATAAATCTTACATAAAAGAGAGAAAGAATAAAAAAAAAAAATTAGAGGGAGTAAACCCTCTAGAATGACTACGGTAAACATATAAGCAATAACTCCTTGCCCCCGCAACAGGCGAGGACTTTCCTTACCGTGAATAAAATAAAGCATACCTAAAATCAGTTCGCCCATGTCCCCTAGAGCGAGACATGCACGCAAATAGTATCATTATAAAAGTAACTGATAAATCATGGTATAGACCTATCACACCGAGCTGGTGGAAGGTGAACAGCTCACCCAGGGGGGAGATTGAAAGAAGAGGAAATAGAGGTGGGAGCCCGAGTAAGTGGGGCTCAAGAAAAGAAATATAAAATGAGAACACAAAAAGAAAGGAAGAGTAGCATAGTAATCGACTGTAGAATAGACAGGTGTATTCAGGTAAACAGGTCAGGGAAACGAGCAGAATCTTTAAATAGAATCCATTCAGTCCAGATACCTAAAAAGAAGACCCTTGTCTGTGAAAGGTCTGAATCAATTTCCTCCATCCTAAAGATGGTTTCAAATTCTGAAAACCACTCCACAATATCGGGGGGAACCGGGTCTCGCCATCGGTGGGGGATCACCGTTCTAGCAGCCGCTAGACAAAATTTGAGGATGTCCTTTTTTTGGGATCTCATCGAACCGGGAATCATGGAGAGCAATGCCATCTCCGGAGTACCGGCGATGTGCTTGCCTGTGATCAAACCATAATTTCTGAACACTTGGTCCCAGAATGTTCTAATCAAGGGGCAGCCCCACCAGATATGCAAAAGGGAGCCAATGCCATTTCCACAACTCTAACAGCAGTTTGAAATTGTGGGAGAAAATTTGTGCAACCTGTCAGGTGTGAGGTACCACCTATATTGCAGTTTATACCCCTTCTCCGAGGCCTCACTGGAACTTGGGAGTTTATGATTCATCAGGAAGCAACGCTCCCATTCCTCATCCGACAGAATTCGCCCTAAATCCTTCTCCCAAGCAGACTGGAAATAGAGCCTTGCGTCAGAGACAGGTGTTGAAAAAATTGAGTAGAGGGAAGAGATTCCCCTGCTCGGGGCGTCACCACCGGCAAACAACAGTTCCAAGGGAGAGAGTCTACAGTTCGTACCCCTTGGCAAATTCAAAGAGGCCAGGAAGGACCGGACCTGTAAGTACTCCCACCATAGAAGTTTAGTGGAGGGAGATTGGGTTTGGAGGGAACAGAAGGTGGGAATCTCGCCACGCTGAAAGATATCACCAACCCGTATATCATCCTCGTATTTCCATCCCATGAAGGCTTTCCTGTGAATGCCCGGAGGAAATGCCGGGTTGCAAAAAATAGGTGTAAGAAGGCTGGCCCCAGCAGGAGCGGACCCCTTCACACCACTGCAGTGCCATGCCCTCATAGCCTCTGAGGTTAGGAAGGAAAATCTCCCCCGTTGAAGAGCATATTGCTTTGGGATCCACTGAAGATAATGAAGAGGCAAATCGGACCATTCTTGTTCCAACTCTACCCATTTTTTAAATTTAATTTTATATTTCCAGTCCAAGAGGCGAACTAATATGGCCGCCCTGCAATAGTTTCGGAGGTTGGGTAGACCAACCCCACCAAACTGGCGTGGCCTAGATAAAACCTTGTAACTCACCCTCGGTGTTTTCCCCTTCCAGATAAAACGGGAAATCAAGGACTGTATTTTAATAAAAAACGATTTATGTGGCCAAATGGGAATCGCCTGAAAGATATAAAGAAATCTCGGCAGGATATCCATCTTAACCACCTGAATCCTACCGAGCCACGACAGCCTCAATGGGCTGTAAGACTCCAGAAGGGATCCCACCTTGTTCAAAATGACCTGATGGTTCAAAGAAAATAATTGAAGAGGATCCGAGGTGAGGTTCACTCCGAGATATGAAATCTGATCCTGTTGCCATCTGAAGGGGAAGGTCTGCTTCAAGGAAGCCACCACGGAAGAAGATAGAGAAATGTTTAGGACCTCAGTTTTGGAGTAATTAATCTTGAAGTTACTTAAATCCCCGAAGGATTCGAACTCCTTCATAAGCACTGGAAAAGAGACGACTGGGTTAGAGACGAAGAGGAGGATGTCGTCGGCAAATAGGGCCGTTTTATGGTTAGAAATGCCAACCTGAATCCCTGAGATACTGTCATTAACTCGGATAGCCTTAGCCAAATGTTCAATAACTAAAACATATAAAAGGGGTGACAATGGACAGCCTTGTCTAGTACCGTTCTGGATATAAAAACTATCGTACAAAGATCCATTGACTCTAACACGAGCTGAGGGTTTTGAATATAATGACATAATTTTCCCCAGGAAATTGGATTGTAAGCCAATATGGGTCAGGGTCTCCCATAAAAAATCCCAATGGACTCTATCAAAGGCCTTTTCCGTGTCAATCGACAGAAGACAAAGAGGGGACTTTTGCATCTTGGTCCTCTCAATAAGGAGAAGAGACCTGATAATGCTGTCCCGCGCCTCCCGGCCTCTGACAAAGCCCACCTGATCAAGGTCAATAATAGATGGGAGAAGTCCCGACAATCTGTCAGCCAATACCTTAGCAAATAATTTTACATCGACGTTGATCAGGGAGATTGGCCTATAACTCCCGGCCAGCAGAGGATCTTTATTAGGCTTTGGCAGAACAGAAATATGAGCCTCTAGGGACTGGGGGGTAAAACTATTCTCCTCAGAAATCGCATTAAAGGTGAGGACCATTTGGGGAAGCAAGTCAGATAGAAGGGATTTATAGAATAAGGGAGTGAACCCATCCGGCCCAGGACATTTAGAGGTGGACGTGGATTTAACAGCTTCTGCCAGCTCCTCAGGGGTTACGTCCTTTTCCAGGACCGCCAAATCCGCCTCAAGAAGGGACAGGACCTTGATCCTATTCATATAAGATTTAATTTTATTTTTCAACGTGGTGGGATCCAAATCAGCAAACCTGCCCCTAATGTTGTATAGGGATTTATAGAACTTTTGAAAGACCTCTAGGATCTCCTCATTACTATGGACCAGTTGGCCCTTATCATTTTTGAGTGATGAGATAAGGGTGGGACCCGATCTGGGATGAAGCAGTCGTGCTAGAGGGCGCCCACAAACATTAGCTCTTTTGTAGAAAAACCCTTTAGTTCTTTCCTTGTCACCCATAAACCGTCTATCCAGCAGGCCTTTAAGTTCCAGCCTTTTTGTAGTAAGCTCGACCAAAGTCTCAGAGGACCTCGAATTCTTATGCCTGCTTTCCAGGGTCTGAATTTGTGACAGCAAAGTGTCTATTTCCTCAGTCTGGAGTTTTTTGATTCTAGCCCCATGTTTGATTAAGGTGCTTCTCATGACGCACTTCAATGCTTCCCATTTAATTGCCTGAGGTGTGGGATATGTCGCATGAGTATGGGCAAACGCTGCAATGTCAGATTTTAAATCACTCAAACAGGTGGTGTCTCGTAAAAGGTTGCCATTTAATTTCCATGAGAATTTTTTCATAGCCAGCCCGGGTATCTCCAAGGATAGAAAAATAGGGCAATGATCCGACTGAACCATATTACCAATCTTGGCATCAGGCCTCCAAGATAAGACCCCCCTGCTGACCAGAAAAAGGTCAATTCTGCTGTAGGACCTTACCTCTAGGATTGAGGATTCTCCAGACATCTATCAGATGTAGTTTAAGTAAGAATTTTTGTAGGGCTCTCACCTTTCTCGATGGGACCGCCCCCCGACCAGAGGAGGTATCTAGTTTGGGATCAAAGACAAAATTAAAATCTCCACCTATCACAACCTGGCCCTCCGCAAATGAAGACAGTTTCAACAATAGAGACTTGCAGACCTTAGGCTGTTCCCGGTTCGGGAGATACCAGTTAACTAGGGTCAGGATCCGTTCAGCAACTTTAACTTTCATAAAAATATAGCGTCCCCCTTCATCTATGACCGTGTCTATCAATATGATATTTAAATTCTTACAAAAGGCTATTGAGACACCTTTTGTCCTCGAATCGGGGTTGGAACTATGGAACCATCTATCATAAAGTCTACCCCCGACAACTGGTATCCGGTCAGTTCTAAAATGAGTTTCTTGAAGAAAAAGTATCTGAACCCCTAGCTTGTGCATATCTGAAAGTACGTGACTTCGTTTTTGGGGAGTATTGAATCCCCGTACATTTAGGGAACCAAATTTTAAGGAACCCATTTTTCAATAGAACGTCGAGTACCCAACCGTTAGGCCCCAAAAAGGGGGTTATCCTGCCACTTGAGAGATGAGAGCAGAAAACAAGATGCAGCAAATTAGAAGAAAATGAAAAGAAAAAGAGTAGGCAAATATAGAAGAAAAAAAGGGAATGTAGCAGTAAATTGTACCCCTGGGGGAGCTGAAAATTAAAAACTCTTACTTAAGATATGGGGTATAGTCGTTTCATGAATATCACGGTTTGGACCAACCGTATAACCCCTTAATGGGTCGTGTCCTTTCCACTGAAGAAAGGAAGAAAGTCAAAACAATATATAACAAAATAAATCGTATACCGACGGATTCGATAAACAATATATCTGTATAACACACTATGTTCCCCGGCGAACTTCCCTGAGACAAAGAAAATACACAAAATTACCCAGTACAACCGAACCACCAGAGCGGGAGGAAAAGGGAGAAGAAAAAAAGGGGGGGGGGGGGAAGGGGTAATCAAAGGAGAGGAGAGGGAGGGGGAAGAATATGAAGGGGGAAGGAAGAGAGTGGAATAGTGGAGAGGGAAGGGAAAATGATCAAGGGAAAAGAGCAAAGCATATATCAACACGGCCATTACTGCCTAAAGCTAGACCAAAGACCTAAGGGTCCACAACCGACTGAACCAAAAATACTGGACGCTTGCATATCAGCCGTCTTCAGATACATCATTACAGTTCTGTTCTCTACCACGAGATCTGGTGCGGCCTCTTCCACGGTTGCGACGCGCCCTCTTTCGGTGCTGTGGCATAGGGCCCATATCCTGACCAACGGGATAAGGCCAGTCAGGGAATTGTAGGCCCGGATCCTCGAGGTTCAGAAGGGAGAGAAATGAACGATGCTCCCTGGGTGAGCTAAGGAAACCATCTGGGTTCCCCGCCGAACCTGAAGGCGGAACGGATATCCCCAAGAATAGGGGATCTGGCTCTGGCGAAGGAGGTTAAGTAGAGGTCGCAGAGCTCTCCTCTTTTGGAGGGTTCTCCGTGACAGATCCGAGAGGAACTGTAATTGGTAATCTTGGAATCGGATCTCCTGGGTCTTTCTGGAACAGTTGAGGATTTCTTCCTTCACTTGGTACCTATGAAAACGACAAATCACGTCTCTAGGCAGACCTCTATCCTCAGGGGGAGGACCCAGCGACCTATGAGCTCTGTCAAATTCAATACCCAATTCTGGGGCAGTATTCCTAACGGAATTGAACAAAGCTTGAAGAGTCGCAGTTAAGTCACAGGCTTGGACTGATTCCGGTAGACCCCTCACTCTCAGATTTTGCCTTCTCTCCCGATTCTCCAAGTCCTCCATATGGTCTAGAAAGCTCTCAAAGGTGGACATCTGGGCTGACAGTTTATCCTCAAGGGCTAGGATCTTGCTGGAGAGATTTTCCACAGTAGTGTCAGTAAGTGTGACTCTGCCCGCCAGACCTGAGACATCCCCTCTCAGGGCCATTGTTTCAGCTTTAAAGGAGTTCTCCACCCTGGAGATAAAGCCCTCAAGTTCCTCTTTAGTTGGAACATTGCTAATACGGGCCTTAAAAGCTTCCCACAAGTCTGGGTCAGGGCTATCTTGTGGCCACATATTTGGTAGAATAGGGGAACCACTGGGGCCTCCACTGATGGTCAGCTCCACTCGTCGCTCACCCCCTGTGGCTTCTGTGGGGTGGTTTAGTAGAGGGGGAGATAACCTGCTCCACAGCCCGGTTTCTGAATAGAGAATTGTTGAAGCACCCCCTCTGTAGGTGTAAGTGGCAGAGGGGACAGGCTAGGAGGCAGCTGAATCTCCTGCAGCACAGGCCACTCAGTTTGGGTGGGGTAGAGCTCAGCTCTCTGTGTCCAGGACCTCACAGCTTCTCCCTCTGTTTGTACAGTCTCAGGATCCGAGCCCCCACCATCCTCCCTCTCCCCTCCAGTACCTTCATCTGAGACCCCCTGCAGGGGGGCCTCTCCTGAGTAAACAGTCTGGAGAGATGCTCTGGAAACCTCTGTGCAGGCCTGTGGTGTCTCCTTCTCTCTCTGTTTGTTTTTTGACTCATGTGCAGTGCTGCAGGGCTTGGGGGAGGGATCAGCCATCTTAGTATCAGTGCAGCTCCAAGGCCCCTTCCCAGAGCTTCTTAAAAAGCGAGATATACTCGCAGAGAACTCCACAGGGGGTCCAGAAGGGGTGGTGGGGCGTGCAGACTTCCGTTTAGCAGGCATAGGCTCCGGTAAAGTCAGTTTTTGGGCTGTTGCAGGGCTTTATTCGGCCGGGGAAGCAGGAGCTCAGGGATTAGCAGCCTTCCTCCATCATGGCCAGGACACGCCCCATCTTATTTTTTATTTTTTAATTAATATATTCATATGTATTAGTCTTGGATGCACTTTTTGTGATTTGTTGGTTACCACAGGGTAATTATTTATTATTTTTATTTATCATATTTTGTGCATTATATTTTTCACTGTTTTTTTGGAGTACCATATTGTTTCACAATTTTATCATTATTTTAATTGTACTAGCAAAGCTATCTGCTTGTATGTCTTTATGGTCTGCCTGGAATTCTTTGCCCCCCGGGTACACATAGGTGGTTATTACTATCAATTTTAATGTTTCATTGATTTATAATAAAGATTCTCTAGTGTCAATTTCCTTGAAGTCAGAGATTTTGATTTCTGGTATTCTTGTGCATAATCATGTATTTTAATAAATGGCAATATATTTTTACTTGGTTATCTTTGAATACTTCTTTTGGGTAATTTGTCCTCCATGTTCTTCTTTCCCTCACACACTGTCCTCCATGTTAATCTCGCACTCACAGACTGACCTCCATGTTATTCTCTCGCTCACAGACTGTCCTCCATGTTATTCTCACACTTACAGACTGTCCTCCATGTTATTCTCTCGCTCACAAACTGTCCTCCATGTTATTCTCTCCCTCACAGACTGTCCTCCATGTTATTTTCTCCCTCACAGACTGTCCTACATGTTATTCTCTCTCTCACTCACTGTCTTCTATGTTATACTCTCCCTTACAGACTGTCTTTCATGTTATTCTCTCCCTCACAGACTGTCCTTCATGTTATCCTCTCCTTCACAGACTGTCCTCCATGATACTCTCTCCCTCACAGACTGTTCTCCATGTTATTCTCTCCCTCACAGACTGACCTCCATGTTATTCTCTCCCTCACACACTGTCCATGTTATTCTCGCCCTCACAGACTGACCTCCATATTATTCTCTCCCTCACAGACTGTCCTCCATGTTATTCTCTCCCTCACAGACTGTTCTCCATGTTACTCTCTCCCTCACAGACTGTCCTCCATGTTATTCTCTTCCTCACAGACAGTCTTCCATGTTATTCTCTCCCTCACAGACTGTCCTCCATGTTATTCTCTCCCTCACAGAGTGTCCTTCATGTTATTCTCGCCCTCACAGACTGACCTCCATGTTATTCTCTCCCTCATAGACTGTCCTCCATGTCATTTTCTCCCTCACACACTGTCCTCCATGTTATTCTCTCCCTCACTCACTGTCCTTCATGGTATTCTCGCCCTCACAGACTGTCCTCCATGTTATTCTCTCAAACACACACTGTCCTCCATGTTATTTTCTCCCTCACAGACTGATCTCCATGTTATTCTCTCCCTCACAGACTGTTCTCCATGTTATTCTCATTCTAGTATATGTATGTAGTTTATTTATGAACGCTGATTGGTCGAGGCCGGCGGGGCACAACCAATCAGCGACGAGGGATTTCGGTTACAGTCAAACAAACCGTTAGACAATTATATATATACTAGCTATTGAACCCGTTCTACGCCCGGGTGGCGAGCATTTATATTGGTATATGGTCTCCATCCTGGTAAGTGCTGCTCCATCCTGCGTCCCCATCCTGTAATGTGCTGCACCCATCCTGTGTCCCCATCCTGTCATGTGCTGCTCCCATCCTGCGCCCCCGTTCTGTCATATGCTGCTTCCATCCTGCGCCCCCGTTCTGTCATGTGCTGCTGCCATCCTGCGCCCCCGTTCTGTCATGTGCTGCTCCCATCCTGCACCCCCGTTCTGTCATGTGCTGCCCTATTCTGTCATGTGCTGCTCCCATCCTGCGCCCCCATTCTGTCATGTGCTGCCCTATTCTGTCATGTGCTGCTCCCATCCTGCGTCCCCGTTCTGTCATGTGCTGCTCCCATCCTGCGTCACCGTTCTTTAATTTGCTGCTCCCATCCATATGCCCCATACGCTGCTCCATAAAGGTTTATGACCCCCATAAAATGCTCCATAGTATATGCCCCGTACACTGCTCCATAAAGGTTTATGACCCCCATAAGATGCTCCATAGTGTATGCCCCGTACGCGGTTCCATAAAGGTTTATGGCCCCCATAAGATGCTCCATGGTATATGCCCCCATACACTGCTCCATTATGGTTTATGGCCCCCATAAGATGCTCCATAGTGTATGCCCCGTACGCTGTTCCATTAAGGTTTATGGCCCCCATAAGATGCTCCATGGTATATGCCTCCGTACACTGCTCCATTATGGTTTATGGCCCCATAAGATGCTCCATTGTAAATGCCCTCGTACACTGCTCCATTATGGTTTATGGCCCCCATAAGATGCTCCATAGTGTATACCCCGTATGCTGTTCCATAAAGGTTTATGGCCCCCATAAGATGCTCCATACTCTATGCCCCCGTACACTGCTCCATTATGGTTTATGGCCTCATAAGATGCTCCATACTCTATGCCCCCGTACACTGCTCCATTATGGTTGATGGCCCCCTTCACATGCTCCATTCTATATGCCCCCGTACACTGCTCCATTATGGTTGATGGCCCCCTTCACATGCTCCATTCTATATGCCCCCATACACTGCTCCATTATGGTTGATGGCCCCCTTAACATGCTCCATTCTATATGCCCCCGTACACTGCTCCATTATGGTTGATGGCCCCCTTAACATGCTCCATTCTATATGCCCCCGTACACTGCTCCATTATGGTTGATGGCCCCCTTAACATGCTCCATTCTATATGCCCCCGTACACTGCTCCATTATGGTTGATGGCCCCCTTAACATGCTCCATTCTATATGCCCCCGTACACTGCTCCATTATGGTTGATGGCCCCCATAGCATGCTCCATTCTATATGCCCCCGTACACTGCTCCATTATGGTTGATGGCCCCCTTAACATGCTCCATTCTATATGCCCCCGTATGCTGCTGCAATATATTAAAAAAAAAAACATACTCACCTATCGTCGCTGGGCGCCGAATGCTGGGGGGCCTGAGCAGGCGGGGACACCGGCGCGCTGTGGGGGTCAGGTGCCGGTATCGCCGCCAGCTCAGGCCCCCCAGCACTTACTATATTCACCTGTCCTCCATTCCACCACTGCGCGCCGCCATCTTCCCGATCCTCTGGCTGTGACTGGTCAGTCAGAGGGCGGCGCCGGCGCGCATTAAGCGCGTCATCGCGCCCTCTGAACTGAAGGTCACAGGCCGAGGACTGGGAAGATGGCGGCGCGCAGCGGTGGAACGGAGGACAGGTGAATATAGCCGATACTCACCCTCCTGGCGGTCCCTACTTCTCTGTTGGAGATCGCGGTGTGCGTTCAGTGTTGTGAATTCTGTGGCAGAGCTCCCTCCTGTGGTCACAAGTGGTACTTCGGCTGATTCTCTCTGTGAGCTTCCGTTTGTGGAGGAAAGTGGTACTGCGGCTTCTGAGTTTCCTTCCTCAGGTGATGTGGTGAAGTCATTAGGTGCTGCTCTATTTAACTCCACCTAGTGCTTTGATCCTGGCCTCCAGTCAATGTTCTAGTATTGGACCTGTTTCCTCCTGGATCGTTCCTGTGGCCTGCTGCTCTGCATAGCTAAGTTCCGCTTTGCTATTTTGTTTGCTGTTTTTTCTGTCCAGCTTGTCTATTTGTTTTTTCCTGCTTGCTGGAAGCTCTGGGACGCAGAGGGTGTACCTCCATGCCGTTAGTTCGGTACGGAGGGTCTTTTTGCCCCCTTTGCGTGGTTTTTGTAGGGTGTTGTGTTGACCGCAAAGTTACCTTTCCTATCCTCGCTCTGTTCAGAAAGTCGGGCCTCACTTTGCTGAATCTATTTCATCTCTACGTTTGTCTTTTCATCTTAACTCACAGTCATTATATGTGGGGGCTGCCTTTTCCTTTGGGATATTTCTCTGAGGCAAGGTAGGCTTATTTTCTATCTTCAGGCTAGCTAGTTTCTCAGGCTGTGCCGAGTTGCATAGGGAGCGTTAGGCGCAATCCACGGCTGCCTCTAGTGTGGTTGGAGAGGATTAGGGATTGCGGTCAGCAGAGTTCCCACGTCTCAGAGCTCGTTCTATGTTTTTGGGTTATTGTCAGGTCACTGTATGTGCTCTGACCTCTATGTCCATTGTGGTACTGAATTACCTTATCATAACAGTACTGGAGGCCGAAAGTACTAATGATTCTCAATAGAGGGAAAAAAGAAGTTCTGAGACCATTTTTTTTTCTCTGCACTGTGTTTTGCCTTTTTTTTCCCCTAGACGTTTGGGTGGTTCAGGACACAGGTGTAGCGATGGACATTAAAGGTCTGTCTTCATGTGTGGATCAGCTCACGGCAAGAGTACAAAATATTCAAGACTTTGTGGTTCAGAATTCTATGTTAGAACCGAGAATTCCTATTCCTGATTTGTTTTTTGGAGATAGAACTAAATTTCTGAGTTTCAAAAATAATTGTAAACTATTTCTGGCTTTGAAACCTCGCTCCTCTGGTGACCCAGTTCAACAAGTTAGGATCATTATTTCTTTTTTACGTGGCGACCCTCAGGACTGGGCATTTTCTCTTGCGTCAGGAGATCCTGCATTAAGTAATATCGATGCGTTTTTCCTGGCGCTCGGATTGCTATACGATGAACCTAATTCAGTGGATCAGGCAGAGAAAAATTTGCTGGCTCTGTGTCAGGGTCAGGATGTGATAGAGGTACAGTTAGGTCCATATATATTTGGACATAGACAACATTTTTCTAATTTTGGTTATAAACATTACCACAATGAATTTTAAACAAGACAATTCAGATGCAGTTGAAGTTCAGACTTTCAGCTTTCATTTGAGGGTATCCACATTAAAACTGGACGAAGGGTTTGGGAGTTTCAGCTCCTTAACCTATGCCACCCTGTTTTTAAAGGGACCAAAAGTAATTGGACAATTGACTCCAAGGCTATTTCATGGACAGGTGTGTGAAGTCCCTTTGTTATGTCATTCTCAATGAAGCACATAAAAGGCCTGGAATTGATTTCAGGAGTGGTGCTTGCATTTGGAAGGTTTTGCTGTGAAGTAAACATGCGGTCAAAGTAGCTCCATGCAGGTGAAACAAGCCATCCTTAAGCTGCAAAAACAGAAAAAACTTATCCGAGAATTTGCTACAATATTAGGAGTGGCAAAATCTACAGTTTGATACATCCTGAGAAGGAAAGAAAGCACTGGTGAACTCATCAATGCAAAAAGACCTAGGCACCCACGGAAGACAACAGTGGTGGATGATCACAGAATAATCTCCATGGTGAAGAGAAACCCCTTCACAACAGCCAACCAAGTGAACAACACTCTCCAGGAGGTAGGCGTATCAATATCCAAATCTACCATATAGAGAAGACTGCATGAAAGTAAATACAGAGGGTTCACTACACGGTGCAAGCCACTCATAAGCATCAAGAATAAAAAGGCTAGACTGGACTTTGCTAAAAAACATCTAAAAAAGCAAGCACAGTTCTGGAAGAACATTCTTTGGACAGATGAAACCAAGATCAACCTCTACCAGAATGATGGAAAGAGAAAAGTATGGTGAAGGTGTGGTACGGCTCATGATCCAAAGCATACCACATCATCTGTAAAACACGGCGGAGGCAGTGTGATGGCTTGGGCATGCATGGCTGCCAGTGGCACTGGGTCACTAGTGTTTATTGATGATGTGACACAGGACAGAAGCAGCCGAATGAATTCTGAGGTATTCAGAGCCATACTGTGTGCTCAGATCCAGCCAAATGCAGCCAAACTGATTGGTCGTCATTTCATACTACAGATGTACAATGACCAAAAACATAAAGCCAAAGCAACCCAGGAGTTTATTAAAGCAAAGAAGTGGAATATTCTTGAATGGCCAAGTCAGTCACCTGATCTCAACCCAATTGAGCATGCATTTCACTTGTTAAAGACTAATCTTCAGACAGAAAGGCCCACAAACAAACAGCAACTGAAAACCACAGCAGTGAAGGCCTGGCAGAGCATCAAAAAGGAGGAAACACAGCGTCTGGTGATGTCCATGAGTTCAAGACTTCAGGCAGTCATTGCCAACAAAGGGTTTTCAACCAAGTACTAGAAATGAACATTTTATTTAAAATTATTGAATCTGTCCAATTACTTTTGGTCCTTTTAAAAACAGGGTGGCACATGTTAAGGAGCTGAAACTCCTAAACCCTTCATCCATTTTTAATGTGGATACCCTCAAATAAAAGCTGAAAGTCTGAACTTTAACTGCATCTGAAATGTTTTGTTTAAAATTTATTGTGGTAATGTCTATAGCCAAAATTAGAAAAATGTTGTCTCTGTCCAAACATATATGGACCTAACTGTATCTTGTCAGAAATTTAGGAAGTGGTCCGTACTCACTCAATGGAATGAAGGTGCGCTCGCAGCTATTTTCAGAAAAGGTCTCTCTGAAGCCCTTAAGGATGTCATGGTGGGATTTCCTATGCCTGCTGGTCTGAATGAGTCTATGTCTTTGGCCATTCAGATCGGTCGACGCTTGCGTAAGCGTAAATCTGTGCACCATTTGGTGGTATTACCTGAACTTAAACCTGAGCCTATGCAGTGCGATAGGACTTTGACCAGAGTTGAACGGCAAGAACACAGACGTCTGAATGGGCTGTGTTTCTACTGTGGTGATTCCACTCATGCTATCTCTGATTGTCCTAAGCGCACTAAGCGGTTCGCTAGGTCTGCCACCATTGGTACGGTACAGTCAAAATTTCTTCTGTCCGTTACCTTGATCCGCTCTTTGTCATCGTATTCTGTCATGGCATTTGTGGATTCAGGCGCTGCCCTGAATTTGATGGACTTGGAGTATGCTAGGCGTTGTGGGTTTTTCTTGGAGCCCTTGCAGTGTCCTATTCCATTGAGAGGAATTGATGCTATGCCTTTGGCCAAGAATAAGCCTCAGTACTGGACCCAGCTGACCATGTGCATGGCTCCTGCACATCAGGAGGTTATTCGCTTTCTGGTGTTGCATAATCTGCATGATGTGGTCGTGTTGGGGTTGCCATGGCTACAAGTCCATAATCCAGTATTAGATTGGAAATCCATGTCTGTGTCCAGCTGGGGTTGTCAGGGGGTACATGGTGATGTCCCATTTCTGACTATTTCGTCATCCACCCCTTCTGAGATTCCAGAGTTCTTGTCTGATTACCGGGATGTATTTGATGAGCCCAAGTCCGATACCCTACCTCCGCATAGGAATTGTGATTGTGCTATCGATTTGATTCCTGGTAGTAAATTCCCAAAAGGTCGACTGTTTAATTTATCTGTGCCTGAGCACGCCGCTATGTGGAGTTATGTGAAGGAGTCCTTGGAGAAGGGGCATATTCGCCCGTCATCGTCGCCATTAGGAGCAGGGTTCTTTTTTGTAGCCAAGAAGGATGGTTCACTGAGACCTTGTATAGATTACCGCCTTCTAAATAAGATCACGGTTAAATTTCAGTACCCCTTGCCGTTGTTATCTGATTTGTTTGCTCGGATTAAGGGGGCTAGTTGGTTCACCAAGATAGATCTTCGTGGTGCGTATAATCTTGTGCGTATTAAGCGAGGCGATGAATGGAAAACTGCATTTAATACGCCCGAGGGCCATTTTGAGTATCTAGTAATGCCATTCAGGCTTGCCAATGCTCCATCAGTGTTTCAGTTCTTTATGCATGACATCTTCCGAGAGTACCTGGATAAATTCCTGATTGTGTACTTGGATGACATTTTGATCTTCTCGGATGATTGGGAGTCTAATGTGAAGCAGGTCAGAACGGTGTTTCAGGTCCTGCGTGCTAATTCTTTGTTTGTGAAGGGATCAAAGTGTCTCTTTGGTGTTCAGAAGGTTTCATTTTTGGGGTTCATCTTTTCCCCTTCTACTATCGAGATGGACCCTGTTAAGGTCCAAGCCATCCATGATTGGACTCAGCCGACATCTCTGAAAAGTCTGCAAAAGTTCCTGGGCTTTGCTAATTTTTATCGTCGCTTCATCTGCAATTTTTCTAGTATTGCTAAACCATTGACCGATTTGACCAAGAAGGGTGCTGATGTGGTCAATTGGTCTTCTGCTGCTGTGGAAGCTTTTCAAGAGTTGAAGCGTCGTTTTTCTTCTGCCCCTGTGTTGTGTCAACCAGATGTTTCGCTTCCGTTCCAGGTCGAGGTTGATGCTTCTGAGATTGGAGCAGGGGCTGTTTTGTCGCAGAGAAGTTCTGATTGCTCGGTGATGAAACCATGCGCCTTCTTTTCCAGGAAGTTTTCGCCTGCTGAGCGAAATTATGATGTGGGCAATCGAGAGTTGCTGGCCATGAAGTGGGCATTCGAGGAGTGTCGTCATTGGCTTGAAGGAGCTAAGCATCGCGTGGTGGTCTTGACTGATCATAAGAACTTGACTTATCTCGAGTCTGCCAGGCGGTTGAATCCTAGACAGGCTCGTTGGTCGCTGTTTTTTGCCCGTTTTGACTTTGTGATTTCGTACCTTCCGGGCTCTGAAAATGTGAAGGCGGATGCTCTGTCTAGGAGTTTTGTGCCCGACTCTCCGGGTTTATCTGAGCCGGCGGGTATCCTCAAAGAGGGAGTAATTGTGTCTGCCATCTCCCCTGATTTGCGGCGGGTGCTGCAAAAATTTCAGGCTACTAAACCTGATCGTTGCCCAGCGGAGAAACTGTTTGTCCCTGATAGGTGGCCAAATAAAGTTATCTCTGAGGTTCATTGTTCAGTGTTGGCTGGTCATCCTGGAATCTTTGGTACCAGAGAGTTAGTGGCTAGATCCTTTTGGTGGCCATCTCTGTCGCGGGATGTGCGTACTTTTGTGCAGTCCTGTGGGATTTGTGCTCGGGCTAAGCCCTGCTGTTATCGTGCCAGTGGGTTGCTTTTGCCCTTGCCGGTCCCGAAGAGGCCTTGGACACATATCTCTATGGATTTTATTTCAGATCTTCCCGTCTCTCAAAAGATGTCAGTCATTTGGGTGGTCTGTGATCGCTTCTCTAAGATGGTCCATTTGGTACCCTTGTCTATATTACCTTCCTCCTCTGATTTGGTGCCATTGTTCTTCCAGCATGTGGTTCGTTTACATGGCATTCCAGAGAATATCGTTTCTGACAGAGGTTCCCAGTTTGTTTCGAGGTTTTGGCGAGCCTTTTGTGGTAGGATGGGCATTGACTTGTCTTTTTCCTCGGCTTTCCATCCTCAGACTAATGGCCAGACCGAACGAACCAATCAGACCTTGGAAACATATCTGAGATGCTTTGTTTCTGCTGATCAGGATGACTGGGTGTCCTTTTTGCCTTTGGCTGAGATCGCCCTTAATAATCGGGCCAGCTCGGCTACCTTGGTTTCGCCGTTTTTCTGCAACTCTGGGTTCCATCCTCGTTTCTCTTCAGGGCAGGTTGAGTTTTCGGACTGTCCTGGTGTGGATACTGTGGTGGACAGGTTGCAGCAGATTTGGACTCATGTAGTGGACAATTTGACCTTGTCCCAGGAGAAGGCTCAACGTTTCGCTAATCGCAGACGCTGTGTGGGTCCCCGACTTCGTGTTGGGGATTTGGTTTGTTATCTTCTCATCATATTCCTATGAAGGTTTCCTCTCCTAAGTTTAAACCTCGTTTCATTGGTCCGTATAGGATTTCTGAGGTTCTTAATCCTGTGTCTTTTCGTCTGACCCTTCCAGATTCTTTTTCCATACATAACGTATTCCATAGGTCATTGTTGCGGAGATACGTGGCACCTATGGTTCCATCTGTTGATCCTCCTGCCCCGGTTATGGTGGAGGGGGAGTTGGAGAAGATTTTGGATTCTCGTGTTTCAAGACGGAAACTCCAGTATCTGGTTAAGTGGAAGGGTTATGCTCAGGAAGATAATTCCTGGGTCTTTGCCTCTGATGTCCATGCCCCCGATCTTGTTCGTGCCTTTCATATGGCTCATCCTGGTCGTCCTGGGGGCTCTGGTGAGGGTTCGGTGACCCCTCCTCAAGGGGGGGTACTGTTGTGAATTCTGTGGCAGAGCTCCCTCCTGTGGTCACAAGTGGTACTTCGGCTGATTCTCTCTGTGAGCTTCCGTTTGTGGAGGAAAGTGGTACTGCGGCTTCTGAGTTTCCTTCCTCAGGTGATGTGGTGAAGTCGTTAGGTGCTGCTCTATTTAACTCCACCTAGTGCTTTGATCCTGGCCTCCAGTCAATGTTCTAGTATTGGACCTGTTTCCTCCTGGATCGTTCCTGTGGCCTGCTGCTCTGCATAGCTAAGTTCCGCTTTGCTATTTTGTTTGCTGTTTTTTCTGTCCAGCTTGTCTATTTGTTTTTTCCTGCTTGCTGGAAGCTCTGGGACGCAGAGGGTGTACCTCCGTGCCGTTAGTTCGGTACGGAGGGTCTTTTTGCCCCCTTTGCGTGGTTTTTGTAGGGTTTTGTGTTGACCGCAAAGTTACCTTTCCTATCCTCGCTCTGTTCAGAAAGTCAGGCCTCACTTTGCTAAATCTATTTCATCTCTACGTTTGTCTTTTCATCTTAACTCACAGTCATTATATGTGGGGGCTGCCTTTTCCTTTGGGATATTTCTCTGAGGCAAGGTAGGCTTATCTATGTCCATTGTGGTACTGAATTACCTTATCTGTTATGATAGGCAATTCAGGAACACAATGTACATAGCGATCAGAGCACACACAGTGATCTGACAACAACCCAAAATACCAGAACGAGCTCTGAGACATGGGAACTCTGTAGACCGCAATTCCTAATCCTCTCCAAACACAACTAGAGGCAGCTGTGGATTGCGCCTAACACTCCCTATGCAACTCGGCACAGCCTGAGAAACTAACTAGCCTGAAGATAGAAAAATAAGCCTACCTTGCCTCAGAGAAATACCCCAAAGGAAAAGGCAGCCCCCCACATATAATAACTGTGAGTAGGATGAAAAGACAAACGTAGGGATGAAATAGATTCAGCAAAGTGAGGCCCGATATTCTAGACAGAACGAGGATAGGAAAGATAACTTTGCGGTCTACACAAAACCCTAAAGAAAACCACGCAAAGGGGGCAAAAAGACCCTCCGTACCGAACTAACGGCACGGAGGTACACCCCTTGCGTCCCAGAGCTTCCAGCAAAACAAATAGACAAGCTGGACAGAAAAAATAGCAACAAATAGCAAAGAAGCACTTAGCTATGTAGAGCAGCAGGCCACAGGAATGATCCAGAGAAACACAAGTCCAACACTGGAACATTGACAGGAAGCATGAATCAAAGCATTAGGTGGAGTTAAGTAGAGAAGCAGCTAACGACCTCACCAGATCACCTGAGGGAGGAAACTCAGAAGCTGCAGTACCACTTTCCTCCACAAACGGAAGCTCCCAGAGAGAATCAGCCGAAGTACCACTTGTGACCACAGGAGTGAACTCTGCCACAGAATTCACAACAGTACCCCCCCCCTTGAGGAGGGGTCACCGAACCCTCACCAGAGCCCCCAGGCCGACCAGGATGAGCCACATGAAAGGCACAAAGAAGATCGGGAGCATGGACATCAGAGGCAAAAACCCAGGAATTATCTTCCTGAGCATAACCCTTCCATTTAACCAGATACTGGAGTTTCCGTCTTGAAACACGAGAATCCAAAATCTTCTCCACAATATACTCCAATTCCCCCTCCACCAAAACCGGGGCAGGAGGGTCAACAGATGGAACCATAGGTGCCACGTATCTCCGCAACAATGACCTATGGAATACGTTATGTATGGAAAAAGAATCTGGGAGGGTCAGACGAAAAGACACAGGATTAAGAACCTCAGAAATCCTATACGGACCAATAAAACGAGGTTTAAACTTAGGAGAGGAAACCTTCATAGGAATATGACGAGAAGATAACCAAACCAGATCCCCAACACGAAGTCGGGGACCCACACGGCGTCTGCGATTAGCGAAAAGTTGAGCCTTCTCCTGGGACAAGGTCAAATTGTCCACTACCTGAGTCCAAATCTGCTGCAACCTGTCCACCACAGTATCCACACCAGGACAGTCCGAAGACTCAACCTGTCCTGAAGAGAAACGAGGATGGAACACAGAATTGCAGAAAAACGGTGAAACCAGGGTAGCCGAGCTGGCCCGATTATTAAGGGCGAACTCAGCCAAAGGCAAAAAGGACACCCAGTCATCCTGATCAGCAGAAACAAATCATCTCAGATATGTTTCCAAGGTCTGATTGGTTCGTTCGGTCTGGCCATTAGTCTGAGGATGGAAAGCCGAGGAAAAAGACAAGTCAATGCCCATCCTACCACAAAAGGCTCGCCAAAACCTCGAAACAAACTGGGAACCTCTGTCAGAAACAATATTCTCTGGAATGCCATGCAAACGAACCACATGCTGGAAGAACAAAGGCACCAAATCAGAGGAGGAAGGCAATTTAGACAAGGGTACCAGATGGACCATCTTAGAAAAGCGATCACAGACCACCCAAATGACTGACATCTTTTGAGAAACGGGAAGGTCAGAAATAAAATCCATAGAGATATGTGTCCAAGGCCTCTTCGGGACCGGCAAGGGCAAAAGCAACCCACTGGCACGAGAACAGCAGGGCTTAGCCCGAGCACAAATCCCACAGGACTGCACAAAAGTACGCACATCCCGCGACAGAGACGGCCACCAAAAGGATCTAGCCACTAACTCTCTGGTACCAAAGATTCCAGGATGACCAGCCAACACCGAACAATGAAGTTCAGAGATAACTCTATTCGTCCACCTATCAGGGACAAACAGTTTCTCCGCTGGGCAACGATCAGGTTTATTAGCCTGAAATTTTTGCAGCACCCGCCGCAAATCAGGGGAGATGGCAGACACAATTACTCCTTCCTTGAGGATACCCGCCGGCTCAGATAAACCCGGAGAGTCGGGCACAAAACTCATAGACAGAGCATCCGCCTTCACATTTTTAGAGCCCGGAAGATACGAAATCACAAAGTCAAAACGGGCAAAAAACAACGACCAACGAGCTTGTCTAGGATTCAAGCGCTTGGCAGACTCGAGATAAGTCAAGTTCTTATGATCAGTCAATACCACCACGCGATGCTTAGCTCCTTCAAGCCAATGACGCCACTCCTCGAATGCCCACTTCATGGCCAGCAACTCTCGGTTGCCCACATCATAATTTCGCTCAGCAGGCGAAAACTTCCTGGAAAAGAAAGGGCATGGTTTCATCACTGAGCAATCAGAACCTCTCTGCGACAAAACAGCCCCTGCTCCAATCTCAGAAGCATCAACCTCGACCTGGAACGGAAGAGAAACATCTGGTTGACACAACACAGGGGCAGAAGAAAAACGACGCTTCAACTCTTGAAAAGCTTCCACAGCAGCAGAAGACCAATTGACCAAATCAGCACCCTTCTTGGTCAAATCGGTCAATGGTTTAGCAATACTAGAGAAATTGCAGATGAAGCGACGATAAAAATTAGCAAAGCCCAGGAACTTTTGCAGACTTTTCAGAGATGTCGGCTGAGTCCAATCATGGATGGCCTGGACCTTAACAGGATCCATCTCGATAGTAGAAGGGGAAAAGATGAACCCCAAAAATGAAACCTTCTGCACACCAAAGAGACACTTTGATCCTTTCACAAACAAAGAATTAGCACGCAGGACCTGAAAAACCGTTCTGACCTGCTTCACATGAGACTCCCAATCATCCGAGAAGATCAAAATGTCATCCAAGTACACAATCAGGAATTTATCCAGGTACTCTCGGAAGATGTCATGCATAAAGGACTGAAACACTGATGGAGCATTGGCAAGTCCGAACGGCATCACTAGATACTCAAAATGACCCTCGGGCGTATTAAATGCAGTTTTCCATTCATCGCCTTGCTTAATTCGCACCAGATTATACGCACCACGAAGATCTATCTTTTTGAACCAACTAGCCCCCTTAATCCGAGCAAACAGGTCAGATAACAATGGCAAGGGGTACTGAAATTTAACCGTGATCTTATTAAGAAGGTGGTAATCTATACAAGGTCTCAGCGAACCATCCTTCTTGGCTACAAAAAAGAACCCTGCTCCTAATGGCGACGATGACGGGCGAATATGCCCCTTCTCCAGGGATTCCTTCACATAACTGCGCATAGCGGTGTGCTCAGGTACGGATAAATTAAACAATCGACCTTTTGGGAATTTACTACCAGGAATCAAATTGATAGCACAATCACAATCCCTATGCGGAGGTAGGGTATCGGACTTGGGCTCATCAAATACATCCCGGTAATCAGACAAGAACTCTGGGACCTCAGAAGGGGTGGATGACGAAATTGACAGAAATGGAACATCACCATGTACCCCCTGACAACCCCAGCTGGACACCGACATGGATTTCCAATCTAATACTGGATTATGGACTTGTAGCCATGGCAACCCCAACACGACCACATCATGCAGATTATGCAACACCAGAAAGCGAATATCCTCCTGATGTGCAGGAGCCATGCACATGGTCAGCTGGGTCCAGTACTGAGGCTTATTCTTGGCCAAAGGTGTAGCATCAATTCCTCTTAATGGAACAGGACACTGCAAGGGCTCCAAGAAAAACCCACAACGCTTAGCATAATCCAAGTCCATCAAATTCAGGGCAGCGCCCGAATCCACAAACGCCATGACAGAATATGATGACAAAGAGCATATCAAGGTAACGGACAGAAGAAATTTTGACTGTACTGTACCAATGGTGGCAAACCTAGCGAACCGCTTAGAGCGCTTAGGACAATCAGAAATGGCATGAGTGGAATCACCACAGTAGAAACACAGACCATTCAGACGTCTGTGTTCATGCCGTTCAACTCTGGACAAAGTCCTATCGCACTGCATAGGCTTAGGTTTAATCTCAGGTAATACCGCCAAATGGTGCACAGCTTTACGCTCACGCAAGCGTCGACCGATCTGAATGGCCAAAGACATAGATTCATTCAGACCATCAGGCATAGGAAATCCCACCATGACATCTTTAAGGGCTTCAGAGAGACCCTTTCTGAAAATCGCTGCGAGCGCAGCTTCATTCCATTGAGTGAGTACAGACCACTTTCTAAATTTCTGACAGTATACCTCTATCTCATCCTGACCCTGACACAAAGCCAGCAAATTTTTCTCTGCCTGATCCACTGAATTAGGCTCAACGTACAGCAATCCGAGCGCCAGGAAAAATGCATCAATATTACCCAATGCAGGATCTCCCGGCGCAAGGGAAAATGCCCAGTCTTGAGGGTCCCCACGCAAAAAAGAAATAATAATTCTCACTTGTTGAGCTGGGTCACCAGAGGAGTGAGGTTTCAAGGCCAAAAACAGCTTGCAATTATTTTTGAAATTCATAAACTTGACTCTATCACCAAAAAACAAATCAGGAATAGGAATTTTAGGTTCTAACATAGGCTTCTGAACCACCAAGTCTTGAATCTTTTGTACATTTATAACGAGATTATCCATTGAAGAGCACAGACCCTGAATATCCATGTCCACACCTGTGTCCTGAACCACCCAAATGTCTAGGGGAAAAAAAAGACAAAACACAGTGCAAAGGAAAAAAAATGGTCTCAGAACTTCTTTTTTCCCTCTATTGAGAAACATTAGTACTTTTGGCTTCCTGTACTGTTATGATAGGCAATTCAGGAACACAATGTACATAGCGATCAGAGCACACACAGTGATCTGGCAACAACCCAAAATAACAGAACGAGCCCTGAGACGTGGGAACTCTGTAGACCGCAATTCCTAATCCTCTCCAAACACAACTAGAGGCAGCTGTGGATTGCACCTAACGCTCCCTATGCAACTCGGCACAGCCTGAGAAACTAACTAGCCTGAAGATAGAAAAATAAGCCTACCTTGCCTCAGAGAAATACCCCAAAGGAAAAGGCAGCCCCCCACATATAATAACTATGAGTAAGATGAAAAGACAAACGTAGGGATGAAATAGATTCAGCAAAGTGAGGCCCGATATTCTAGACAGAACGAGGATAGGAAAGATAACTTTGCGGTCTACACAAAACCCTAAAGAAAACCACGCAAAGGGGGCAAAAAGACCCTCCGTACCGAACTAACGGCACGGAGGTACACCCCTTGCGTCCCAGAGCTTCCAGCAAAACAAATAGACAAGCTGGACAGAAAAAATAGCAACAAATAGCAAAGAAGCACTTAGCTATGCAGAGCAGCAGGCCACAGGAATGATCCAGAGAAACACAAGTCCAACACTGGAACATTGACAGGAAGCATGAATCAAAGCATTAGGTGGAGTTAAGTAGAGAAGCAGCTAACGACCTCACCAGATCACCTGAGGGAGGAAACTCAGAAGCTGCAGTACCACTTTCCTCCACAAACGGAAGCTCCCAGAGAGAATCAGCCGAAGTACCACTTGTGACCACAGGAGTGAACTCTGCCACAGAATTCACAACACTTATCAAAACAGTTCAGTGTTAACGCATACCGCGATCTCCTGGGAGCGTCACTCTGTGAGGCCCAGACTGCGCCGGCGCTTGCGCTTGCGCAGTCTATAAAGGCTTCGGACAGAATGACGCTCCCAGCGTTATATTATAGATATAGACTAGCTGGGGGCCCCGATTCTAACGCATCGGGAATTCTAGAATATGTATGTATGTATCTATGTCGCACTGTGAGTGGGGGTTAAATTCCGCATCAATATCGCTGATTGGTCAGCGAAGTGTGGTTACAAATCCCTCGCCAATTCGCGGACGGACTGTGCCTGTTACTGATTGGTTGCAGGATGTTGGGGGTTCGGGGCGCAGGATGTCGGGGGTTCGGGGCACAGGATGTCGGGGGTTCGGGGCGCAGGATGTTGGGGGTTTGGGGTGCAGGATATCGAGGGTTCAGGCAGCCTGAAGTACAGCTTCCTCTGGCCTGCAGAGGTCGCTGTGCTCTGCTGGCGCCTCCCGTCCGTTCCTCGCCGTCAGTCCCGGAAGCCTGTGATTCCGGCCCGGCCTGGCTGTGTTGTGTGCGGCCGCCCATCTCCTCCTGCGAGCAGCCTCCCACTGCCTCCCTATCCCGGGGCCATGGGGTCTGAGCTCCAGACCCCCAGCCGCCATGCCGAGCCCGCAGGCCAGGAGCTGAGCCCGTGTGTATGCCGACGTGAACCCAAACTGGGGGTAACCAGGGGCGCAAGGGTCCAGGATGGGGCGACACATTGCCTTAACGGGGGGTGCTGACTGGAGGGGAGTATGGAGGAGGCACTGACTGGAGGGGAGTAGGGAGGGGCCAATTCACGGCTGGACTGTGCCTATTGCTAATTGGTCGGGGCCGGCCGGGTGCGACCTATCAGCGGCACGGGATTTCTGTTGCAGACAAACAGACACGTAGACCCTTAGATGATTATATATGGATATATACATACACATATAGGCTGTGCAGCTACATGGACATATACAGAATATAGCTCTATCTGGCCGTGTAGTAGATAACACAGCCCACACAGTAGTATACAGCACAGCCCACACAGTAGTATACAGCACAGCCCACACAGTAGTATACAGCACAGCCCACACAGTAGTATACAGCACAGCCCACATCTCTCCCACCTCCCTCCCCCTCCGAGAATGGCCCCACAGTCCAGTAAAAATAAAACACAATCCTCACCTCTCCTCATGCCCGGGCTGCTCCCTGCTCCTGTCTGGGACACAGTGAGTGCTTGTTGATGTCATCGTGCACCTGCAGTGTCAAAGGCAGTGCGGGAAATGATGGGAGAGGGAGCATCAGGTGATGCTCTCTCCTCCATCATTGATTTCAACTGTACCGGCAGACGCCAGGATAGTTCAATGCGGCGTGGGAGTCGGGTCCCCGGCTCCCTCTCCCCAGAGCCCCGGCTCCCGCACCCTGGCTCTCCACACATGCAGTACTCTGGGTGCCCGCACACAATAGGTCATCACAAGCTGGCGTCCTTGCAGCCCCCTCTTCCCTCCACTCTTTGCCTTTCCCAGTCCCCGGCTTCCTCCCTGCCTCCCTCGCTCACCCGGGCCAGTACATGCACTGTCCAGATGCCTCCACGTTCCCTCCTGGTCGGTACACTCTCCCGCTCCTCTCTACTGTACACAGGCATTATTGGTGGAGACCACACTCCTTCCCGGAAATCCCGAGTCACTGATTGGTCACGACCGGCTGGCCCCACGACCAATCAGCGACAAAGGATTTCCGTTACAGACAAACAGGCAAACAGACAAACAGACGGAAGTGGACCTTATATATATAGATGAGTGAAAAAGATCTCATAATGCAACAGCTGAAAAATTATTCACAGGTGTATTAACTCCTTAATGACGCCAATATGCCTTTTAACTGACCTGCGACATAACAGAATAGTATCCCCATACAGGCAACAATCCAGCGGCTGTGGGCTGTACACTATAGCTGACAACTTGCTGCATCAGCCACGATCAGTTTGGCACTGTCCAAATCTGTTTAACCCCTTAGATGCTGCTGTCAATAATGACTATATCATATAAATGGTTAACAGATTGTGGGGGTTTCCTCTTTATCCCAATTGGTACCCTCAGATCATGATTGTGTGGTCCTGATAGTAGCCATGGCAATTCATGGCCAAATAGTGGCCTTAGAGTCTGCCGGCGTTTGTAACCTGCTCAGAAGTTAGCAGCATTTAGGTGGTGACAATACACATTTTCATTTCTGTCATGCCACTTGCCATTAATTCCTGAAAATCACCTGAAGGGTTAATAAACTACCCGACAGCAGTTTTCAATATGTCTGCTGGTTCTGTTTTTAAAATGATATAACTTTTTAGGGTTTCCCAGTATATGTGACCTCTAAAGGCACTTGAAGCATGGATAGGTTCCTAAAAAATAAATTTTGTAAATTTCCTTGAAAAAATGAAAAATTGGGGGCGTGGCCTGGACTGCTATGGCGTAGGTTGTGCGGTGCTGGAGCTCCTGAGGAAAATCCTCTATAATCAACCAAAATCGCCTAAAAAACGTTTTTATTGTCAAATCCTTGGTTGGATCTTATCCAGTACCTCATCTGGGTCACTATGATCCGAAAATTATTTTAATTTTACCACATAAATTTTAGAAATCAGCCCTAGAAAAGTTTGGGCCTTCAAACTACAGGGTTGAGGTAATGCAGCCTCAGGAAGCTAATACCTTCTAACAAGCGGTTCAGCTAATAAGCCAAAGGACCTGAGGTAAAAAACATCAGATTTTATTATAAACTCCCTCTTTGGCTTTGGTAGTGAGGAGGAGGGAAGTGACAGCTACAGGCACACACTATGGAGCCGTCTCTGCACAGCTGCTGCTCCCTCCCCTATTGCCTGGGGATATACCGCCCTGTGCTCATTAGCATAAAGTGCTAAGCCTCCCCGGATTGAAAGACGGAGGCAGAAGAAAGCGATCCAGAAGCATCGGGGAAGACCCGGAGCAGTGACGTGATATCAGCTCCACACAGAAGCCGACGCTGACACTCCCCCAGACCTTGGAAAAAAAGGCGGGAAAAGACGGCTGCCATTTTATTGGTGGACGGTGACAGATCAGAAGGCTTGAGAGACCAGAGTACACCAGCGACAGCAAAGAAGAAGATCTGCGCTGGTCAACACATTGCAGGCTCCGGATCCAAGAACCACCAGACTCAAACAGCGGTAAGTTGCGGCCCCCTGCTGGGAACGAAAATACACCGGCGGTCCAGCGGGGAAGACAGCGACGACCGACGGCTCCTGTGCAGGACAACGGTGGAACCACACAGACAGCCATCTCTGCAGGAGCGACAGGAAGACTCCAGTGCAGCATAAACTGTTGTTGAAACAGCTAGGAGCCCTGCAGGGCTCACAAAGCAAAAGAGCTACAGGTCCTTCTCAAAAAATTAGCATATAGTGTTAAATTTCATTATTTACCATAATGTAATGATTACAATTAAACTTTCATATATTATAGATTCATTATCCACCAACTGAAATTTGTCAGGTCTTTTATTGTTTTAATACTGATGATTTTGGCATACAACTCCTGATAACCCAAAAAACCTGTCTCAATAAATTAGCATATCAAGAAAAGGTTCTCTAAACGACCTATTACCCTAATCTTCTGAATCAACTAATTAACTCTAAACACATGCAAAAGATACCTGAGGCTTTTATAAACTCCCTGCCTGGTTCATTACTCAAAACCCCCATCATGGGTAAGACTAGCGACCTGACAGATGTCAAGAAGGCCATCATTGACACCCTCAAGCAAGAGGGTAAGACCCAGAAAGAAATTTCTCAACAAATAGGCTGTTCCCAGAGTGCTGTATCAAGACACCTCAATGGTAAGTCTGTTGGAAGGAAACAATGTGGCAGAAAACGCTGTACAACGAGAAGAGGAGACCGGACCCTGAGGAAGATTGTGGAGAAGGACCGATTCCAGACCTTGGGGAACCTGAGGAAGCAGTGGACTGAGTCTGGTGTGGAAACATCCAGAGCCACCGTGCACAGGCGTGTGCAGGAAATGGGCTACAGGTGCCGCATTCCCCAGGTAAAGCCACTTTTGAACCATAAACAGCGGCAGACGCGCCTGACCTGGGCTACAGAGAAACAGCACTGGACTGTTGCTAAGTGGTCCCAAGTACTTTTTTCTGATGAAAGCAAATTTTGCATGTCATTCGGAAATCAAGGTGCCAGAGTCTGGAGGAAGACTGGGGAGAAGGAAATGCCAAAATGCCTGAAGTCCAGTGTCAAGTACCCACAGTCAGTGATGGTGTGGGGTGCCATGTCAGCTGCTGGTGTTGGTCCACTGTGTTTCATCAAGGGCAGGGTCAATGCAACTAGCTATCAGGAGATTTTGGAGCACTTCATGCTTCCATCGGCTGAAATGCTTTATGGAGATGAAGATTTCATTTTTCAGCACGACCTGGCACCTGCTCACAGTGCCAAAACCACTGGTAAATGGTTTACTGACCATGGTATTACTGTGCTCAATTGGCCTGCCAACTCTCCTGACCTGAACCCCATAGAGAATCTGTGGGATATTGTGAAGAGAAAGTTGAGAGACGCAAGACCCAACACTCTGGATGAGCTTAAGGCCGCTATTGAAGCATCCTGGGCCTCCATAACATCTCAGCAGTGTCACAGGCTGATTGCCTCCATGCCACGCCGCATTGAAGCAGTCATTTCTGCCAAAGGATTCCCGACCAAGTATTGAGTGCATAACTGAACATTATTATTTGATGGTTTTTTTGTTTGTTATTAAAAAACACTTTTATTTGATTGGATGGGTGAAATATGCTAATATATTGAGACAGGTTTTTTGGGTTATCAGGAGTTGTATGCCAAAATCATCAGTATTAAAACAATAAAAGACCTGACAAATTTCAGTTGGTGGATAATGAATCTATAATATATGAAAGTTTAATTGTAATCATTACATTATGGTAAATAATGAAATTTAACACTATATGCTAATTTTTTGAGAAGGACCTGTATAGCTTACTATATCAGTCTCTGACAGGATCTAATCCAGGTAACTGGCTATTTTAGTGAAGCTGACTGGGAAGTCCTAAATCCAGTCATATTATTTGGAGAGTTTTATTTCTACCCTGATTCCTTCCTTATTAGCACATGTCTCTAGGAGAACAATCAGTTCTTGAAAGATATTTGTTTGTTTTGGGGAATTAACCTGCACCCTTTAACTAACAAACACAAAGTGTTATATAAGCATGCTCTGTTAGGAAAAATCTATTTGTATGCCCCAGTGATTTAATCTGCACTTTTTAATTCTCAGGTGCTAGGTATTATCTAAGCATATTCTTCTGTAATTACTGTGAAACTATATACGCCACCTGTTGACACAGCTAATTGCTTGTTTATATTCAGATGATTTATATTACCACACTCACAGGGGTATTTCCATAGTTGCTCCCCTTTTGCTGTTTGAGACCACTTTGTGGGGATTTTTTATACACCAGGGCCAGCCTCACCAGGATTAACCTGAGATCAACATAGAGGACATTGTCTACAATTCCAGCTTTGCTTGGGGCTACTATTTGTGGAAAATCTTTAATCTTTATTCTGAGACCGTCCTAAGTAGACACTCTCTGCAAATCAGGCTATTGCTTGGGGATAACAATGAGCAAGAACTCGTCTAAACCCCAATTCTTAAACATGGCCTCATCTATACCTCAAAAACCCCAAAGGTACAAAGGTTCTGGGCGCAATCCATCAAAGGACTTAATAACCACAATAAGTCCCAATAGATCCAGGTCTCCATTAAAAGACGATGAGGAATTAGACTATGATAAACTCCCCAATTCAAACAGAGTAAAAAAGAACCTCCCAAACACTTTTGTAGAGATGGACTCATCTACATCTTTAAAGAGGAAAACTCCAGGGGCTATAGGAGAGAAATACACCACTCCTAATGATTCATCTGACGAGGTCTCAGAGATATTCTCTCCTAATACAAGCCCCTCCAAGCCAAAACCAAAAAAAAGTAATCCAAACCCCGACAATACTCAAGGATTTGATATGAATTCTGTTGGGAAACTTCTATCTAATTTGACAGAAAAAATGGATAAGTTTGAAAACAGCATGAACGAAAGGTTTGATAAGCAAAATAAAATGTTCAAAGAATCATTATCCCTCCTCAGCAATAGGATGGACAAATTTGAAGATAGAATTAAAAAGATAGAGGAGAGGCCAGATAATATATCCAAAGTAAATAACGACATCATCAGAGAGATGCATAAGCTAAAGCTTAAGGTAGCAGATCTGGAAGACCGGAATCGGAGAAATAACATCAAAATTAGGGGGATTCCTGAGAATATAGGCCCAAATAAATTGGAAGAGTACACCAAGAAGTTATTCAGAAAAATAATCCCTACCCTGACTGATCAAGAACTAGAAATAGACAGAATCCACAGGTTGCGAAAACCGCCCACTATTCCTAAAGATCTACCTAGAGACACGTTAATGAGAATCCACTTTTTCAAAACAAAGAAAAAATTCAAAATTACTTTAAAGAAAATAAAAACTTCCCTGAGCCATTTGAAAAACTCAAATTATATGCCGATCTCTCCAGAGATACGATCGAAGGGAGGAAAGCTTTCCAGAATATCACCATACCTCTCAGAGACAATGAGATCTCTTATAAGTGGGGATTCCCACTAAAATTATTAGTAAATTACAGAGGCAATGTTATCGCCCCAAACTCCCCAGAGGAAGGCAGGGACTTCTTAAAATCGATCAATATCCCATTATATTCACGACACAAAGTTCACCCTGATTCTGACAGCAAGACATGAAAGGGTTTTGATATATTTATATTGAGTGATCTAAATGGGAAAACACCCGGGTACAATGCTATACCTTGCCCTAGGATGTTTAACTATTCTATTAATCTGTTATTGTTAGTAACGAGTTTATGTATTTAATATATTGAGTTTATGTTCATCAACAAAGAGGATGTTGCTCGGGAGCGAGTAACACGGACTTTTTCCCCCAACAGGTGAAGTCAGGTTCACTGAAGTGAACCCCTTCAAGTGGACATTCCAGTTTATTATTTATTGTTACCACTTGCATTAAACACTTATAGGTTTGTTAAGATTTTCTTCACAGGTTTGCAAAATAGACTTCCATATAATTTAGATCATAATGAGTTTAAAACTACTATCCTACAATGTAAGAGGACTTAATAGTCCACACAAAAGACATACACTTTGGAAAGAAATAAGTAAAAGTCAAGCTGAAATAATTTGTATACAGGAATCCAAATTCAAAGACAAGGCCAACCCAAAATTCTCACATAAAAATTTCCCATATATTTACAAGTCTGACAATGTGAAAAAGAAAGCCGGAGTGATCACAATCATCAAAGGCACAATTTCATTTGAATTCATAGAGGAGGTCAAAGATGTTAAAGGTAGATTCCATATTCTTATTTGTTCATGAAACAACCAGGTATGCACAATTATCAATATCTACGCCCCCAATACGGGTCAAATAAATTTCCTGAACAAAATAAATAAAAAAGTCATGTCAGTTAAGAGAGGTGCCATGATTTGGCTGGGAGATTTCAATCTGGTCCCAAACGCAAATATGGACTCCTCCACCCCAAATAGATACAGACCAAACAATTTAGACAACTGGATCCATCATAACGAATTATTTGACATCTTTAGGTGTCTTAACACCACATCAATCGAATTCTCCCATTTTTCTGACCCTCACCAATCAGCGTCACGTATTGACTTAATTTTATCAGACATTTTTACACTTCCCAAGTTCCATAGAATTAATATAGAAAGGAAAACCTTCTCGGACCACTCTCCAGTATCAGCTGAAGTACAAATAGGCCACACAATTAACAAAAATTCATTATGGAAATGCGACTCTAATCTGTTACGCCATCCTGAATATAGATTACCAATAGAAAAATCATTAATAAATTATTTTACAGAAAACTCCCCTACAGATACAACCCCATTCATAAATTGGTGTGCCCATAAGGCGGTTATAAGAGGTACCATGCTACAGATCTCTGCCAAAAGGAAAAGAAAATTTAGGACTCAGATTGAGGACCTTCAAAATAAGATAAAAGACAAGGAAAACGAGCAAATAAATTTAAATTCCCCCTCTACACAAATCAAAATTGATTTACTAAAACTCAGGCAGGATCTCAAAAGAATCATATTTTCATCATACCATACCATGGTCAAAAACTCCAAAATGAAGCAATACTCTTCAATAAATAAGCCAACACGATACATGGTTAATAGATTGAAAAAGACTAGACAATCAAATAGGATCAACAAAATAAAGAACCAAAATGGAATAACGGTATCTCATCCTCAAGACATAGCTAATTCCTTCGCTGATTTTTATAATAATAATAATAATTTTTATTTATATAGCGCCAACATATTCCGCAGCGCTTTACAAGTTATAGAGGGGACTTGTACAGACAATAGACATTACAGCATAACAGAAATACAGTTCAAAACAGATACCAGGAGGAGTGAGGGCCCTGCTCGCAAGCTTACAAACTATGGGGAAAAGGGGAGACACGAGAGGTGGATGGTAACAATTGCTTTAGTTATTCGGACCAGCTATAGTGTAAGGCTCAGGTGTTCATGTAAAGCTGCATGAACCAGTATGTAGCAGTACAGACACAGAGGGCTAATACTGCATAAAGTGTATGAGAACATGATGCGAGGAACCTTTTTTTTTATTTTTTTATTTATTATAAATAGGCCACACAGGGATCGTTAGGTTAATGCATTGAGGCGGTAGGCCAGTCTGAACAAATGAGTTTTTAGGGTACGCTTAAAACTGTGGGGATTGGGGATTAATCGTATTAACCTAGGTAGTGCATTCCAAAAAATCGGCGCAGCACGTGTAAAGTCTTGGAGACGGGAGTGGGAGGTTCTGATTATTGAGGATGCTAGCCTGAGGTCATTAGCGGAGCGAAGGGCACGGGTAGGGTGGTAGACTGAGACCAGGGAGGAGATGTAGGGTGGTGCTGAGCCATGGAGTGCTTTGTGGATGAGGGTAGTAGTTTTGTACTGGATTCTGGAGTGGATGGGTAGCCAGTGTAATGACTGGCACAGGGTAGAGGCATCGGTGTAACGGTTGGTGAGGAATATGATCCTGGCTGCAGCATTCAGGACAGATTGGAGCGGGGAGAGTTTTGCAAGAGGGAGGCCGATTAGTAGAGAGTTACAATAGTCCAGACGAGAATGAATAAGTGAAACAGTAAGAGTTTTTGCAGAGTCGAAAGTAAGAAAAGGGCGAATTCTAGAAATGTTTTTGAGATGCAGGTAAGAAGAGCGAGCCAGTGATCGGATGTAGGGGGTGAATGAAAGGTCAGAATCAAGGATGACCCCAAGGCAGCGGGCATGTTGCTTTGGAGTAATGGTGGAACCGCACACGGAGATGGCAATGTCAGGCAAAGGTGGGTTAGTAGAGGGAGAGAACACGAGGAGTTCAGTTTTTGACAGGTTTAGTTTCAGATAGAGGGAGGACATGATGTTAGAGACAGCGGTAAGACAATCACTGGTGTTTTCTAAAAAGGTCGGTGTGATATCAGGAGAAGAAGTGTATAATTGGGTGTCATCAGCATAGAGATGGTACTGGAAACCAAATCTACTGATTGTTTGTCCAATAGGGGCAGTATACAACGAGAAGAGGAGGGGGCCTAGGACTGATCCTTGAGGAACCCCAACAGTAAGGGGAAGGTGAGAGGAGGAGGAACCAGCAAAACATACAGTGAAGGATCGGTCAGAGAGATAGGAGGAGAACCAGGAGAGAACGGTGTCCTTGAGGCCGATGGAGCGGAGCATAGTGAGGAGGAGCTGATGATCCACAGTGTCGAATGCTGCAGAGAGATCCAAGAGAATTAGCATGGAGTAGTGACCATTAGATTTAGCTGTTAGTAGGTCATTAGAGACTTTAGTGAGGGCAGTTTCAGTAGAGTGTAAAGAGCGGAAGCCAGATTGAAGAGGGTCGAGAAGAGAGTTATCTGAGAGATAGCGGGTAAGACGGGAGTGGACCAGGCGTTCGAGGAGTTTAGAGATGAAGGGAAGATTAGAGACAGGTCTATAATTAGCGGCACAGTTTTGATCGAGGGATTTTTTTTAAGTAATGGATGTATGATGGCATGCTTAAATGAGGAGGGAAAAATACCGGAAGTGAGGGAAAGGTTGAATATTTTTGTTAGGTGAGAGGTGACAGCCGGGGAAAGGGACTGGAGGAGATGTGATGGAATGGGGTCACTGGTGCAAGTGGTCGGGCGAGAAGATGCAAGGAGCCTGCTTACTTCTTCTTCTGTAACTGCTTCAAAGTCAGAGAGTGAACTAGATGCAGTGGGGGAGGGAGGACAGTGCATGGTATGAAGAGATTGGGAGATGATTTCCTGTCGAATGTGGTCAATTTTTTCTTTGAAGTAATTGGCCAGATCGTCAGCACGGAGATCCGTGGTTGGGGCCTGCTCTCTTGGGTTGAGTAGGGACTGGAACGTGTCAAAGAGACGTTTAGGGTTATTGGACAGGGAGGTGATGAGGGTGTTGAAGTAGGTTTGTTTGGAGAGGTGAAGGGCAGAATTGTATGTCTTTAGCATGAACTTATAATGGATGAAATCTTTGGGTAGATTAGATTTTCTCCACAGACGTTCTGCGCACCTGGAGCACCGCTGCAGGAAACGTGTTTGCAGCGTGTGCCACGGTTGTTGCCGTCTGTGCTGAGTTGTTTTATGTATAGGAGGAGCAGCTTCATCCAGAGCACTTTGCAGGGTTTCATTGTAATGCTTCATTGCAGAATCAGGACATGAGATGGAGGAGATAGGGGCCAATGAGGACTGCAAGTTCTTCATAAGTTTCTGGGTGTTAATGGCCTGTATGTTTCTATAAGTGTGGAAAGTGGGGGTGACCTGAGCGGGATGGCAGTTCTTGATAGAGAATGAAAGAAGGTTGTGGTCAGAGAGCGGGAGAGGGGAGTTTGTGAAATCATCCACTGAGCAAAGTCGGGAGAAGACCAAGTCAAGGGAGTTTCCATCTTCATGTGTTGGAGAGTTAGTATGCTGTGAGAGGCCAAAAGAGGAGGATAGAGATAAAAGGTGAGAAGCAGATGGGGAGAGGGGAGAGGCAATGGGGATGTTGAAATCACCCATGATAAGGGTGGGGGTGTCACAGGAGAGAAAGTGTGGAAGCCAGGTGGCAAAGTGATCCAGGAACTGATGAGAGGGGCCGGGAGGACGATACACCACCGCCACTCGCATGGAGAAGGGGACGTAGAGTCTGACCACATGGACCTCAAAGGAAGGGAAAACAAGTGAGGGTACTTGGGGGATAACTTGGAAAGTACATTTGGGTGAAAGGAGCAGGCCAACGCCTCCACCTGCTCTGTTGTCTGATCTTGGGGTATGAGAAAAGTGTAGTCCACCATATGAAAGAGCAGCAGCCGCGGTGGTGTCTGACTGCTGAATCCAGGTTTCAGTAAGAGCCAGGAGATTAAGAGAATTAGAAAGGAAGAAGTCATGAATGAAGGAGAGTTTATTACACACAGAGCGAGAATTCCAAAGGGCACAATTGAAAGAGACAGAAGGCATGCAGGGAATATTAATAAGGTTAGAGGGGTTTCTGGGTGTAGCAATTGGGAGGTTTGATTTTTATAATAAATTATACAATTTACAGTCACAAACTTCTACCCCAAAACCCAATACCTCTGACATTGAAAAATTCTTGTCCACAATTGAACTCCCCAAACTGACCCATGACGATTTAGAAAACCTAACTTCCCCATTCTCCCAAGAAGAAATTGAAAAGACCATTCTTCAACTCAAAGATTTTAAATCACCAGGCCCGGACGGACTCGGGAATGAATACTACAAATCCTTCACCAAAATACTTTCCCCACACTTACAAAAAATCTTTAATATAGCTAGTTCCTCAGGAAATTTCCCAGAAGAAATGTTAGAATCCACAATAATATTGATCCCCAAACACAATTCCGACCTGACTCTTGTAAATAATTACAGACCAATTTCCCTCATAAATGCAGATTTGAAGATATACTCCAAATTAATAGCGAATAGGCTCAAATCCTACCTACCATCATTGATAAATGGGGATCAGATCGGTTTTATCAAAGGTCATCAAGCGACAGATGGCACTAGAAGACTGATTAATTCAATCAAACTGATACACTCCTCTAAATTGCCAATGGTAATTATAACTTTAGATGCCGAAAAGGCTTTTGACCGCCTAAATTGGCTCTATCTAACATCAGTTCTAAGTAAATTTGGTTTTAATGAAAAATATATTAACAGCATCATGGCACTTTACTGTAGGCCAAAAGCCAGAATATATATTAACAATTATTCTTCTGCCCTATTTGACATATCAAATGGTACAAGACAAGGTTGCCCCCTTTCTCCACTTCTTTTTATACTGTCAATGGAACCATTGGCGCAATCGATCAGACAAAACAATAACATAAAAGGTTTGAAAACACAAACACGTCAGTATAAGATTGGCCTTTTTGCCGACGACCTGATATTTACCCTGACTGATCCTTACAAATCAATCACAGAACTGCAAAAAACCCTTAAAACGTTCTCAAATATTTCCTTTTTTTAAGATTAACGAAAATAAATCAAAAATCTTGCCATTTTATTTGAGCGACTTAGAAACAGAGAAAATTGAGAATATATCTTCACTAAGCTGGTCAGAGGGGGACTTAGAATATCTAGGCACGATCATCTCAAAAAACCTTGAGGCAATAATGAAGAAAAATCTGGACAAACTCTTAGAGACAATTAACAATGACCTTAATTTCTTTGGTACAAAAGACCTATCATGGTGGGGTAGAATATTGGTTATCAAAATTTTTATCATCCCAAAAATCTCTTATATACTAAGAACACTCCCCCTAAAAGTCAACACATCTTATCTAACCAGTATACAATCCACAATTAATTTGTTCATCTGGAATAAAAAAAGGGCCCGAATACCCACAAACATATTATATAAATGCAAAGAATTTGGGGGTATAGGCCTACCCAATATAACCGCCTTATACTTATCAAACCTTATCAAACAAAGCCAATATTGGTTCATGCAAGAGGACTATCCAAATTGGCTTGATCTAGAAATTACCCACAATCATAATAAACCTCCCAAAGAATTAGTCTTCAACCATATTCTAAACAGAACCAACAATATTCACGTTAAACACCCTATTTTCTCTTCCATTATATATGCATGGGACAAACTTTCTAAAAGGAAAAGAGGATCCAACAAGAAAATTCTACTCTACAATACCCCTATAGATATTATTACGCTTACCCAAAACGCTGACCCCTCTCCCATGTGGCGAGAAAAAGGGATCCTAAAATTAAGCGATATTCATGTTGGGGTTAAATTTATCAGTTTCAGCTCCTTGAAAGAAAAATTTAACATTCCCTCCTCAGCCTTTTTTCCTTATATGACACTGAAAGAACAAGCTTAAAATTTTATCATTAAAAAAACAAAAATCTCCGAAGCTACTACTAATTTATTAAAAAACCCCAAACATTACTTATTTTGGAGTAATAAGCAAATTTATCGGTGGTTCAACAACGACACAAAATTTGACAAGTTATCTTACATGAATAAATGGGAAAATGATTTGAACACGACATGTACTCCAGAACAGTGGGAAAACGAGATCCATTTCACCTATGCATCAAATATTTGCATGACACTACAAGAAGCATATTTTAAAATCATCACAAGGTGGTACTTCACTCCGGCTCGCCTCTCCCACCTGCCATCGGGAGGGTCTCCCCTGTGCTGGAGAGAATGTGGAGAATACGAAAGTTTGCTACATATGTTTTGGAAGTGTCCAAAGGTGAAACCCTTATGGAGACAGGCCACAAAACTAATCAACAAAATATTAAAAGATAACATCATAGTTACCCCAGCAATGGCCTTGTTGTCTTTACAATGGGAAAGCATTGACTCAAATGCGAGACCTATTATAATCCACATTTGTTTAGTGGTTAAACAAATTATAGCATTCCATTGGAAAAATCCAATTTTACCAGCCTTTACTGAAATCATAGACCAAATTAACCTACATAAAGCATATGAAGAAAACTTTGCAATAGCAAACAACTATTATAAGAAATATGATAGGAAATGGAAGAAATGGGTTGAGGTATATCCCAACTTACCACATTAAAAGGAAAGGTGACAATTAATGTATACCTGTGAAGGTAATATATGTTAACCTGTTAATAATTGTTAATAATTAATCAAATTCTGTTATGACTGAACAGCATGTCCACAATTTTTCTCTTACCCTTTTCCCATTCCCACTTCCCTCACCTCCCGCCCTCTCCCCACCCTTATTTCCTTGAAAGTTGAATATATGACTATCTACAAAACACAATATTAAATTTCAAAATGCTTAATAAAAATTATTTGAAAGGAAAAAATGAAAAATTACTGCTATATTTTAAACCTCCTAAAATGCTAACAAAATAAAAGAACATTTTACAAATGGTGCTTGTGTAAAGCAAACATGTGGGAAATGTAATTTATTAATGTTTTGCTATGGTATGCCTATCTGGATTAAAGGGATAATCATTCAAAGTTTGAAAATTACAAATTTTTTAACATTTTTCTCAAATTTCTGATATTTTTTCATAAATAAACACAAAACATATCGACCCAAATTTACCATTATCATAAAGTATAATGTGTCATGAAAAAACAGTCTCAAAATCACTGGGATTTGTCAAAGCGTACCAGAGTTATTACCACATAAAGTGACACTAGTCACATTTCAAAAATTTGGCTCCGTCACTAAGCCGCTAGAGTCAAAATTCATAAAAAAACAAACATAAAAACAAATCCCATGTTCAACATTGTCATTGTATAGGATACTCACAATAGTTCCACACAGACTATTTATCATGTACAAAGCATGCTTAGAACAACGTATATCTAGGGTTGAGCGACCTTGACCATTTTAGAGTCGAGCCGTGTTTCGCGAAACCCGACTATCTTAAAATTCGAGTCGAGTGGAATCGGCCGATTATCGCAAAAAGTCGGGGATCGACCAAAACACGAAACCCAATGCAAGTCAATGGGGGAGCATAGTCGGCAGTGAGTGGAGGCCAGGAAAACACCTACACTGCCCATTTTAATGGCAAAAACATCCATTCTTGTTACAGAAGCTTGTCAATCGTAATTTAGCTTATAATAATTGGAAGGCATTTGAAATTGGGGGTCATTTGGCTACAGTTGTGGGGGGTAGGGCTGGTTCAAGTAATTAGTGGGCCCAGTAAATCTGGACCACGTCACGGCAGTGGAGCAGGGAGAGGTAAGTATTTCAACTTTGCAAGTGCTGTGATCCTGAGCAAGCAGGGGGGGCCCACTCGTTGGCATTGGCACTGGCACAGGGCCCCTCAAAGTACAGCGGTGTGTTTGCACGGCGGGGGCGCCTCCCACCGGCAGCAACACTTTTGCGTACTATGAGAGGCCCTGTGCCAGTGACGTTGCCAACTAGTATTCCTCCCCCCACCTGATGAAGGAACCTGCACTTTCATCTGCACCATCCTCTTTGTCCCCGTGTAAGGTGGTATGGTATGCGGGAAGAGGAACCTGACTTTCAGCAGGGTCACAATCTTGCTGTGTAGCGTGCACGGGGAATGTTGCGTTATGGGTCAATGTACCAGCAGACTCATCTATCACTGGCTGGGCAATGGGCAGGATGAGGAGGAAACACAGATATAGGCCCAAAGAATAAAGTGGGCTAAATGCAGTTCAAAATTGGTAACACAGGACTAACCAGGGGGCATTGCAGTGGAGGACAACTGGAATGAGAGGCTGACACAGAGAGTAGGCCCAAATCAGTAAGTAGTCGAAATGCAGTTCAAAATTGGCAACAGTAGTAAACAAGCGGCACAGCTTTGTTCAGTGGAGGAGAACAGCAAGGAGTGGCAGACACCGATAGTAGGCCCCAACCCAACTAGTAGGCCAAATGCAGTCTAACATTAATAACTACTTAATGAGAGCCTGAAAATAGAATTTCAGGACAGGAAACCAGGAGAACAGCAAGGAGCGGCAGACACCGTTAGTAGGCCCTACCAAAGTAGTAGCCCCAATGCAGTTTTAAAATTCCTAGAGGCTGAAAACAAGACTATTGACGCTCTGCTTTTTTCAAAGGAGGACAGCTGTATTGAGTGGCGCAGACAGACACAGGTAGTAGGCCTTAAACCAAAAATGTGGCTCACTGCAGTTTAAAAAAGGTTACAGGGGTACACAGGCAGCATTGCTCTGGGCAGTGGAGGACAATTTCAATAGTGGACCGCAGACAGACTTTGTATGCCTACTATTAAAAAAAGGATGCTCTATGCAATTAAAAATAGGTTCCAGGGGTACACGGGCAGCAGTGGTCTGGTCTGTGGAGGAGTAGTAGAAAGAAGGGACCGCAGACAGGCTTCGAAGGCCTAACATAAAAAAATTGGGCTGTTAGCACTTTATAATTGGTTCCAGGGGTACACGGGCAGCAGTAGACAGGTCAGTGGAGGCCTAGTGGAAGGAGGGACCGCAGACAGGCTTCGAAGGCCTAACATTAAAAAAATTGTGCTGTAGGCACTTTTAAATAGGTTCCAGGGGTACACGGGCAGGAGTGGTCTGGTCAGTGGAGGAGTAGTAGAAAGAAGGGACCGCAGACAGGCTTCGAAGGCCTAACATAAAAAAATTGGGCTGTAGGCACTTTTAAATAGGTTCCAGGGGTACACGGGCAGCAGTGGTCTGGTCAGTGGAGGAGTAGTAGAAAGAATGGACTGCAGACAGGCTTCGAAGGCCTAACATACTAAAATATGGCTGTAGGCACTTTAGAATTTGTTCAGGGGTGCATGGGCAGCAGTAGACTGGTCAGTGGAGGAGTAGTAGAAAGAACGGACCGCAGACAGGCTTCGAAGGCCTAACATAAAAAAATTGGGCTGTAGGCACTTTATAATTGGTTCCAGGGGTACACGGGCAGCAGTAGACAGGTCAGTGGAGGCCTAGTGGAAGGAGGGACCGCAGACAGGCTTCAAAGGCCTGACATAAAAAAATTGTGCTGTAGGCACTTTTAAATAGGTTCCAGGGGTACACGGGCAGCAGTGGTCTGGTCAGTGGAGGAGTAGTAGAAAGAAGGGACCGCAGACAGGCTTCGAAGGCCTAACATAAAAAATTGGGCTGTAGGCACTTTTAAATAGGTTCCAGGGGTACACGGGCAGCAGTGGTCTGGTCAGTGGAGGAGTAGTAGAAAGAAGGGACCGCAGACAGGCTTCGAAGGCCTAACATAAAAAAATTGTGCTGTAGGCACTTTTAAATAGGTTCCAGGGGTACACGGGCAGCAGTGGTCTGGTCAGTGGAGGAGTAGTAGAAAGAAGGGACCGCAGACAGGCTTCGAAGGCCTAACATAAAAAAATTGGGCTGTAGGCACTTTATAATTGGTTCCAGGGGTACACGGGCAGCAGTAGACAGGTCAGTGGAGGCCTAGTGGAAGGAGGGACCGCAGACAGGCTTCGAAGGCCTAACATAATAAAATATGGCTGTAGGCACTTTTAAATAGGTCCCAGGGGTACACGGGCAGCAGTGGTCTGGTCAGTGGAGGAGTAGTAGAAAGAAGGGACCGCAGACAGGCTTCGAAGGCCTAACACAAAAAAATTGTGCTGTAGGCACTTTTAAATAGGTTCCAGGGGTACACGGGCAGCAGTGGTCTGGTCAGTGGAGGAGTAGTAGAAAGAACGGACCGCAGACAGGCTTCGAAGGCCTAACATAAAAAAATTGTGCTGTAGGCACTTTTAAATAGGTTCCAGGGGTACACGGGCAGCAGTGGTCTGGTCAGTGGAGGAGTAGTAGAAAGAAGGGACCGCAGACAGGCTTCGAAGGCCTAACATAAAAAATTGGGCTGTAGGCACTTTTAAATAGGTTCCAGGGGTACACGGGCAGCAGTGGTCTGGTCAGTGGAGGAGTAGTAGAAAGAAGGGACCGCAGACAGGCTTCGAAGGCCTAACATAACAAAATTGTGCTGTAGGCACTTTTAAATAGGTTCCAGGGGTACACGGGCAGCAGTGGTCTGGTCAGTGGAGGAGTAGTAGAAAGAAGGGACCGCAGACAGGCTTCGAAGGCCTAACATAAAAAAATTGGGCTGTAGGCACTTTATAATTGGTTCCAGGGGTACACGGGCAGCAGTAGACAGGTCAGTGGAGGCCTAGTGGAAGGAGGGACCGCAGACAGGCTTCGAAGGCCTAACATAATAAAATATGGCTGTAGGCACTTTTAAATAGGTCCCAGGGGTACACGGGCAGCAGTGGTCTGGTCAGTGGAGGAGTAGTAGAAAGAAGGGACCGCAGACAGGCTTCGAAGGCCTAACACAAAAAAATTGTGCTGTAGGCACTTTTAAATAGGTTCCAGGGGTACACGGGCAGCAGTGGTCTGGTCAGTGGAGGAGTAGTAGAAAGAAGGGACCGCAGACAGGCTTCGAAGGCCTAACATAAAAAAATATGGCTGTAGGCACTTTTAAATAGGTTCCAGGGGTACACGGGCAGCAGTGGTCTGGTCAGTGGAGGAGTAGTAGAAAGAAGGGACTGCAGACAGGCTTCGAAGGCCTAACATAAAAAAATATGGCTGTAGGCACTTTTAAATAGGTTCCAGGGGTACACGGGCAGCAGTGGTCTGGTCAGTGGAGGAGTAGTAGAAAGAACGGACCGCAGACAGGCTTCGAAGGCCTAACATAATAAAATATGTCTGTAGGCACTTTTAAATAGGTTCCAGGGGTACACGTGCAGCAGTGGTCTGGTCAGTGGAGGAGTAGTAGAAAGAAGGGACCACAGACAGGCTTCGAAGGCCTAACATAATAAAATTGGGCTGTAGGCACTTTGAATTCTCTTGCAGGGGTACACAGGCAGTGGGCACCGTTGGTGTTGTCAGCGACGGCCGATTGTAATGAGTGTCTGCCAGTTAGTAGTCCCAAAAAATCAATACATGTTAATGTCTCGCATTACAACAAAAAGAAAAACCAAAAGGGTGCAATCATTAGGTACAGGGTTGGGCTCCTCTGCGTAGTTTCAGACCTAGTAATTTGGCACAAAGTATTTACTTGGGTAAATATAGGACACTGCCCCTGACTATGTTAAGTACCATCATACATGTCAACACAATGGTATTGTCAGTGGCAGTAATTTACGGATGTCAGCGCATAGACTAAACATTGGTGGAACTGTGAGAGATAATTGTGCAAGTGGTAGAGCAATGTTTGAGCTGGGGGTGGGTGAACTCTCTTGTGGCCGGCGGTATATGCCCAGGGCCCCTCATGTTACAACAGTGTGTCTGACGTTGGGTGCGCACCACCACTGCCAGAGACACTTTATTGTACTGTGAGGGACCCAGTGGCAGTGCCGTAGACCAAAAGCGGGCACACCCACCTCTTTAGACAAACAGCACTCTCACGGGAGCTTGCGCCAAGTGGCGATACCACGGCCCCATGTGGGGAGTTTGGCCATTTAGGGAGGTGTAAACATGTCGTATGCTGGACAATCAGCTGCTGTAAATTCCGAGATTGGTAAAGTCATTCAGAGTAGTCCACAGGCAATACCTTTTCATAGGAAAGCTAGGTGTCGGCCGGGCAAGGTGGGGCAAAAGAATTAGAAATCCAGTTATGGTTCATGTTAATGAAGGTTAGATCATCAACATTTTGGGTGGCCAGACGAGTCCTTTTTTCGGTTAATATTGAACCTGCAGCACTGAATACTCTTTCTGATAGGACACTAGCTGCCGGGCAAGCAAGCTCCTGCAATGCATATTCTGCCAATTCTGGCCAGGTGTCTAATTTGGATGCCCAGTAATCAAATGGAAATGACGGTTGAGGTAGAACATCGATAAGTGATGAAAAATAGTTAGTAACCATACTGGACAAATGTTGTCTCCTGTCACTTTGAATTGATGCAGCAGTACCTGTCCTGTCTGCGGTCATAGCAAAATCACTCCACAACCTGGTCAGAAAACCCCTCTGTCCAACTCCACTTCGGATTTCTGCACCTCTAACACTTCTGTTCTGCTGCTCCCTGCTGCTCGTGTGAGAACGATCACGGGCGCTGTGTGCTGGGAATGCCTGAAGCAAATGGTCAACAAGAGTTGATTGTTTGGTTGCTAATATTAGTTCCAAGTTCTCATGTGGCATAATATTTTGCAATTTGCCTTTATAGCGAGGATCAAGGAGGCAGGCCAACCAGTAATCGTCATCGTTCATCATTTTAGTAATGCGTGTGTCCCTTTTGAGGATACGTAAGGCATAATCCGCCATGTGGGCCAAAGTTCCAGTTGTCAAATCTGCGGTTGGGCTGGGTTGAGGGGCAGTTTCAGGCAAATCTACATCACTTGTGTCCCTCAAAAAACCAGAACCCGGCCTTGCCACGCCACCAATTTCCAGTGGCCCCGGAAAAGCTTCCTCATTAAAAATATACTCATCCCCATCATCCTCCTCGTCCTCCTCCTCTTCGCCCGCTACCTCGTCCTGTGCACTGCCCTGACCAGACAATGGCTGACTGTCATCAAGGCTTTCCTGTTCCTCTGCTGCAGACGCCTGATTTTTTATGTGCGTCAAACTTTGCATCAGCAGACGCATTAGGGGGATGCTCATGCTTATTATGGCGTTGTCTGCACTAACCAGCCGTGTGCATTCCTCAAAACACTGAAGGACTTGACACATGTCTTGTATCTTCGACCACTGCACACCTGACAACTCCATGTCTGCCATCCTACTGCCTGCCCGTGTATGCGTATCCTCCCACAAAAACATTACAGCCCGCCTCTGTTCGCACAGTCTCTGAAGCATGTGCAGTGTTGAGTTCCACCTTGTTGCAACGTCTATGATTAGAAAGACCGCTGATAGGTCTGCATACGGCTGGAGTGTACGGGCGAACGGCAGATATGTGAGCAAAGTCCGCGCACTTTGAGGAGCAGGTCGGATAACCCTGGATAAGTTTTCAGGAAGCACTGCACCACCAGGTTTAAGGTGTGAGCCAGGTAAGGAATGTGTTTCAGTCGAGAAAGGGAGATGGCAGCCATGAAATTCCTTCCGTTATCACTCACTACCTTGCCTGCCTCAAGATCTACTGTGCCCAGCCACGACTGTGTTTCTTTCTGCAAGAACTCGGACAGAACTTCCGCGGTGTGTCTGTTGTCGCCCAAACACTTCATAGCCAATACAGCCTGCTGACGCTTGCCAGTAGCTGCCCCATAATGGGACAACTGGTGTGCAACAGTGGCAGCTGCGGAGGGAGTGATTGGGCGACTGCGATCTGTGGACGAGCTCTCGCTTCTGCAGGAGGATGAGGAGGAGGAGGAGGGGGTGCGAACGCCTACAGCCAACTGTTTCCTAGACCGTGGGCTAGGCAGAACTGTCCCGAAATTGCTGTCCCCTGTGGACCCTGCATCCACCACATTCACCCAGTGTGCCGTGATGGACACGTAACGTCCCTGGCCATGCCTACTGGTCCATGCATCTGTTGTCAGGTGCACCTTTGTACTCACAGATTGCCTGAGAGCATGGACGATGCGCTCTTTAACATGCTGGTGGAGGGCTGGGATGGCTTTTCTCGAAAAGAAGTGTCGACTGGGTAGCTCGTAGCATGGTACAGCGTAGTCCACCAGGGCTTTGAAAGCTTCACTTTCAACTAACCGGTAGGGCATCATCTCTAACGAGATTAGTCTAGCTATGTGGGCGTTCAACCCCTGTGTACGTGGATGCGAGGATAAGTACTTCCTTTTTCTAACCAGAGTCTCATGTAGGGTGAGCTGGACTGGAGAGCTGGAGATCGTGGAACTAGCGGGTGTGCCGGTGGACATGGCAGACTGAGAGACGGTTGGAGACGGTATTGTTTCCGCCTGTGCCCTAGATGCAGTGTTTCCTACTATAAAACTGGTGATTCCCTGACCCTGACTGCTTTGGCCAGGCAAAGAAACCTGCACAGATACTGCAGGTGGTGCGGAAAATGGTGGCCTTACAGTGATGGCAGGGATGTAGCGTTGGTGAGTAGCTTCATTGGCCGAGGGTGCTACAACCTTAAGGGACATTTGGTAGTTAGTCCAGGCTTGCAAATGCATGGTGGTTAAATGTCTATGCATGCAACTTGTATTCAGACTTTTCAGATTCTGACCTCTGCTTAAGGTAGTTGAACATTTTTGACAGATGACTTTGTGTGGATCAATTGGATGTTGTTTAAAAAAATGCCAGACTGCACTCTTTCGAGCCTCGGATCCCTTTTCAGGCATTGCAGACTGAGCTTTAACCGGATGGACATGCTGTCCTCCAACAGTTTTTGGCTTTGCCACGCGTTTTGTCCCATCTACGGGCCCGGCAGATGGAACCTGTTGCGATGTTGATGCCTGCTGCGGCCCCTCCTCCTCCGCTTCAGAACTACTGCCGCCTGCACCCTGTTCCCCCAATGGCTGCCAATCGGGGTCAACAACTGGGTCATCTATAACCTCCTCTTCTAGCTCGTGCGCAACTTCGTCTGTGTCACCGTGTAAGTCGGTGGTAGAGCGTTCGTGACGGGGCAACATAGTCTCATCAGGGTCTGATTCTGGATCAGTACCCTGCGAGGGCAATGTTGTGGTCTGAGTCAAAGGACCAGCATAGTAGTCTGGCTGTGGCTGTGCATCAGTGCACTCCATGTCAGATTCAACTTGTAATGGGCATGGCCTGTTAACTGCTTCACTTTCTAAGCCAGGGACGGTATGTGTAAAGAGCTCCATGGAGTAACCCGTTGTGTCGCCTGCTGCATCCTTCTCTGTTGTTGTTTTTGCTGAAGAGGACAAGGAAGCGACTTGTCCATGACCGTGAACATCCACTAACGACGCGCTGCTTTTACTTTTACCAGTTTCAAAAGAGGAGGCAAAAGAGCTAGAGGCTGAGTCAGCAAGGTAAGCCAAAACTTGCTCTTGCTGCTCCGGCTTTAAAAGCGGTTTTCCTACTCCCAGAAAAGGGAGCGTTCGAGGCCTTCTGTAGCCAGACGACGAACCTGGCTCCACAGCTCCAGGCTTAGGTGCAATATTTTTTTTCCCACGACCACCTGATGCTCCACTACCACTACCATCATTACCAGCTGACAATGAACTCCCACGGCCACGACCTCTTCCACCAGACTTCCTCATTGTTTTAAAAACGTAACCAAAGTAACGGTATTTGTTGCTGTCAAACAACTTACACGGTGAGCTATAACTTCAGTATGATTTAGATATCCCTTTACAGGTGGGTGAGACCGCAAGGAAAATCAGGCACAATGTTTCACACTCTGTTTTCGGTGGCACCAAATGAGAGAGATGCCACACACTCAGGACTGTCACTCAAGCAGAAATGTCAAAATTGATCTCCCACTTTTTGTTTTTTTTTTATTTCAGGGAGAATTTAGAAAGCAAAAAAAAAAATTGCCTTTCTATGGCCCAGTGCCCACTATTTGAGAGAGAGAGATGGCACACCCAGGAGTCAAGACTGGCACACAAGCAGAAAGGGCAATATTAATCTCCCACTGATTTTTTTTTTTTTTTCAGGGAGACTTTAGAAACAAAATAAAATAAAATGATTTTTTCAGGAAGAATTTAGAAACCAAAATAAAATAAAATGATTTTTTAAGGAAGAATTTAGAAACCAAATAAAATAAAATGATTTTTTCCGGGAGAATTTAGAAACCAAATAAAAAAAAAATTGCCTTTCTATGGCCCAGAGCCCACTATTTGAGAGAGAGAGATGGCACACCCAGGAGTCAAGACTGGCACACAAGCAGAAAGGGCAATATTAATCTCCCACTGATTTTTTTTTTTCAGGGAGACTTTAGAAACAAAATAAAATAAAATGATTTTTTCAGGAAGAATTTAGAAACCAAATAAAATAAAAGGATTTTTACCGGGAGAATTTAGAAACCAAAAAAAAAATATATAGGCTTTCTATGGCCCACTGAGTGAGAGATGGCACACAAAGGAGTCAGGAGTGGCACACAAGCCCAGAGGCCAATATTTATCTCCCACTGATTGATTTATTGATTTTTTTCAGGTAGAATTTAGAAACCAAATCAACAAAAAAAATTAATAGGCTTTTTATGGCCCACTGAGTGAGAGATGGCACACACAGGAGTCAGGAGTGGCACACAAGCCCAGAGGCCAATATTTATCTCCCACTGATTGATTTATTGATTTTTTCAGGTAGAATTTAGAAACCAAATCAACAAAAAAAATTAATAGGCTTTCTATGGCCCACTGAGTGAGAGATGGCACGCACAGGAGTCAGGAGTGGCACACAAGCCCAGAGGCCAATATTTATCTCCCACTGATTGATTTATTGATTTTTTCAGGTAGAATTTAGAAACCAAATCAACAAAAAAAATAAATAGGCTTTCTATGGCCCACTGAGTGAGAGATGGCACACACAGGAGTCAGGAGTGGCACACAAGCCCAGAGGCCAATATTTATCTCCCACTGATTGATTTATTGATTTTTTCAGGTAGAATTTAGAAACCAAATCAACAAAAAAAATAAATAGGCTTTCTATGGCCCACTGAGTGAGAGATGGCACACACAGGAGTCAGGAGTGGCACACAAGCCCAGAGGCCAATATTTATCTCCCACTGATTGATTTATTGATTTTTCAGGTAGAATTTAGAAACCAAATCAAGAAAAAAAATTAATAGGCTTTCTATGGCCCACTGAGTGAGAGATGGCACACACTGGAGTCAGGAGTGGCACACAAGCCCAGAGGCCAATATTTATCTCTCACTGATTGATTTATTGATTTTTTCAAGTAGAATTTAGAAGCCAAATCAACAAAAAAAATTAATAGGCTTTCTATGGCCCACTGAGTGAGAGATGGCACACACTGGAGTCAGGAGTGGCACACAAGCCCAGAGGTCAATATTTATCTCCCACTGATTGATTTATTGATTTTTTCAGGTAGAATTTAGAAACCAAATCAACAAAAAAGATTAATAGGCTTTCTATGGCCCACTGAGTGAGAGATGGCACACACAGGAGTCAGGAGTGGCACACAAGCCCAGAGGCCAATATTTATCTCCCACTGATTGATTTATTGATTTTTTCAGGTAGAATTTAGAAACCAAATCAACAAAAAAAAAAAGGCTTTCTATGGCCCACTATGTGAGAGAGATGGCACACACAGGGATGGCACTCTAGCAGAAATGCCAATATTAATCTCCCACAACTTATTTTTTGTAGGGAGAATTAAACAAAACAAAAAAAAGGAACTGTCCTACAATTACTATCTCCCTGCAGTAATCTCAGCCAGGTATGGCAGGCAGCAATAAGGAGTGGACTGATGCACAAATTAAATAAAAAGTGTGGACAAACAAAAAAGATAGCTGTGCAGAAAGGAAGGAACAAGAGGATTTGTGCTTTGAAAAAAGCAGTTGGCTTGCACAGCGGCGTACACACAGCAAAGGGAGCCTTCTAGGGCAGCCCAATGAGCTACAGCGCTGAGAAAAAGAAAATGTAGCTTCCACTGTCCCTGCAAACCGAAGGTGGTGTTGGACAGTGGAAATCGCTACAGCACAAGCGGTTTGGTGGTTAATGGACCCTGCCTAACGCTATCCCTGCTTCTGACGAAGCGGCAGCAACCTCTCCCTAAGCTCAGATCAGCAGCAGTAAGATGGCGGTCAGCGGGAACGCCTCTTTATAGCCCCTGTGACGCCGTAGACAGCAAGCCAATCACTGCAATGCTCTTCTCTAAGATGGTGGGGACCAGGACCTATGTCATCACACTGCCCACACTCTGCGTTCACCTTCATTGGCTGAGAAATGGCGCTTTTCACGTCATTGAATCGCGACTTTGGCGCGAAAGTCGCGTACCGCATGGCCGACCCCACACAGGGGTCGGGTTTCATGAAACCCGACTTTGCCAAAAGTCGGCGACTTTTAAAAATGAACGACCCGTTTCGCTCAACCCTACGTATATCCTCAAGTGCTTTCTCTCATCTAATATATAATTGCCTAGAATACTACTTCCTGCAATTTGTGCCAACTTCCGTGGCTTTGTCCGGAGCTAATGTCCGGAGCTAATGTCCGGAGCTAATGTCCGGAGATTAATTGCCTAGAATACTACTTCCTGCAATTTGTGCCAACTTCCGTGGCTTTGTCCGGAGCTAATGTCCGGAGCTAATGTCCGGAGCTAATGTCCGGAGCTAATGTCCGGAGATAAGTGACGTCAACAGTGTCCAGTGTCTGATTGGTTGCCGCCTGCTGCGAGCGACCAATCAGAAACGTGCCGTACTGTGACACACTCCGCCCGCCATTTTGGTGTGATTTTTGAATTTTTACCTCACAGCAAGTTTCTACTGCGTGGAGGCGGGCCCAGTGACGTTGCTCTTCAAGCTCCTGCCGAATTTCGTCAAAAAAATGATAATACCATTTACCAAAACTATATATATTTAGTTGTGAAGTGGTTCAGTGACATTTTCACACCAATTTTGAACTTTTGTTTGGTGTTTTCTCCATATACTGCCTATTATTCACTGACTGTTATACTGAGAGACTGCCGTTTATTAACCTCTTCTTTGCCACATTGGGTATATTGCTCTATTATTTGCCACATAAGGACATTGTCCATTATTGCCCAGCAATTTCTCTGCAATATAAACTGCCTATTTATTAATATCTGCATTCCTGCAAAGAACTATTGCCTATTATTAACTGGCTATTTTCCTACTACCTGACACTGCCTCTTATTAACCTGTTGTTTGCCACCACCACGCTTAAAGCTGTTTAGCTTAGCCAACATGAGCTCTAATAGTAAGGATACTAATGACACAGAGCCCAAAGCTGCTGATGGCACACGTAAGATTAGGTCTGATAGAAAGTATACTAATAATGCAGAGCAAAAAGATGCCGACATATTATTTATTATTTACATTATTGTTCTTAAGCAAAGAACCGTTGTTGTGGCATTTGCCACAACACGCAAAGTTGTCGTCTGAGGTCTTTCATCCCTCCCCTCATAAGCATGTTCATGGATCCTGTGTAACTGTACCTTAAATAACAAGAATTGTCAAGAGCTGGTGAGTGCAGCCATTTTTTGTTCTTTCTTACTATTATTTATTAATTGTATTATTCTTACATTTGAATAAATAAAGTATATATGGATTCTAGACTCCCGATTCTTTAGAATCGGGCTGCCATCTAGTAGATAATAAAAAGGCTAAGACGTCAATTGCCCCCTGGCTGAAAAATCTCCCATTCAGTTGCATCACTAACTGGGTGGTCAGAGATGCAGCTTAATTTTCATCCTAAATCCCTATACATTTAATGCCATAAATGACGTCATTTGCAGGGGCAGCGCTGGTTTCTGCATGCCGCGTATTGTGACAACATGCACTGACATTTCGATTTGTCGCTGGCTCATTACTGCTGATCTGAGCCAGCGACAGAGCACACTGTTACTGTGCATATCACAAATTGCACATAGCACAGGGACTATCTATTTCCCTGGAACAAACTTCACTGGTGATGCTTCGTTTCAGGGAGGGGGGCGGAGGCGGTAGCAGAAACGTCAGCCTCTTCCTGCTGATAATGCCTAATTTGAGTATCCCAACATGCACTGTCATTTTAAATCAAAGTGTTGTAAAAAAAAAAAGATTAAGGAATAAAAAAAAGAAAAGCAACAAAAATAAAGTTGGGGAAGTATAGGGAATTTTAAATTAGAAATAGTTTAGATTATGGCATTAAATAGACAGAGATTTAGGATGAAAAATAATTTGTATTTTGGACTACCCTTTTAATGTCAGCGCCAAAATGAAGCATATTTAGTGAAATAGTTACATAACGCACTGTCACCCTAAAGGTCAAATGAGGCTGACCATAAAACGTCATGTTGGTAATAATCTTAATGTTGCAAACCTTCTTCTCCATACCTGCTTTTTCGTTCTCATTCCAGGTGAGGAGCAACCACTAGACAAAAAAATTGGTCTTAAACTAGACTTAACAATTTGTATTAAAAATTCACCAAAATTTGGAGGGTATCCCTTCAATGTCAAAGGGCACCTGCAGTAGCAAATCTGTGCCATTTGTGTCATGTTCTACTCTCAAAGCCTTATGAGATCACACATAGCACCACAAGGTTCAACCATATCAAGAGAATCACTAAATGACAGTATCTTAAGATACCGTCACACTAAGCGACGTTGCAGCGATACCGACAACGATGTTGATCGCTGCAGCGTCGCTGTTTGGTCGCTGGGGAGCTGTCACACAGCCGGCATCGTTGGTCGCAGGCTGTGCTTGGCTGCTGCCAGGTGGAGTTCAATAATTAGTTTTTTAGTTGTATTTCAGCACACAGCAGTTTTCCAGTTTTCCAGCGCAATGTATGACAATGAAGGATAAAACATTTTCTCTCTGGTCATTTTTATCTTAGTTTGGCTCTGATACATTCTTAACCCTGCTGTTTTGTTCGCATTTACTATACACTTGTAGTGTTCCGGGTCACTATGACCCGGCTTATTAAACCTTGATTTTAGACACTGTAACTCCATTTTTTTTATACTTTTTGCTTACTAGACTGTTTGTGAACATGGTTGGTAGTAAAAAAAAAAAGAAAAATGAACTAGAAATATTTTTTTTTTGTTTTTATTCTGAAAAAACAGATCCATCCAATGAGCAAATGAAAATAGAAAACTAGACATATTTTGTAAAAAAACAAAAAACAAAACAATCAAATCAAACATTTTGTGATAAAAAATTAAAGATAATAAACATTACAATGTGAATATATTTACATGATCATATAAATTTACGGATTCTTGCATGAAAAACAATACACATGATTTTTGCATAAAAATGTTTTACAGCCAGAACATGTTATACTCGTCTTGTTGTCACAAGTAGAAGGGCAATAGCTGCATCTTTTTCTTTTGATGCCGGAAGAGGCCATGGGGGTAGAAGCACACAGCTGCTCTCCAAAGAAACTGAAAGGTAACATGTCTGGGCTAGCATATGTGTACTGATAAGAGCAGAGAAGATGAAACCCTTCTGAAAACAAGCAGATAAGCCAGGAAGACAGACTTACTTAGCAAAAAAAAATTATTTGCAAGACTTTACAGCTCAGCTTTACAAAAAAAACGTCTTAGACAGCGCGTTCTGAGCAGTCCGTTCTGCGCATAATATACACGTGTAGTGCACACCTAGTGATCTCTCTGGATGCACTCTACATTTTAGAATAGACTGCGCACCAAAAATAATCAAAATAAAGCCATTTTTATGGTGCGCAGATCTCAATGCATACCCCCGGTAGAGTGCGTGTACGACCCCATTAAAATAATTTAGGAAATAAATCAATTGATATACAATAGTAGATGCAATAAATAGACCCAACTGAGGTTATAACTCCTTTATTTCACTGAAAATATGGCCTCACAGCTGTAAAAAACGATGTCGGTCACTATGACCCAAACACAACAAGTGTAACTTTTTGCGTGTAGCAAAAAGTAAACGAAAAAAAAAAAAAAATAAATACTCATAGGTAGGTCCCCCCAAATGAGGAAAAGTCAAGGAGTCTCAAGTTTTAGAGACTTACAGAAAAAAATCTACAGGACCGCAAAAAGTCTGTTCGGGTCACTATGACCCGAACACAACAGCAGGGTTAAACTGTCCAAGTCAGTTGTAGGAGTCTAAAAATAATCTGCCTTTCCTAAAGCCTTAGCAAGTGATCACTCAACAATTGGCAAGAACTGCACTAATTGGTGATATAGAATAAAGAAAGTAGTAGAGAGAATCTTAAGCCATAACCTGACCTTGTGATATATATGTATAGAGAGACAAGAGAGACAGGCAAATAGAGCAGCGAGTTATTTGCATCCATGTTGCTCGAAATGATCTCGCTATGCTCTTATCACTATGGCTAGTTCCAATATGTGTGATCCGCAGCTCTGTGCTGGCTCAGGAGATCTGTCTCTGTCTAAAACTAATGGACATTTCCTCCTCTTGTCTTGCTGCTCAGCAAAAAGCTGCAGAGCAAGGGATAAATCAGATGATGATGAGAGAGGTACATCCTGGGGGCGCCCAATTTATGCCAAGCCTCCGAAAAGCTGGAGCATCTAATTAATTGGTTCATCTTTGAGCAACACTGTTCAAGGGCAGGAAAGAGATAGGGGACCTTTGTCCCTGCCACGCACAGATAACAATAATAGAGATGAAAAGAGAAATGTGCCCAACTAAGTCTGCATGGCATTGGATAAAATGATATGCTATGTGGTCTGCACGAAATAAAGATACAAAAAAGGAATGGGACAGTAGACTAATCTTTCTACCTTAGTGTCTCATATTTCCCAATTTTATTCTTTAAATTTTCTCTTTCATGTAAGTATACTATTGAGTAAAAGACTGAAAACTTCAGATATTACTAGGCAACATTTACTGGACTGATTAAACATATTGAAAAGTAGTTCCACACCATGTTTCTAGAAGTTAGACTATGATATATTGAAATTAATTGTCCAGTCTATTTAATACAGAGCTACTGGAAACAGGCCTATCTAAATTGATCTATGGATACATGTTGTCAGTAAGATAAAGAGTGTTAGCATGCTCTAATGAATGTCATATTAGGGAACAATAGCTAGTAGATAGTGCAGTGCCTCACAAAGGCTGCACATAGTTGTGCATAGCATGCCGTTTGGTCCTCACTTCCGCTTCGCAGGCAACGATCCTTTAATTGGAATTTATGGAGGAAATATTTGAAGTATAATGATATAAAAATGGAAATGAAGCCTTTTTTTTAAATTGACAGGAAAATGGACTGCCAGATAAAGTAAGTACCTTCTAAAGAGTGAAATTTCCTTTATTATTCATTTAGTACATGCTGACTCCAAACATTCTTTATCAAAGTACATGAAACTTAATAAAATATAACTACAAAATGTATCCATGGTAAAATGTCATTTTCTAGTTATTTTGGAAAAAGACAAAAGGTCAGTCCTACTGACTTTGATTATGGGTTAAATTCAAGGCAAATCCAAACCCAGCAAGGGTGCGGCGATTTTAAGAAAAGCTTGTCAATCTATAAATGATCAACATGGTAACCTGACGAATAGTAACAGAACTGAATAATCCTTAGAAAAGCCTCCCATTAATTTAACATTCATTCCTGTAATTGATCTTGTTCCCATAGAAAATAATTCAATTTCCTAATTAGAAAATTCTATAGTCTGAGTTTTTTTTAGAACAAACCCAGACAAAATGTTGAGAGTAGGTAAAATGGTTCTAGATTATATTCCTGTAGATTTTTAATGATAAATTATACACAACGACACTTCTTTATGTCCAAAAAGACAACAATAAAGATTACTTATTCTACAAAAGTGATATAGGTTGGGATGATTGTGGGGAAATTCCTAACTAAATTCAAGATTACATCAGATATTGATGTTTTTATTGATTTATGTATTTGCTGTGGACTAGTGGCACACTATTAACAGCGGCAGATCACCGGGACGCTATGGAGCCCATGGCTCAGAGAGGCCCAGTACCAGGGCTGACTTCGAGGCCCCTCCACCCAGCATTAAACTTTCAACTTTTATTTGCATCTTGGATGCAGATAGAGTTTAAATCAATGATAAAAGAGGGAACTGACAGTTAGCTCTCCCAACACTATCGTTCTCCCTGTATGCCTGACATATCAGCACAGCAGCCTAGAATGGTAATTGACAAAGACGTCACTACATCACATCTGCTGTGACGAGTAGTGCAGACAATCAGACCACAGGCTACAAAGACTGGAGCAGTGGGGGAATGAGGAGAAGTGAGTACTTTTTTTTTTTTTAATCAATGAGTAAATTGTGGAGGCCATCATACTATTTGGAAGGCTAGTTGTGGGCCAACATGCCAGTTGGACTGCTATTATACTATTCGGAATGCTATGTGGGGGCCACTTTACTATTTGGAGGGCTATGTGGGGGGCATCATATTATTTAGAGGACTTTTTGAGGGCCATCATACTATTTGGAGAACTATTTGGGGGACATCAAACAATTTAAAGGGCTATTTGCAAGGCATCATACTATTTGGAGGGTTATGTGGGTACATCATACTATTTGAAGGGCTATGTAGTGGCCATCTTACTGTTTGGAGGGCTGTGTGGGGGACATCATACTACAGGGTGGGCCATATATATGGATACACCTAAATAAAATTGGAATGGTTGGTGATATCAACTTCCTGTTTGTGGCACATTAGTATATGGGAGGGGGAAACATTTTCAAGATGGGGGGTGACCATGGTGGCCATATTGAAGTCAGCCATTTTGAATCCAACTTTATTTTTTCCAATGGGAAGAGGGTCATGTGACACATCAAAGTTATTGAAATTTCACAAGAAAAACAATGGTGTACTTGGTTTTATCGTAACCTTATTCTTTCATGAGTTACTTACAAGTTTCTCTTTGTTTACAGCCATTGACATGTCACAGAGGTTAACATGTGAGGAGCGGATAGAAATTGTGTTGATGTCTGGTGAACGCAGTACCCAGGTCATTGCAGCAGATTTCAATGCAAGAAACCCTACACAAGAAAACTGTCACTCTTCCCTTTTGATTTAGGTGTATCCATATAAATGAGCAAAAAAAGGGGAGAAGCCAGCGCAGCCTAAGGTTAAGACGCAATACATGAAGTGCAAATGCACATATTAATTTCTAACTGTATTTTCAAAATGAGACATTTAGCAAACAATTGATCAATTCTTTGAGCCACCCCGCCTCTTCACGGCAATCTCACATTGGGGCAGTCCTACACTACGTTTTTTATATTCGCTGTGCCATAAAGGCCTCCTAAATGAACTAAATGCAAGACCACATTAAAAACATGCTGTACCTGGAGCATATACTGAGTCACCCCCATGGCGCCAGAGTAGGCAAGCGAGGATAAAGGTTGACCAGGTCCAGACAGACATTTCGGATCCAACCTCCACACTGCCCATCTAGAGCCACAGATGAAGAGTGAAACAGGCTGAGGCACAGGTGCATAATTAAACAAAGCCCGTAGTGTAGGATTGCCACAATATGAGATTGCCGTGAAGAGGCGGGGTGGCTCAAAGAATTGATCAATTGTTTGCTAAATGTCTCATTTTGAAAATACAGTTAGAAATTAATATGTGCATTTGCACTTTATGTATTGCGTCTTAACCTTAGGCTGCGCTGGCTTCTCCCCTTTTTTTTGCTCTATCCATATAAATGGCCCACCCAAAAATGTTTGCCTCATTACTCAACATAATGTTCTGTGTAATCTGAGGGTCCTGTTCAAATTTTTGTTTTGCCTATTCTGCAAATTCAACGATAAAGATTTGCAACTGAAATATTTAATTCAGTGATATCTAGGATGTGGAATTTTAGTGTTCCCTTTATTTTTTTGAGCAGTGTATAACCATTGCGCATATAGCGTTTTGTCTAGTGTGCCCCTAAGGCAACTAAATATATAATTTTACCTTGGCTGCTCTTTTATCTCGATCTACAAATCCTCTTGTCCCTATTCTCAGCTTTAACTCCACATATCACAGGGGCTGGTTTCTGAGCCGATATAATCCGATTAACAGACCGTGCTTATATCTAACGAGGAACTGGTGGCAGTCCTGTAAGGTTAATAAGTTTATGCTTAGCTGCCTGGTGCTAGTTGATAAAGCCTCACAGCCTGTCAGGACTGTGAGCGAGTGTGGTACCACGTCAGCAACTTCATGTGCTGTGTAAAACTGTGCCAAGCTGACTTTATTTGTCCCCAGCAGGTGCAAAACGTCTCATTGATGCAAGTGAGGAGCCTGTACCACGTGATCCCCCTGACATAATAGTGACGTCAAGTGGGTAGTGAGGTACAGGCTTGCAGAGATCTCTACCCCAAAAATGCCCGGTGCCATTTCACACACTGCAGAAGACTCCAAGATAGGGCTTACGGTGTCAGGCGTGGCCAAGGGGGCTTCCTCTTAGTACCATTCACATGGTCTAGAGCAGCGATTAAGGGGGGCAATCAAAGGCAGTATAAAAGATGGGGCTGTCATTTTATGCCTGTCAGTGTAAGAATAGGAAGCCAGAGCACACAGTTCATACCACCTAGGGATAGAAAAATGTCAAATCTGATGGTGGTGTATTATATTCAGTACATTTCATATTGAAAAAGGGAGCGATAGACTCAATCTGTGAATACTAATCTAAATATTCAAGTGATATATAGGGAAGTGCTGCACCTGAAATTAATTTATCTAACATATTTTGCAGTAACAATACCTTAATAACAGTCTTTTTTTATTTTTCACATACATACATCATATCATCTATTCTGTATTATCATTATTATTTAATTTTAGATCACCATTGATTCCATAGTGCTGCATGTAAGGGATGTGGGATTGCTACTCACTTGAGGGCATCGTGAGGCAACACAGGAAGTGTTACCATTTAAAGGTCTATGCTGGTTTATTGGTGCCTCATAATCCAGCCACAAGCAAAGGAAAAACAAAAGACCTTTCCATGCAGACAAAACAAAATAAATTGTTCTCTACAAAGTCTCTATAGAGCCAGTCTTTTTAAACCACGCTGGAATGCATCCAGGATATTGGCTCAGTTTGGAGCTAACACACAGGAAACCTTCCTACATTTACACAAACCATGTGTCAAACATCAGACTCATCTTAATATATGATTCACTCCCAGAGGTGGGGTATGTGGTCAGTCAAACCCGCCCATCTCTCTGGCTGCCAGGACCAGATGCACCAAACAAGCCTCTTAGTACATTATGCACTAGATAATTATTCCAGGTTTACATCACAGATGACAACCACCTCTGTGATACATACAGTGCATGAACATGGGATGCATGTATACCTACATGGGGGACATGTATACGAGGATGGGGCACATAGTATTTACATTTTTTTTTTTTTTTTAAGTTTGAAGGAAGACTTTAAGTCCATCTAGTTCAACCCCTAGCCTAACATATTGATCCAGAGGAAGGCAAAAAAAACATGCGGCAAACACTAATCTCCACATTGCGGAGAAAAATTCCTTCCCGACTCCACATACGGTAATCAGACTAATTCCCCGGATAAATGCCCTATCAAGGAATCTAGTATATATAACCTGTAACATTATACTTTTCAAAAAAGGCATCCAGTCTCTTTTTAAATTTTAGTATTGAATCATTCATTACAACATCATACGGCAGAGAGTTCCATAGTCTCACTGCTCTTACAGTAAAAGAATCCGCGAGTCAGGTGGAAACTGCCGGATTGGGCACTTACCAGCGGTTTCCTGTAGTCCTGATGGGAAGAGTTCAGAGCCTGAGATGGCCTGAGAAAGCTGTATAGGAGCTGGGCAAAATTGACAGCGACAAGGCTGCTGAGAGGAGAGTGCCGACTGGGAAGTGTACTGTCAGGATCTGTGGCACGTGACCGCAGGTCAGAGGGTTAGGAGGCGGGGCCTCGTGCTCTGCTCCCATTGATGAGTGCAGGATGCTACCGAGACCCTGAGGCTGGGGAGACGGGAGAGAAGGCTACCCAACACCAGGGAAGAAACAGAGCATAGAAGGGAGACGTAATCCAAGACAAGCCGAGGTTAGTAAAACAGAAAGGCAAACGCAGTACACATGGGGCAGGCTAATAGAGAGAAGTCAGGGACGTAGCAGGAGTCAGAATACTGGAGAAGCAGATACACAGTAAAGGATCAGAGAGACAAAACCACAACGGGGGACAAAACAGGGTCAAAACCATTCAAGCAAGCTGTAGCACAGGCACAAGGCACAGGCACACAGGGGTCATCACTCAGAGGCAAGACACAAGTATAACCAACAAAGCAGGTCCCAGAAAGAGGCTATAAAAAACCTCTGTGAAACCAAAAGGAGACTATCCGGATTTAACCCTAAGCACTCCAGACCGAATATATTCAGCAGACCATGACACCGCATCTGTGATTATAATTAAACCTTCTTTCCTACAGACGTAGAGGATGCCCCTTTATCACCGTCTCAGGTCTAAGAGTAAAAAGATCATTAGAAAGGTCTTTGTACTGTCCTCTCATATATTTATACATTATGATAAGATCACGCCTAAGCCTTTGTTTGCCAAACTAAATAGCCCCAAGCATAATAACCTATCTTGGTATTGCAGACCCCCCAGTCCTCTAATAACCTTGGTCGCTCTTCTCTGCACCCGCTCCAGATCAGCTATGTCTTTTTTTATACACAGGAGACCAGAACTGTGCACAGTATTCTAAGTGTGGTCTTACTGGTGACTTGTATAGAGGTCAAATTATGTTCTCCTCATGAGCATCTATGCCTCTTTTAATGCATCCCATTATTTTATTTACCTTTGCAGCAGCTGCCTTACACTCACCACTAATTGTAAGTTTGTCGTCCACCCATACACCCAGGTCTTTTTCAGTGACAGTTTTGCCCAGTGTTTTACAATTAAGCACATAATTAAACATCTTATATCTTCTGCCCAAGTGCATGATCTTACATTTATCCCCATTAAGCCATTCATCAGCCGAAGCTTCAAGTTTACATAAATCCTCCTGTAATATAATTGTATTGATTAAATTGATTACCCTGCAGAGTTTACTGTCATTTACAAATATTGAAATTCTACTCCGTATGCCCCCTACAAGGTCATTAATAAATATGTTAAAAAGAAGCGGGCCTAATACTGACCCCTGTTGTACCCCTCTGCTAACCGCGACCAAGTCTGAGTATGCTCCATTAATACCCACCCTTTGTTTTCTATCCCTGAGCCAGCTCTTAACCCACTTACACATATTTTCCCCTATCAACATTGTTCTCATTTTATGTATCAACCTTTGGCGTGGCACCGTAACAAAAGCTTTCGAAAAGTCCATATACACCACGTCCACTGCGTGTCCTTGGTCCAGTCCGGAACTTACCTCTTCATAGAAGCTTACCAAATTAGTTTGACAGGAACGGTCGCTCATAAACCCATGTTGATATTGGGTCATGAGGTTATTCCTCTTCAGATACTCCAGTATAACCTCTCCAGGATCTTACCCACAGTAGAGGTTAAGCTTACTGGCCTATAATTTCCAAGTTCAGTTTTTGTCCCCTTTTTAAATATTGGCACCACATTTGCTATACACCAGTCCTGTGGCACAGACCCTGTTATTATGGAGTCTTTAAAGATTGAAAATAATGGTATATCTATGGCAGTACTTAAATCCTGCAGTACTTGGAGGTGTACCACATCCGGGCCCGGGGATTTGTCAACTTCAATGATTTTTAGACAGGGCCGCCATCAGGGCATTACAGGCATCACTGCCGTATGGGGCCCGGTGATGAGGAGCAAAAAGGGGGGCCCGAGCGAGCACGCTGGCAGCCGGTCCGGTCCGCGCTCTGCTCGGGCCCCCCCTGACATTTTTATTCAGGCTGCGGCTGCAGTGCCACTGTGCTGTGCCTGCTGTCTCTAAATGAGCCTTGTACCTTTAAGGCGGCCGGGCCCGCGGTGATTCATGGGCCCGCCCGCCGCAAGTTAGTGACGTCACACGCTGCCCTGCTCCACTTCCTCATTCCGGGACCAGAGCAGAGCAGCGTGCGGTGGTGTGACACCACGTGGACGGCGGAGGCCGAGGGAGCAGAGAAGAGGCAGCGGGGGACCACCGGACGACGAGGGACCCGGCGGAGGAGAAGAGGCAGGCGGAAGCGGGGGACCGGTCACCGGCAGAGGAGAAGAGGGCAGAGGCAAGCGCCGGCGGCAGCGGGGCCCGGGGGACCAGCAGAGCAGAGGAGAAGAGGCAAGCACCGGCGGCAGCGGGGTCCGGGGGACCGGCAGAGCAGAGGAGAAGAGGCAAGCGCCGGCGGCAGCGGGGCCCGGGGGACCTGTCAGTGGGGCAGAAATGCTGGACACAGTGGGGCAGAAATGCTGGACACAGTTGGGCAGAAATGCTGGACTCAGTTGGGCAGAAATGCTGGACTCAGTTGGGCAGAAATGCTGGACACAGTGGGGCAGAAATGCTGGACACAGTGGGGCAGAAATGCTGGACTCAGTGGGGCAGAAATGCTGGACACAGTGGACAGTGGGGCAGAAATGCTGGACTCAGTGGGGCAGAAATGCTGGACACAGTGGGGCAGAAATGCTGGACACAGTGGGGCAGAAATGCTGGACACAGTGGGGCAGAAATGCTGGACACAGTGGGGCAGAAATGCTGGACACAGTGGGGCAGAAATGCTGGACTCAGTGGACAGTGGGGCAGAAATGCTGGACACAGTGGGGCAGAAATGCTGGACACAGTGGGGCAGAAATGCTGGACACAGTGGGGCAGAAATGCTGGACACAGTGGGGCAGAAATGCTGGACACAGTGGGGCAGAAATGCTGGACACAGTGGGGCAGAAATGCTGGACTCAGTGGGGCAGAAATGCTGGACACAGTAGGGCAGAAATGCTGGACACAGTGGGGCAGAAATGCTGGACACAGTGGGGCAGAAATGCTGGACACAGTGGGGCAGAAATGCTGGACACAGTGGGGCAGAATGCTGGACACAGTGGGGCAGAAATGCTGGACACAGTGGGGCAGAAATGCTGGACACAGTGGGGCAGAAATGCTGGACACAGTGGGGCAGAAATGCTGGACTCAGTGGGGCAGAAATGCTGGACACAGTGGGGCAGAAATGCTGGACACAGTGGGGCAGAAATGCTGGACACAGTGGGGCAGAAATGCTGGACACAGTGGGGCAGAAATGCTGGACACAGTGGGGCAGAAATGCTGGACACAGTGGGGCAGAAATGCTGGACACAGTGGGGCAGAAATGCTGGACACAGTGGGGCAAAAATGCTGGACACAGTGGGGCAGAAATGCTGGACTCAGTGGACAGTGGGGCAGAAATGCTGGACACAGTGGGGCAGAAATGCTGGACTCAGTGGGGCAGAAATGCTGGACTCAGTGGGGCAGAAATGCTGGACTCAGTGGGGCAGAAATGCTGGACTCAGTGGACAGTGGGGCAGAAATGCTGGACACAGTGGGGCAGAAATGCTGGACTCAGTGGGGCAGAAATGCTGGACACAGTGGGGCAGAAATGCTGGACTCAGTGGGGCAGAAATGCTGGACACAGTGGGGCAGAAATGCTGGACACAGTGGGGCAGAAATGCTGGACACAGTGGGCCAGAAATGCTGGACACAGTGACAGGGGCAGAATGCTGGACACAGTGACAGGGGCAGAATGCTATAGACACTGGGGCGGAAATGCTGGACACAGTGGGGCGGAAATGCTGGACACAGTGGGGCAGAAATGCTGGACACAGTGGGGCAGAAATGCTGGATACAGTGGGGCAGAAATGCTGGACACAGTGGGGCAGAAATGCTGGACACAGTGGGGCAGAAATGCTGGACACAGTGGGGCAGAAATGCTGGACACAGTGGGGCAGAAATGCTGGACACAGTGGGGCAGAAATGCTGGACACAGTGACAGGGGCAGAATGCTGGACACAGTGACAGGGGCAGAATGCTGGACACAGGGGCAGACTGTGAGACTCGGGGGCAGAATGCTGGACATTGGGGCAGAATGCTGGAAATTGGGGCAGAATGCGAGACACGGGGCAGAATGGAGATACAGGGCATGATTGGAGACACGGGGCAGGATGAAAGACATGGGGGCATGACTGGAGACAGATGGGGGAGGATTGGAGACAGATGGGGCAGAATGGAGACACAGGGGGCATGATTGGAGACAAGTGGCAGGATTGCAGACACAGGGGCATGGTTGGAGACATAGGGGGCAGAATGGAGACATGGGGCATGATTGGAGACAGATCGTGCAGGATCATGGGGCAGGATGGATATGATGCAGAAAGATGGGGCAGGATGGAGAGATCACATGGGGCGATCATATGGGGCAGGATGGGGAGATCATATGGGGCAGAATGGATACTCATGAGGGCAGGATGGGAGAACATGTGGCTGACGCCAGGAATGAGACACACGGTGGCCAGGCTGGGGGATATTATTACCATAGGGGCTAATTTAGGGATATTATTACTGCAGTGATGTATTTATTTTATTTTTTGAGGACACGGTTTTAAATGGGGGGGCGGTCCTGTTACTGTGTAGAGTGACACTATGTCGCCTCTTTTTCTTCATGTGGTGTAATGTAGAAGGTGGGAAAAATTAAGTAATGTATTCTACAAGCGGAGCTCGAGATAACCGTGTTATTTCCTGCAGAGAGAAGTCCTGGCTGGATTAAATGATGGCGGTCTGTGCTGGATGAAAGATGAAGGACTTCACCTAGAGACGTCACTGGTGAGTCAGTGTGTTACCTATACACTGACACTATACACTGTATACTGTATACAGAGCTCCTGTGTATAATTTCACTAGTGATCACTGCATTATTTGTACACAGACACTGCATACTAAGTACAGATCTCCTGTGTATAATGGCACTTATGGTGATAGTATGGTGCTTTTTTTTAATTACTGATCAGAATTGTAGTATTCAGTCACTATGTGGTGGTAATATGTGGTCTGGACATGGTGTTGCGGTATTTGTTCCTTGTATGTGATATTATTCGATCACTGTGGTGGTAATATGTCATCTGGTCATGGTGTAGCGGTATTTGTTCCTTGTATGTGATATTATCCGATCACTGTGGTGGTAATATGTCATCTGGTCATGGTGTAGCGGTATTTGTTCCTTGTATGTGATATTATTGGTCATTTTAAAAATTGAAAAATAAATAAAAATATACCTAAATTGTATTGCATATTTTAACAAATATTTAATAGGTTACAGTAGAGTAGGGCCCGGCCAAAAGTGTCTACCATGTTATGGTGGCGGCTTAAAAAATCTTTTGGCCAAAACAAAAGCTGCTGGCTATATTTATGATCTGGTGATGGGAACTGTTGATGTGTGATAGGTGAGAAGTGGAGTTTTTCCAAGAGAGAGCGGTGGGTCTGTGGACAGTTCGAGGGGTGGAGCGTGGAGGCGGGGCTGGGGTGGAGCCTGGGCGGAGTCTCAAGGGGGCCCCGAAAATTTTGCCAGTATGGGGCCCCAAAATTTCTAGTGGCAGCCCTGTTTTTAGATGCCGCCATATTTCCTGCTGGGTTAGGCAGGTGACATTTAATGAGGATTTTTTGTTATCACTGATCATATTGTCTGCCATGGGATTTTTTTTGTGTAAATACTGGTGAAAAAAAGTCATCTACTACATAATTGTCTTAGGGTCACTTCCGTCTGTCTGTCTGTCCTTCTGTCATGGATATTCATTCGCTGATTGGTCTCGGCAGCTGCCTGTCATGGCTGCCGCGACCAATCAGCGACGGGCACAGTCCGGAAGAAAATGGCCGCTCCTTACTCCCTGCAGTCAGTGCCTGTCACCCGCATACTCCCCTCCGGTCACTGCTAACACAGGGTTAATGCCGGCGGTAACGGACTGCGTTATGCAGCAGGTAACGCACTCCGTTACCTCCGCTATTAACCCTGTGTGTCCCCAACTTTTAACTATTGATGCTGCATATGCAGCATCAATAGTAAAATGATCTAATGTTAAAAATAATAATAATAATTATTAAAGCTGCCAAAAAGGAAACTAATTAAAGCTGCCAAAAAGGAAAAAGAGAAGCACATTGCTAAGGAGAGTAAAACTAATCCCAAACTGTTCTTCAACTATATCAATAGTAAAAGAATAAAAACTGAAAATGTAGGCCCCTTAAAAAATAGTGAGGAAAGAATGGTTGTAGATGACGAGGAAAAAGCTAACATATTAAACACCTTCTTCTCCACGGTATTCACGGTGGAAAATGAAATGCTAGGTGAAATCCCAAGAAACAATGAAAACCCTATATTAAGGGTCACCAATCTAACCCAAGAAGAGGTGCGGAACCGGCTAAATAAGATTAAAATAGATAAATCTCCGGGTCCGGATGGCATACACCCACGAGTACTAAGAGAACTAAGTAATGTAATAGATAAACCATTATTTCTTATTTTTAGGCACTCTATAGCGACGGGGTCTGTTCCGCAGGACTGGCGCATAGCAAATGTGGTGCCAATATTCAAAAAGGGCTCTAAAAGTGAACCTGGAAATTATAGGCCAGTAAGTCTAACCTCTATTGTTGGTAAAATATTTAAAGGGTTTCTGAGGGATGTTATTCTGGATTATCTCAATGAGAATAACTGTTTAACTCCATATCAGCATGGGTTTATGAGAAATCGCTCCTGTCAAACCAATCTAATCAGTTTTTATGAAGAGGTAAGCTATAGGCTGGACCATGGTGAGTCATTGGACGTGGTATATCTCGATTTTTCCAAAGCGTTTGATACCGTGCCGCACAAGAGGTTGGTACACAAAATGAGAATGCTTGGTCTGGGGGAAAATGTGTGTAAATGGGTTAGTAACTGGCTTAGTGATAGAAAGCAGAGGGTGGTTATAAATGGTATAGTCTCTAACTGGGTCGCTGTGACCAGTGGGGTACCGCAGGGGTCAGTATTGGGACCTGTTCTCTTCAACATATTCATTAATGATCTGGTAGAAGGTTTACACAGTAAAATATCGATATTTGCAGATGATACAAAACTATGTAAAGCAGTTAATACAAGAGAAGATAGTATTCTGCTACAGATGGATCTGGATAAGTTGGAAACTTGGGCTGAAAGGTGGCAGATGAGGTTTAACAATGATAAATGTAAGGTTATACACATGGGAAGAAGGAATCACCATTACACACTGAATGGGAAACCACTGGGTAAATCTGACAGGGAGAAGGACTTGGGGATCCTAGTTAATGATAAACTTACCTGGAGCAGCCAGTGCCAGGCAGCAGCTGCCAAGGCAAACAGGATCATGGGGTGCATTAAAAGAGGTCTGGATACACATGACGAGAGCATTATACTGCCTCTGTACAAATCCCTAGTTAGACCGCACATGGAGTACTGTGTCCAGTTTTGGGCACCGGTGCTCAGGAAGGATATAATGGAACTAGAGAGAGTACAAAGGAGGGCAACAAAATTAATAAAGGGGATGGGAGAACTACAATACCCAGATAGATTAGCGAAATTAGGATTATTTAGTCTAGAAAAAAGACGACTGAGGGGCGATCTAATAACCATGTATAAGTATATAAGGGGACAATACAAATATCTCGCTGAGGATCTGTTTATACCAAGGAAGGTGACGGGCACAAGGGGGCATTCTTTGCGTCTGGAGGAGAGAAGGTTTTTCCACCAACATAGAAGAGGATTCTTTACTGTTAGGGCAGTGAGAATCTGGAATTGCTTGCCTGAGGAGGTGGTGATGGCGAACTCAGTCGAGGGGTTCAAGAGAGGCCTGGAGCAGAACAATATTGTATCATACAATTATTAGGTTCTGTAGAAGGACGTAGATCTGGGGATTTATTATGATGGAATATAGGCTGAACTGGATGGACAAATGTCTTTTTTCGGCCTTACTAACTATGTTACTATGTTACTATGTAATAATAAAAAAAACCTTATTCTCACCTTCCGCCGTTGCGTCCTCTCCTCGGCACTGCAAGCGGCAGGTTCCGCTTCCAAAGATGCTATGGGAGAAGGACCTTCCATGATGACACGGTCATGTGACCGCGATGTCATGGAAGGTCCTGCGCTCCTACCAATCCTGGGACCGGACACCGCTCACAAGCGCCGGAACTACAACGGGCTCTTCGTATGGTGAGTATGTTTATTTTTTATTTTTTAACCTGTTACATACGTGACTGGGCAATATACTACCTGGCTGGGCAATATACTTCGTGTCTGTGCTGTATACTACGTCGCTGTGCAATATACTACATGGCTGGGCAATATACTACGTGGCTCTGTGCTGTATATTATGTGGCTGTGCAATATACTATGTGACTGGGTAATATACTACTTGACTGGGCAATATACTATGTGGCTGGGCAATATACTACGTGACTGGGCAATATACTACGTGACTGGGCAATATACTACGTGGCTGGGCAATATTCTACGTGGCTGGGCAATATTCTACGTGGCTGGGCAATATATTACGTGGCTGGGCAATATACTACGTGGCTGGGCAATATACTATGTGGCTGGGCAATATAGTATGTGGCTGGGCAATATTTTACGTGGCTGGGCAATATAGTATGTGGCTGGGCAATATACTATGTGACTGGGCAATATACTACGAGGACATGCATATTCTAGAATACCCAATGCGTTAGAATCAGGCCACCATCTAGTTTAGCATATTGGCTTTTTCCTCACCCTCATTCACCATTTCACCCAGACTATTTTTAAGGGGGCCAACACTATCATCTTTTAGTTTCTTACTATTTATGTAGTTAAAGAATATTTTAGGATTATTTTTACTCTCTCTGGCAATGAGTCTCTCTGTCTCAATCTTTGTTGCCTTGATTTGCGTTTTACAGAATTTATTTAATTTTCTGTATTTATTTAATGCCTCCTCACTACCTACTTCCTTTAATTCTCTAAATGCTTTCTTTTTGTCACTTATTGCGCCCCTTACAGCTCTATTTAGCCGTAGTTGTTTCTTCCTATTTCTAGTATGTTTATTCCCATACGGTATATACTGTGCACAGGTCCTATCCAGGATGCTAATAAATGTCTCCCATTTTTTTGTGTATTTTTATGTCTCAGGATATTGTCCCAGTATATTGCACTAAGAACATCTCTCAACTGTTGAAAATTTGCCTTCCTGAAGTTTAGTGCCCTTGTAACCCCTCTACTACACATCTTATTAAAGGATATATGAAAACTTATTATCTTGCGAGCACTGTTACCAAAGTGACCCCCAACCCTTATACTGGGCTACATTGGTTAATATTAGGTCTAGCAGTACCCCCCTTCTTGTTGGGTCCTGAACCAGTTGTGAAAAGTAATTGTCTCTTATAGTTGTTAAAAACCGATTACCTTTGCTGGAACTGCAGGTTTCTGTTCCCCAATCTATTTCAGGGTAGTTGAAGTCCCCCATAATAATGACTTCTCCTTGAGTCATTGCTTCATATATTTGCCTTACAAGGATATTCTCCGTTGCTTCCATTATCAATAATTAATTATTTTCCCCCCTCCCCTTATCTCCACCCACAGGGACACACCCCACCCCCTCACTTATTTGCATATTCATTTCTGCACAGACTATAGCCCTGTAAATTAACAGCCCAGTCATGGCTCTCATCCAGCCACGTCTGAGATATCCCCACCATGTCATAATTATGTTCCAACAAAATTAATTCTAATTCCTCCATTTTGTTGGTGAGGCTCCTGGCATTAGTATACATGCACTTTATGTATCTCTCTGCACCTCTATTCTTTCTTAAATTATTAACTGTTCCAACACCACCCCACATGCCACCCCCAATTTCTTTATTTGTGCCCAGGTCACTATCTGCACTATTTTACCCTCCTATAAAATGAATACCCTCCCCCCAATCACTAGATTAAACACTCCTCCAACTTTCTAGCCATTTTCTTCCCCAGCACAGCTGCACCCTCCCCATTGAGTCCCTAGCATAGAACCTGTAGCCATCTGAGAAGTCGGCCCAGTTCTCTAGGAACCCAAACCCCTCTTTCCTACACCAATTCCTGAGCGACTTATTAACCTCCCTAATCTACCGTTGCCTTTCTGGCGTGGCATGTGGTACAGGCAGTATTTCAAAGAATACCTGAATGGGGAGCATCTACTGTATACGAGGATGGGTTACATTATACCAGGATGGAGCATATTTATGCCTCAATGAGGAACATTATACCAGGATGGAGGACATATATACAAGGATGGAGCACATATACAGTATACTTGGATGGATGACATACTGTATATACCAGCTTTGGGCACATATATACCTGGATAGGGCCCATTGTACCTGGATGGTGACAACATATGAGTATATGACACATTATACCAGGATAGGGTCCATTATATGAGTATGGGGGACATATATACCTGGATGCAGCATATTATACCATGATGGGGGAAATTTATACAAGGATAGGGCACATACTGTATATAGCTGCAGGGGGGCCATTATATCAGGATAAGGGATGGAGCACATTATAGCAAATTGGGGGACATGTATATGAAGAAGGGGGACATATATGCAAGAATAGAGCACATATATACTGTACCTGGATAGGGCCCATTGTACCAAGACTTGGGTCATAGATACAAGGATGAAGCACATTATACCAGGATGGGGGACATACATACCTGCATGGGGCACTTTATACCAGGATAGGGGACATTTATATGCGGATGGTGCACATATATATAATTGGATGGGGCACATTATACCAAAATGGTAAACATATATACCTGGATGAGACACATTATAGCATGATGGGGACATATATATACAAGGATGGGGCACATATATACCTCGATGGAACCTATTATACTAAGATGGGGGAATTCCATACAAGGGTGGGTCACATTATACCAGGATGAGAAACATATACAGCTCTGGCAAAAATTAAGAGACCATCACATCAAAACCCAGTCATGGGCAGCCCAATATCCAGACCTGAACCCCATTGAAAACCTCTGGAATGTAATCAAGAGGATGATGGATAGTCACAAGCCATCAAACAAAGAAGAACTGCTTACATTTTTGCGCCAGAAGCAGTATGAAAGACTGGTGGAAAGCATGCCAAGACGCATGAAAGCAGTGATTAAAAATCATGGTTATTCCACAAAATATTGATTTTTGAACTCTTCCTGAGTTAAAACATTAGTATTATTGTTTCTAAATGATTATGAACTTGTTTATCTTGCATTATTTGAGGTCTGAAAGTACTGTTTTTTTTTTACATTTTGACCATTTTTCTTTGTCAGAAAAAAAATACAAAATGTATTGCTTGGAAATTCAGAGACATGTTGTCAGAAGTTTATAGAATAAATGAACAATTTACATTTTACTCCAAAATATACCTATAAAGAGAAAAATCAGGCAAACTGAACATTTTGCAAGGTCTCTTAATTTTTGCCAGTGCTGTATATGTATATATATGGTGAAAAATTCACTGGTAAAGTTATGGAGGGGAGAAATGTTTCACTGAGCTTAATGGTGTCAGTGATATGAGAACCAGAGACTTTCCTCCAGCACACTAAGTGCTATGAGGGGTTATCAGCTAATTTACATAATGGGCTGGGTTGTTGTGGACAACCATAGAGTGACTAGGAGTTTGTCTACCTTATCTCCACCTCAGGGAGTGGTTTGGGGCTTAAATAGCTGGACTACAGAGGCAAACTTGGTTCAGCAGTGCTGGAAAGAGGATCTCCAGTGGTACGTGTCCTGACGAGGAAAGACTGAACCTATGTTGCTCCAAAACAAGCAGCTCCCCACAAATGTATGGACTGTGTTAAACCAATAGAAGATTTAAAGAGGCAGTGTTCCTGTTTTCTACCTCCGTGTACCGCAGAGTGAGTTGAACTACCACAAGTGGTGTTTCGAATACGGGCAACATTCTGGGAGCATCAGAAGCAGCTGTGGTCAAACCACATGTCCTGGGTAAAGGCAGCAATAAGTGTTGTGAATTCTGTGGCAGAGCTCCCTCCTGTGGTCACAAGTGGTACTTCGGCTGATTCTGTCTATGAGCTTCCGTTGTTGGATGTGAGTGGTACTGCGGCTTCTGAGTTTCCTTCCTCAGGTATTGTGGTGAAGTCGTTAGGTGCTGCTCTATTTAACTCCACCTAGTGCTTTGCTCCTGGCCTCCAGTCAATGTTCTAGTATTGGTCTTGCTTCCTCCTGGATCGTTCCTGTGGCCTGTCTGCTCTGCATAAGCTAAGTTTTGCTTGTGTTATTTTTGTTTGCTATTTTTTCTGTCCAGTTTGCTTTATTGGTTTTTCTTGCTTGCTGGAAGCTCTGGGACGCAGAGGGAGCACCTCCGTACCGTTAGTCGGTGCGGAGGGTCTTTTTGCCCCTCTGCGTGGTTGTTTGTAGGGTTTTGTGTTGACCGCAAAGTTATCTTTCCTATCTTCGGTCTGTTCAGTAGGTTAGGCCTCACTTTGCTAAATCTATTTCATCTCTGCGTTTGTATTTTCATCTCTACTCACAGTCATTATATGTGGGGGGCTGCCTTTTCCTTTGGGGTATTTCTCTGAGGCAAGGTAGGCTTATTTTTCTATCTTAGGCCTAGCTAGTTTCTCAGGCTGTGCCAAGTTGCATAGGGAGCGTTAGGCGCAATCCACGGCTGCCTCTAGTGTGGTTGGATAGGATTAGGGATTGCGGTCAGCAGAGTTCCCACGTCTCAGAGCTCGTCCTATGTCTTTTGGTTTTTGTCAGGTCACTTTGTGTGCTCTGAACTTCAAGGTCCATTGTGGTTCTGAATTACCTAATCATAACAAATAAGCCAGGAGACGACAGACAAAATGGAGGGGCTGATTAAGCATCTGGTGAAGCGCGTAGCAGCAGCAACATCTGGCATATCAGGGGACGAATAAGCTGCTTATCCAGCAGATACAACAGCAGCAGTACCAACAGGAAGAGTTCAGACAACAGGAACAACAGTTTGAGTGCTTCCTGAGGCAGTTTGTTGGAGAGGAAAAGTCCATTCCACAAGTCCAGGTGACAACACGTATGTCCGGAAGGCGGTAAGATGTGCGACGCTGAAAGTGATGTTGGGTGATGATGTAGGGGAAGGGAACTTCATGCCTCCGGGCCATTTACGGCCCTCGATGACCTTTTATCACGCCCCCGAACAGATTCTTAGGGATCGCAATCTTGGGCATGGAGGTGGATTTTGATTGCCAGCAGCTCATTAACTTCTTCTTGCTCTGTTAGCACACACACATGGTGTTCACTACTGAACACTGAAGGACATGCAATAAAAGATTACGTCCTGACACCAGTGCCAGAGTCAGGATATACTTTGTGGTCTGAGCTTCTTTGGCCCCTGAAGGATGGTATAAATGTCCAAATAGCCCTTGGTAGAGAAAAGGCTCCCCACCGTTGATGTAGAGGCATTTTTGACTGTGTTTGAGTGGGTTGAAGAGTGGGAGAAGCTGCCCCAGAGCAGTGGACGGAGGTGCTAGCCCTATATCTCACTGGTGAACCCCAGAAGGCTTATTATGACTTGGCCTTACAAGATGCCCTGGAATATGCCAAGTTAACAACTGAGATATTGGCACACTCAGGGGTCACAATGGCTGTCACAGCCCAAAGGATTCATTACTGGGCGCATAATGGTGACAAACCTCCCCGCTCTCAGAAGTTTGACTTATTGCATTTGGTATAGAAATGTTTGCAGCCAGAATCCTCCACGCCAGATCAGATGGTCAAGCACGTGGTCATGGTCAGAATTATTAATTCCCTCTTCAGGCCAGTGCAGGCCTATGTTGCCCAAGGAAACCCCAGGAATGTAGATGACCTGGTGGGCCTCATAGAAAGGTACCATGCGGTCGAGAGGTCCCTAAGGAAGTCTGGAGGTGGAGCATCTCTATACTTGAGTAGCAGAGCTACCACTGAGGGGAGTCTGAAGTACCAAAGAGTCACTGAGGGGTTGCCAAAGGCTGCTGATAAAGACCTGATCTGCTGGAGGTGCTATGGTCGTGGACACATAACGGCCCATTGTCTTATGTCTTCTGAGCAGATGGATTGCAGCCAGTGAACAACCATAGAGTGGGTGGGAGGTTATCCACCTTCTCTCCACGCCAGGAAGTAGTCTAGGGCTTAAATAGCTGGACTTAAGAGGCAGTCTTGGTTCAGCAGGGCTGGAGAGAGGCTCTCCAGTGGTTTGTGTTCTGAAGAGTAAAGACTGAACCTGTCTTGCTCCAGAGTGGGCACCTTCCCGCAAATGTGTGGACTGTGTTACAGCATTTTGTTTTTTTATTGTTTTCCTTTTTTGCCTGAAGGGCTGTGTTTACTTTGCCCTTCATGTTGGTTTATGCCATCTACGATGTATATAATAAATCAATAGAAAATTTAAAGAGACAGCACGGGGCCCGCAAGCTGTCACGGTCTGCCCCTGAAGGAAAAAGTATGTTGAGGGTTTGCGGCAGATCTGGTGGTAGTGAGGTGGGCTATTGCAGGCTGTAAGCTTTCTTGAAGAGATGTGTTTTCAACTTTTGTCTGAATGCTAAAATGTGGTGATAATCTGACATGTTAGGGCCCATAATTCCAGGAGATGGGGGATACTCGTCAGAAATGTTGTGGTCAATTGGGTGAGGAACATAAAAATATAGAGGAGAGAAAAAGGTCTTGGAAGGACTGAAGATTACATGTTGGAAGCATCAGGGATTAATTCGGAAATATACAGCTCTGGCAAAAATTAAGAGACCACTGAAAAATGTTCAGTTTGTCTGATTTTTCTCTTTGTAGGTATTTTTGTGTAAAATGTAAATTGTTCTTTTATTCTATAAACTTCTGACAACATGTCTCCAAATTTCCAAGCAATCATTTTTTTATTTTTTTTCTGACAAAGAAAAATGGTGAAAATTTAAAAAAAACTTTGCTTCCAGACCTCAAATAATGCAAAGAAAACAAGTTTGTAATCATTTAGAAACAACAATACTAATGTTATAACTCAGCAATAGTTCAGAAATCAATATTTTGTGGAATAACCATGATTTTCAATCACCGCTTTCATGCGTCTTAGCATGCTTCCCATCAGTCTTTCACACTGCTTCTGGTGCAAAAATTTAAGCAGCTATTCTTGGTTTGATGGCTATCCATCATCCTCTTGATTACATTCTAGAGGTTTTCAATTGGGGTTTAGGTCAGGAGATTGGGCTGCCCAGGACAGGGTTTTGAAGTGGTGGTCTCTTAATTTTTGCCAGAGCTGTATAAGAGACAGAATATGGATATCCTAGTAGGTCCATGTTAGCTGTTTGAACAGGATATGTTGGGCAATTGGGAGTTAATGCAGAGATATGTAGAGGAGAGAAGTAGAGGAGTAGAGAGGTGGATTAGTCAGGCAGCATAGTTAAAGATGGATTGGAGAGGTGCGAGACTGGTAGTAGTAAGTTCACAGAGGAGGATATTGCAGTAGTTGAGGCAGGAGACCATGAGTAGAGATGAGCGAACCTGTCAAGGTTCGGCTTGGTGGGGCGTGGCCTAGCACTTGATGTGAGCGGTTGGCTTCTGCTGGAGCTCCTCCGAGGTGACCCTGCATTTATCCTGACATGGGTCTTCTCTGGGATCCGGTAATGCGGTGCGCTGCTGAGGGAGGATACCGGAGGTCGTTCCCGACATGTAGAGCTTTGGAGAGCTGCGGATATGGTCCGCAAGCAGCAGCATGATGCCAAGGCAGGAGCGGCGAGTCGGACCCAAGATGGTGCTGACAGCGTGGAGGCGGCAGAAAGAGCAGATGCTGCAAATGCCTCCAACGCTAGGAGGCTAGAGGTGGCTGCAAAGCTGGAAAAGTATGCCTGGGTGAACGAAGCAGGGAAACCGATGGCTGATGAGGAAGAGGAACAGGCTGGAGAGAAAATGAAAGTGCAAGGAGAAGGTTCAGAGGATGATACGGTGCAGGGGGGGGCAGAAGGGAAGGAAGAAATGTGCGATAATGATGGTGTGGAACAGGAGACTGTGGAGGAGCCTATAATAGGGGAGCCCACATTGTGAGACATTTATGATTTGAAAAACTGCAATAACGACCCTTACACACAGAGTGGATGGGACTTAGGAAGAAGTGAATACAATAAAGACAGAAGTGACCAAAATGGATAAGAGAGTGGGTGAGGTGGAGGAGAGAGTAAGCGTGCTGGAGGATCAACTCTCTAAAATGCAGAGGGGTCACATTCAGTGCCTGCAAAAATGTGCTGCTCTGATTAATAAGAATGATGATCTAGAAAATCGATCAAGAAGGAATATTGTGAGAATTGTGGGTATCCCTGAGAAGACTGAAGGAAATGATCCTACAAAATTTATTGAGAAATGGCTCCATGACAAGATAGGTGCTGATTACCTGTCTAAGTTATTTGTGGTGGAAAGGGCAAACCAATGTCACAGGGCTACAAAGAGAGACTAAGGCTGGTTATCCGGGCCCCTGCGTTATCCGTCAGACTAGGGGAAACTCTGTCTGTCCCTCTCCCAGAATTTACACTGATGGTGTGCTTGTCTGGGCTGCCAGGCCTGGACCTATCTCCTGTTTCAGCACTCTGCTGAAACCACCATCCGCCACCCAGTGAAGAGACCACACACCAATCCCCCACAGAAAGCACAGACAGGGAAAGCTAAAAACGCACCACGCCGCAAGCACACAGGAAAATACGATAATGTGCACAGGGCAAAATAAGTACAAATATAGGAAGGAGAAATATAACAACGGATCATACACCACCAGATACGATAATACTTCTCCAAGACCACCACTCCAGACCGGAATCACTAGGCATGAGGCACAAGCTATAATCGGCGACGCCCAAAGTCCAGCAAGACTATTTAAAGGCCATGGGCGTAACCCAACCACCAATCCGATTACCAACTAAATTAACCCCGAGAAACCTGAATAAAGTCTAGCCGGCGCCACTGAGCGTATAGTGGTCGTAAATGGAATTACCGCTGTCTGTCGGACGCCCTAGTGTGAATAGCGTTCGACATGACAGTACCCCGCCTTCTACGAGGGGCCTCAGGGCCCTCACGACTTATAGGACCCGGTTTCAAATTCCAAATTGCCATCCACCAAGACTGGAGGTGGCATCGGCGCCGTGTCCACGGAACCCACCCCCTTTTTAAATAACGATCTGTGAAACACGTTGTGTATCTTATATACCATAGGAAGCTCCAATCGGTAGGCTACCAGGTTGATGATGGCGGCGACCCTAAATGAACCAATAAACCTTGGACCCAATTTCAAAGATGGTATTTTGAGTTTTATGTTTTTTGTGGACAGCCACACCCAGTCACCCACACTCAGGTCCGGACCTGGCACACATCTGCTGTCAGCCACACGTTTGTACTTTGCACTCATGCTTAGCATGCGCTGTTTCACTCTCCTACAGACGGATGACAGTTGTGCTCCCAGCTGGTCCTCCTCCAGAACGCCAGCAGAGCGCCCCTGACGTAAAGTACAAAATTGAGGATGGAGCCAATAAACACAAAAGAACGGGGACACCCCAGAGGATTCCTGGCAGTGATTATTTATGGCAAACTCAGCCAAAGGAAGGAACGTCGACCACTCCTCCTGGTTGTCAGAAACAAAGCAGCGTAAATACTGCTCCAAATTTTGGTTCATATGCTCGGTCTGACCACTTGACTAAGGATGAAACGCCGAAGAATGCGACAACTTGATCCCCAACCGTAAGCAAAATGCCTTCCAAAATTTTGCCACAAACTGAGTATCCCTATCAGACACGATGTCAGACAGGACCGCGTGAAGTCTGACCACCTCCTGCACAAATACCTGAGCCAGAGTCTTAGCATTAGGCAACGAAGGCAAGGACACAAAGTGCGACATCTTTGAGAACCGATCAACAACCACCAAAATGACCGTGTTCCCAGCTGAGGAGGGCAAATCTGTGATAAAATCCATGGAAATCTCTGTCCATGGTCTACTGGGTACCCCGAGAGGATGGAGTGTGCCAGCAGGACGGGAACTGGGCGTCTTAGCCCTCGCGCACGTGGTGCATGCTGACACATACCAGACCACGTCCTGTCGGATTTTAGGCCACCAATACAGACGCGACACCAACTCCAAGGTACCCCTCACCCCCGGATGGCCGGCCAGAACAGCATCATGATGCTCACCCAACACTTTTGGGCGAAGATGGAGCGGTACAAATGATTTGTTAAGGGGAAGCCCTGGTTGTACCCTCTCCTGAGCCTTGGCAATCTCAGCCTCAACCTCGGTCGTGAGAGCCGAGACCACTACACCCTTTTGGAGGATAGGTACGGGATCTTCCCGAGATTCTCCCCCTGGAAAACACCTGGATAAGGCATCCGCCCTAGTGTTTTTAGCCCCAGGACGGTAAGTAACAACAAAGTTGAAACGTGTGAAAAACAATGCCCAATGAGCCTGCCTGAGGGACAGACGCTTGGCTGACTTCAAATAAAGTAGATTTTTATGGTCAGTGAAAACTGTAACCTGGTGGATCGATCCCTCCAAGAAGTGATGCCATTCCTCAAAAGCTTACTTGATAGCCAACAACTCCCTGTTGCCGATATCGTAATTACGTTCGACGGACGACAGCTTCTTGGAGAAGTAGGCGCATGGACGCAACTCGCCCAATGATGAGCCTTGTGATAACACTGCCCCCACTCCAACCTCAGACACATCGACTTCCATGATAAAAAGTTTTGATACGTCCGGTTGCACCAGAAAGGGGGCCGAAGCAAAACAGTTCTTCAGAAATTCGAATGTGCGCACAGCAGCCTCCGGCCAGGCGGAGAAATTGGTTCCCTTTTTCGTCATGTCAGTAAGCGGTTTAGCAACGGTAGAAAAATCTTTGATAAATTTTCTATAGTAATTAGAAAATCCAAGGAACCGCTGGATTGCTTTTAGGTTATCAGGCCATTCCCAATGCAGCACCGCTTGCACCTTAGCGGCGTCCATTTTCAACCCTGAAGCAGACACAATATAACCCAAGAAAGGCAACTCCTGAACCGAAAAAACACATTTCTCAAGTTTTGCATAGAGCATATTTTCTCTGAGTAACTGTAACACCTGCCTCACATGCTCTAAATGAGTATCACGGTCGCATGAATAAATGAGAATGTCATCTAGGTACACAATAACAAATTTCCCCAGTACATGCGAAAACATCATTGATGAAATGTTGGAATACAGCAGGCGCATTTGTCAACCCAAATGGCATCACCAAATTTTCAAAATGACCCTCAGGAGTATTAAAAGCCGTCTTCCACTCATCACCTGGAAGAACTCTTATGAAGTTGTACGCCCCCCTGAGGTCAAGCTTGGAAAACCACTTAGCACCAGCCACCTGGATGAACAAATCAGGTATCAGTGGCATAGGGTATGGATCACGAACCGTAATCTGGTTTAACTCCCTGAAATCCAGACACGGGCGTAATCTGCCATCTTTCTTGTTAGCGAAGAAGAAGGATGAAGGCCTGATATGCCCTTTGCTCAGACTCTCAGCAATGTAGTCCTTTAGGGCTTGCCTCTCAGGACCAGAGATGTTAAACATCCTAGCTTTCGGCAATTTGGCCCCTGGTTTAAACTTAGTAGTACAATCGTAGGGTCGATGTGGTGGCAATTCAGAGCAACCCTTCTCAGAGAACACATCTGCGAAATCCAGCAGTGACTCAGGAATGCTAGGAGACACAGCGGACACACATGTGGCCAGGCAATTCTCCTGGCAGAATCCGCTACACTGAATAATATCCTGAGTTTTCCAGTCAATCACCGGGCTGTGCACAGACAACCATGGAAAACCCAGAACCATTTGTGCAGGAAGATTACTGAGCACCCTACATGTAACTTGCTCAGAATGTAGGACCCCAATGTGGAGTTTAACCTCAGCCACAAACTCAGTAATCTCCCCCTGTGGGAGTGGAGTAGCATTGATGGTGACCACCCGGATAGGATGAGGCAGTTTATCTACCGTGAACCCGGCCTTGCGTGCAAACTCCGCATCAATGAGATTAGTGGCTGACCCACTATCCACAAAAACAGTGATTGGCAGCTTTCTGCCAGCGACCATAACTCTGGCAGGGAGCATACATTGAGAGACCCCCATGGAGGATATGCATAAGCTCAGATTGGCCTCCTCCACACCCTCTGAGCTTAGAAGGTTTCCGCCGTTGCGCTTTTCTTAGAAAACAGAGACAAGCATTTACATAATGCCCTTTTTTACCACAGCAAAAACAGGCTGCCTGCTTCCTGAGTGAGGAGGCAAGATGACGTGATACCCGTGCGATTTGCATAGGCTCCGTAGGCTCACCTGCAGCAACCACACGTGCACCTACGCCTTCCCCATAGGCGGCATCTCTTGCGCCCCCTGACACAAACGGCGATCAATGCGGACAACAAGACTCATGGCAGACTCTAGAGAAGCAGGAAGCTCATACATAAGGAGGGCTTGTTTAACCGTTCTCGAAACCCCATGTACAAATTGACTCCGCAACGCAGGGTCATTCCATTGTGTGTCCACCGCCCAGCGGCGAAATTCAGAACAGCAATCCTCCGCCATTCGCTCCCCCTGGCGGAGAGCGCGTATTTTATACTCTGCTAGAGGCAGTCTGTCAGGATCATAATAGATGAGTCCAAGAGCAGAAAAAAAAATCTCCACTGAGTTAAATGCAGCTGAATCAGATGGTAGTGAAAACGCCCATGCTTGGGGGTCTCCGGTCAATAATGACAATGCCAGGCCCACACGCTGAGCCTCATTACCTGAGGAAACCGGGCGCAAACGAAAATACAATTTGCAAGCTTCACGACAAACAACAAATTTACTGCGTTGCCCAGCAAACCTCTCAGGTAAAGGGATCTTTGGCTCTGCGACTCTACCTGCAGTTTCAGCTTGCACATTAGATACTACAAGACCTTGTTGTTGGACTGCTCCCTTCAACTCAGTGACCTGTAAGGACAGCGCCTCCAACTGGCGGGTTATGGAAGTCATGGGATCCATGGCATCTAAAATGTATTTAGGCCGATTATAATGTCACGGGGCTGCCAAGAGAGACTAAGGCTGGTTACCCGGGCCCCTGCGTTATCCCTCAGACTAGGGGAAACCCTGTCTGTCCCTCTCCCAGAATTTACACTCATGGTTTGCTTGTCTGGGCCGCCAGGCCTGGCCCTAACTCCTGTTTCAGCCCTATGCTGAAACCACCACCCGCCACCCAGTGAAGAGACCACACACCAATCCCCCACAGACAGCACAGACAGGGAAAACTAAAAACGCACAACGCCTCAAGCACACAGAAAAATACGATAATGTGCACAGGGCAATATAAGTACAAATATAGGAAGGAGAAATATAACAACGGCTCATACACCACCAGATACGATAATACTTCTCCAAGACCACCACTCCAGACTGGAATCACTAGGCACGAGGCACAAGCTATAATCGGCGATGCCCAAAGTCCAGCAAGGCTAATTAAAGGCCATGGGTGTAACCCAACCTCCAATCCGATTACCAACTAAATTAACCCAGAGAAACCAGAATAAAGTCTAGCCGGCGCCACTGAGCGTATAGTGGTTGTAAATGGAATTACCGCTGTCTGTCGGACGCCCTAGTGTGAATAGCGTCCGACATGACAACCGCGTTCCTATGAGACCTCTTCCTCCGTGGTCCCCCCTCAAACTATCCTTGCTAGGATCCTTAACTATAGAGACAGAGATACCATATTGAGGAGTGCCTGTACAGTGGAGGACATGTGCATTAATGGCCAAAAGATTTCAATTTATCCTGATTACTCGGCTGAGGTGCAAAAGCAGAGAATGAGTTATGGATCGGTTAAAAGAAGATTGAGGGACCTGAACTTGATTTACTCTACTCTTTACCCAGCAAAACTAAGAGTTTCAGCCCTTGGGGCAGTTCACTTCTTTACAACACCAGAAGAAGCCACTAAGTGGCTGGACTTGAATAAAAAGAAACTTGTAGTTGATAAGGAGAGAGGGTAGTGAAAGAATGATGATGAAAATGGAGATGTTGCTGCCTTATAGAAGCCTTTGGGCTCTGTTTTATTAGCTGTTTCGGATCTCAGGGGGACTTATTGTAATAATGCTGTTTTATGTATGCGGCGGGGTTGGGGAGGTGTATAGTTATAGCGGTTTACAGTCACTGCGGGAAGGGTAGCTATGCGCTTTACTACCCACTCTCTGATAAGAGAGAGGTGAAATATAACAGTGGATTAGTTATGGCTTACTGTGTTAAAGAATATTGAGGAGGGTTCATTGTAGGAAAATGGGACTTATTGCATACAGGCAGAATAATTCAATTTTAAGAGGTCAGGAATTTGCATATGTGAGGTTATATGGTGGGGGACAAAATTAAAGTTCTTAGCTGGAATATAAGAGGACTGTTGGAGGGAACTCGGAGAACGGCAATTATGGAATATGTGAGAAAACAATGCCCAGATGTCAACTTGTCCCCAGGAGACACATTTACTCAAAGAAAAGGTGTTGAAAAGGAGGTGGATTGGAAAGTCATATTATTCTACGTATTCTTCGTATGCTAGGGGGGTCTCAGTATTGATAGGGGCGTCCACACCCTTTGAAGAAATCAAAAGCTATGTAGATAAGGATGGGCAGTATGTTCTGATACTTTGTAAAATTTATGGGCAACCATGTATCTTGGCTGTGTATTTCAAACCCCCATATTCTGGGAAAAGGGTACAAGAAATATTGAATTATATAAACAGGGTATGGGATTACCATTTACCATTGTTAATTATTGGAGTTTTCAATAATGTGATGGATGAAGGGTGGGACGGGCTTAAGCAAGGTTTGAGCAAGGGCTTTAAAAAACTGTCAGCAACTTTGGGAACTATATGAAAGAATTGGTGATGGTGGATCTCTGGAGAGTTAGGAATGAGAACAAAGTTTTTTTTACTCCTGTTATTCTGCAACTCATGGGTCTCTCTCCAGGATTGACCTAGCACTAGGTAATGATTTATTGATGCATATGGTTTGTGAGGTAGAATATCTTCCGAGAGTGATTTCAGATCACAAGCCTATAGAGTTACTAATTAAATGGAAGGGAGGGATGTTTGGAAGAGGGGGACACTTGCTCTCGGTGGTAATGGAAGTGGCCGCACAGAAGGACTCGTCATATGTATACAAACTAAGGACAGATGAAGGGACTGTGATGATGGATATAGAGGATATTTTGGGGGAGTTTAGAAGATTTTATGAACAACTGTATTCATCTGGATTGATGGCCACATTAGGGGACATAGAAGACTTCCTTGGTGAGGCGAGACTTCCCAGGATTGAGGATTATGATAGGAGGAAGTTGGATGAACCTATAACGGAAGAGGAGATTAAAATTGCTATCATGTCAATGACAAACAAGGCCCCTGGAGCTGGTGGACTGCCGGTTGAGATATATAAGAATTTGATGGATATATCAGTGGCTAAATTAAAGGTAGTCTTTGATGAGGCCTTACAGAAAGGGGAGCTGCCAGAGTCCATGAGAGAGGCAATAGTGGTGGTTATTTTAAGGGAAGGTAAGGACCCAGGGTTGGCGGAATCCTATAGGCAAATTTTGTTGCTGACAGCAGATGTTAAGATTTTGGCTAAGGTAGTGGCTAACCATTTGGCAAGTATGGTCCAGAATCTGGTTCATCCTGATCAATCTGGTTTTATGCCAAATAAGTCTACAGCCATAAATTTACATAGACTATTCTTGAACTTGCAACTGCTGTCAGACAATCAGGGTGTAACAACTCTGTTGGCATCACTACATGGCCTCCCATCCTTCACACACCATCTTACTTACTTTTCCATGTCATGTTGTGTTCTGTCTGTTGCCAGCTCCATATTCTGTGCCTCTGCTCTCTGCATGCTTCTTGGCTCGGTGCATAGGGGGGCGGCGCCAGAACTCTCTGGTTCTTATGGAATCAGGGGACAACTATCTAATCTGTTCTTGACCAATTACCAAGAGGCCTCCAGTATTTAGGGCAGCTCCACCCTGTGGACTGGGCCTGTGCAAACTCAGTTAGTGTCTAGGTTCTGAGCTGCAAGGCCTTGCTCTGTGTTCCTCCTTCTCTGGAGGTTCTACTCCTAGCTTTGCCTTGATCTTGTCTGTCTGCCCTCCAGGAGGCTGTATATCCTGGTCTCAGTGTTTCTGTTCTAGCCTTGCCTTGATCTTGTTGTCCGCCCTCCAGGAGGCAGAATATCTTGGTCCTTGTATCTTTGTTCTTGCACCTTGTCTCGTTTCATTACCTTGTCTGAACTTTGTCCAACCTCTGTCTCCTTGTCTGTGGCTTCTTTCCCTGCTGTGTCTTTCCTTTTGTCCTCTGTCTGCTTATGCTCCGCACTTTTGCGGCTCTGCCTGCTCTGTACCCTTGTGACATTGCCTGTGCTCCGCTCTCTTGCAACTTTATCTCTGCTCCGCACTCCTGCGGTTCTGCTCTGTTCCATTCTGCTCCACTCCTGCTGCTGCAGAAATCTCTTGCTGCAGCTCGTCTCTGCATACCTTGCGGTTCTGCTCTGCTTTACTTCTGCTGCTGCAAAATCTCTTGCTGCTCTACCTGTTGTGAATTCAGCTTTTGGGCTCCCTCCGGTGGTTGTAGAGGGTAATGCAGTTGTGCCTGGACTGCAGGATTGGACAGGTGTATCTACTAATTGCAAAACTGACTGGGGTATATAGCCTTGCAGGACTCTTTAGTCCCTGCCAGTTGTCCATTGTTTTTGGAGGATTCACTTCCCTGCTGGTCTCTCCAGTTTGCTGTGCTTTTCTGCAAAGATAAGTCCTGGCTTTGTTTTTGCTGTCCACCTGCTGTGGACCTTATAGTTCTGTGCATATTCATGTTTTTGTCTTGTCCAGCTCTGTCTGTGAAGGATTTTTTGCAGCCAAGCTGGGTCTCTGGAGATGCAGATATACCCCCCATGTCTTTAGTCAGATGTGGTGATTCGTATTTTCTGTGGTGGATATTTTCTAGTGTTTTTATACTGACCGCATAGTACTCTGTTCTATTCTTTCTTTTTAGCTAGTATGGCCTCCTATGCTAAAATCTGATTTCATATCTGCGTATGTTATTTCCCTCTCCTCACACAGTCAATATTTGTGGGGGGCTATCCATCCTTTGGGGATTTTCTCTGAGGCAAGATAGGTTTCCTGTTTCTGTCTTTAGGGGAAGTTAGATCTTAAGCTGTGCTGAGGGGTCTAGGGAGTGTTAGGTACCCCCCACGGCTACTTCTAGTTGCGCTGCTAGGTTCAGGGTTTGCGGTCAGTACAGGGACCACCTTCTCCAGAGTCCGTCTCATGCTGCTCCTAGGCCACCAGATCACAACAGTACAACTGGCCAACAATGAGTTAATTACATCTCAGAAGAAGGGAGGGAAGCTTTTGAGCCATGTTTTTCCTTAGCCTGTTTGGTGTTATCCTCCCTCTTTATCTCTGGGTGGCTACGGAATCTAGTATTAACATGAATGTTCAGGAGTTAGTTTCTCGGGTGGATCAGCTTGCTGCTAGGGTACAAGGTATTTCAGATTTTATTATTCAGACTCCTGCCTTAGAGCCTAAGATTCCCACTCCTGATTTATTCTTTGGTGACAGATCAGATCAACTGTTTTTTGCATTAAGACCCCGGTCTTCTGGTGATCCTATTCAGCAGGTTAAAATCATCATATCTCTGCTGCGTGGTGACCCACAGGATTGGGCATTTTCCCTGGAAACTGGCAATCCTGCTTTGCTTAATGTTGATTCGTTCTTTCAGGCATTGGGGTTGTTGTATGATGAGCCTAATTCTGTGGATCAGGCTGAGAAAATCTTGTTGGCCCTGTGTCAAGGTCAAGAAGCGGCAGAATCGTATTGCCAGAAATTTAGAAAATGGTCTGTACTGACTAAATGGAATGAGGATGCCTTGGCGGCAATTATCAGAAAGGGTCTTTCTGAATCCTTTAAAGATGTTATGGTGGGGTTCCCCACGCCTGCTGGTCTGAGTGATTCTATGTCTCTGGCCATTCAGATTGATCGGCGCTTGCGCGAGCGCAGAGTTGTGGACACTGTGGCGTTGTTCTCTGAGCGGAGCCCTGAGCCTATGCAGTGTGATAGGATTTTGTCTAGAGCTGAACGTCAAACATTCAGGCATCAGAATAGGTTGTGTTTTTACTGCGGCGATTCTGCTCATGTTATTTCTGATTGCCCTAAGCGTACAAAGAGAATTGCTAGTTCTGTTGCCATCAGTACTATACAACCTAAATTTCTGTTATCTGTGACCTTGATCTGCTCATTATCATCATTTTCTGTCATGGCATTTGTGGATTCAGGCGCCGCTCTGAACTTAATGGACTTAGAATTTGCCAGACGTTGTGGTTTTCCCTTGCAGCCTTTGCAGAACCCTATTCCTTTGAGGGGCATTGATGCTACACCGTTGGCTAAAAATAAACCTCAGTTTTGGACACAGCTGACCATGCACATGGTGCCAGCCCATCAGGAAGATTGTCGTTTTCTGGTGTTGCATAATTTGCATGATGATATTGTGCTGGGTTTTCCATGGTTGCAGCTACATAATCCGGTGTTAGATTGGAAATCCATGTCTGTGACTAGTTGGGGTTGTCAGGGGGTTCATGATCAGGTTCCTTTGATGTCAATTTCCTCTTCCCCCTCTTCTGAAATTCCTGAGTTTTTGTCAGACTTCCAGGATGTATTCGATGAGCTCAAATCCAGTTCCCTTCCACCGCATAGGGACTGTGATTGTGCTATTGACTTGATTCCAGGTTGTAAGTTCCCTAAGGGCCGACTTTTCAACCTGTCTGTGCCTGAACATACCACCATGCGGAGCTATATTAAGGAGTCTTTGGAGAAAGGGCATATTCGGCCATCTTCTTCACCATTGGGAGCAGGTTTTTTTTTTGTTGCCAAGAAGGATGGCTCTTTGAGACCCTGTATTGATTATCACCTCTTGAATAAGATCACAGTCAAATTTCAATACCCCTTGCCTTTGCTTACTGATTTGTTTGCTAGGATTAAGGGGGCTAGCTGGTTTACTAAGATTGACCTTCGAGGGGCATATAATCTTATTCGTATTAAGCAGGGTGACGAATGGAAAACTGCATTTAATACGCCCGAAGGCCATTTTGAATACCTTGTGATGCCATTCGGACTCTCTAATGCCCCATCTGTGTTCCAGTCCTTCATGCATGATATCTTTCGGAGTTATCTTGATAAATTCATGGTTGTATATTTGGATGATATTTTGATTTTTTCCAATGATTGGGAGTCTCATGTGAAACAAGTCAGGATGGTATTTCAGATCCTCCGTAATAATGCTTTATTTGTGAAGGGGTCAAAGTGCCTCTTTGGAGTGCAGAAGGTTTCTTTTTTGGGTTTCATTTTTTCTCCCTCATCTATAGAAATGGATCCGGTTAATGTTCAGGCCATTCATGATTGGATTCAGCCCACATCTGTGAAGAGCCTTCAGAAATTCTTGGGCTTTGCTAATTTTTATCGTCGTTTCATTGCCAACTTCTCCAGTGTGGTTAAACCTCTGACCGATTTGACCAAGAAAGGCGCTGATGTGACGAATTGGTCCTCCGCAGCTGTTTCTGCCTTTCAGGAGCTTAAATGCCGATTTACTTCTGCCCCTGTGTTGCGTCAGCCAGATGTTTCTCTTCCATTTCAGGTTGAGGTTGACGCGTCTGAGATTGGGGCAGGGGCCGTTTTGTCTCAGAGGAATTCTGATGGTTCCTTGATGAAACCGTGTGCCTTCTTTTCTCGGAAATTTTCGCCTGCGGAACGCAATTATGATGTCGGCAATTGGGAGTTGTTGGCTATGAAGTGTGCATTTGAGGAGTGGCGACATTGGCTTGAGGGGGCCAAGCACCGTATTGTGGTCCTGACCGATCATAAGAATCTGATTTACCTCGAGTCTGCCAAACGGCTGAATCCTAGACAGGCTCGATGGTCCCTGTTTTTCTCCCGTTTTGATTTTGTGGTCTCGTACATTCCTGGTACTAAGAATGTTAAGGCGGATGCCTTCTCTAGGAGTTTTTTTCCTGATTCCCCTGGGGTTCTTGAGCCGGTCGGCATTTTGAAGGAAGGGGTGATTCTTTCTGCCATCTCCCCTGATTTGCGACGGGTTCTTCAGGAATTTCAGGCCAATAAACCTGACCGCTGTCCTGTGGGGAAACTGTTTGTTCCTGATAGATGGACTAGTAAAGTGATTTCTGAGGTTCATTGTTCTGTGTTGGCTGGGCATCCTGGGATTTTTGGTACCAGAGATTTGGTTAGTAGGTCCTTTTGGTGGCCTTCTTTGTCGTGGGATGTGCGTTCTTTTGTGCAGTCCTGTGGGATTTGTGCGCGGGCTAAGCCTTGCTGTTCCCACGCTAGTGGGTTGCTTTTGCCATTACCGGTCTCCGAGAGGCCCTGGACACATATTTCTATGGATTTTATTTCCGATCTTCCTGTTTCCCAAAGAATGTCGGTTATCTGGGTTGTCCTTGACCAATTTTCTAAGATGGTTCATTTGGTGCCTTTGCCTAAATTGCCTTCTTCTTCTGATTTGGTTCCATTGTTTTTTCAGCATGTGGTACGTTTGCATGGTATTCCGGAGAATATTGTGTCTGACAGAGGTTCCCAGTTTGTTTCTAGGTTTTGGCGGGCCTTTTGTGCCAAGCTGGGCATTGATTTGTCTTTTTCTTCTGCATTTCATCCTCAGACGAATGGCCAGACTGAGCGAACTAATCAGACCTTGGAAACCTATTTGAGATGCTTTGTGTCTGCTGATCAGGATGATTGGGTGGCTTTTTTGCCATTGGCCGAGTTTGCCCTTAATAATCGGGCTAGTTCGGCTACTTTGGTTTCGCCTTTTTTTTTGTAATTTTGGTTTTCATCCTCGTTTTTCTTCTGGGCAGGTTGAGCCTTCTGACCTTCCTGGTGTGGATTCTGTGGTCGACAGGTTGCAGCAGATTTGGGCTCATGTGGTGGACAATTTGGTGTTGTCTCAGGAGGAGGCTCAACGTTTTGCTAACCGTCGTCGGTGTGTTGGTTCCCGGCTTCGGGTTGGGGATCTGGTTTGGTTATCTTCCCGTCATGTTCCTATGAAGGTTTCTTCCCCTAAGTTTAAGCCTCGATTTATTGGTCCTTATAGGATTTCTGAGATTATTAATCCGGTGTCCTTTCGCCTGGCGCTTCCGGCCTCTTTTGCTATTACATAGTAACATAGTAACATAGTTAGTAAGGCCGAAAAAAGACATTTGTCCATCCAGTTCAGCCTATATTCCATCATAATAAATACCCAGATCTACGTCCTTCTACAGAACCTAATAATTGTATGATACAATATTGTTCTGCTCCAGGAAGACATCCAGGCCTCTCTTGAACCCCTCGACTGAGTTCGCCATCACCACCTCCTCAGGCAAGCAATTCCAGATTCTCACTGCCCTAACAGTAAAGAATCCTCTTCTATGTTGGTGGAAAAACCTTCTCTCCTCCAGACGCAAAGAATGCCCCCTTGTGCCCGTCACCTTCCTTGGTATAAACAGATCCTCAGCGAGATATTTGTATTGTCCCCTTATATACTTATACATGGTTATTAGATCGCCCCTCAGTCGTCTTTTTTCTAGACTAAATAATCCTAATTTCGCTAATCTATCTGGGTATTGTAGTTCTCCCATCCCCTTTATTAATTTTGTTGCCCTCCTTTGTACTCTCTCTAGTTCCATTATATCCTTCCTGAGCACCGGTGCCCAAAACTGGACACAGTACTCCATGTGCGGTCTAACTAGGGATTTGTACAGAGGCAGTATAATGCTCTCATCATGTGTATCCAGACCTCTTTTAATGCACCCCATGATCCTGTTTGCCTTGGCAGCTGCTGCCTGGCACTGGCTGCTCCAGGTAAGTTTATCATTAACTAGGATCCCCAAGTCCTTCTCCCTGTCAGATTTACCCAGTGGTTTCCCGTTCAGTGTGTAATGGTGATATTGATTCCCTCTTCCCATGTGTATAACCTTACATTTATCATTGTTAAACCTCATCTGCCACCTTTCAGCCCAAGTTTCCAACTTATCCAGATCCATCTGTAGCAGAATACTATCTTCTCTTGTATTAACTGCTTTACATAGTTTTGTATCATCTGCAAATATCGATATTTTACTGTTCATGACTATTCATAATGTCTTCCATAGATCTTTGTTGCGGAAATATGTGGAGCCCGTTGTTCCCTCTGTTGATCCTCCGGCCCCTGTGCTGGTCGATGGGGAGTTGGAATATGTGGTTCAGAAGATTTTGGATTCTCATTTTTCAGTACCTTGTCAAATGGAAGGGTTATGGCCAGGAGGATAATTCTTGGGTTTCTGCCTCTGATGTCCATGCCGCTGATTTGGTTTGTACCTTTCACCAGGCTCATCTTGATCTGCCTGGGGGCTCTGGTGAGGGTTCGGTGACCCCTCCTCAAGGGGGGGTACTGTTGTGAATTCAGCTTTTCGGCTCCCTCCGGTGGTTGTAGAGGATAATGCAGTTGTGCCTGGACTGCAGGATTGGACAGGTGTATCTACTAATTACAAAACTGACTGGGGTATATAGCCTTGCAGGACTCTTTAGTCCCTGCCAGTTGTCCATTGTTTTTGGAGGATTCACTTCCCTGCTGGTCTCTCCAGTTTGCTGTGCTTTTCTACAAAGATAAGTCCTGGCTTTGTTTTTGCTGTCCATCTGCTGTGGACCTTATAGTTCTGTGCATATTCATGTTTTTGTCTTGTCCAGCTTTGTCTGTGAAGGATTTTTTGCAGCCAAGCTGTGTCTCTGGAGATGCAGATATACCCCCAATGTCTTTAGTCAGATGTGGTGATTCGTATTTTCTGTGGTGGATATTTACTAGTGTTTTTATACTGACCGCATAGTACTCTGTTCTATTCTTTCTTTTTAGCTAGTATGGCCTCCTATGCTAAAATCTGATTTCATATCTGCGTAAGTTATTTCCCTCCCCTCTCACAGTCAATATTTGTGGGGGGCTATCCATCCTTTGGGGATTTTCTCTGCGGCAAGATAGGTTTCCTGTTTCTGTCTTTAGGGGAAGTTAGATCTTAGGCTGTGCCGAGGGGTCTAGGGAGTGTTAGGTACCCCCACGGCTACTTCTAGTTGCGCTGCTAGGTTCAGGGTTTGCGGTCAGTACAGGGACCACCTTCTCCAGAGTCCGTCTCATGCTGCTCCTAGGCCACCAGATCACAACATCTACCACTCTTATCCGCAGCCTTGCGGTTCTGCTCATGTGTGAACAGGTCCCAACCTGTTCCTTCATACTTCATTCCTTCCTGCTTGTGTCCATCCCTGCATCTCCTGTGTGAACAGGTTCCAACTTGTTCCTTCATACTTCATTCCTTCCTGCTTGTGTCCGTCCCTGCATCTCCTGTGTGAACAGGTCTCTACCTGTTACTCCATTCACCATTCCTTTCTATCAGTACCAGTACCTGAACCCGCTGTATGAACAGGATCTTACTTGTTCCTCCATACACCATTCCTTCCTATCAGAACCAGTACCTGCACTCGCTGTATGAACAGGATCCTACCTGTTCCTCCATACACCATTCCTTTCTTTTAGAACCAGTACCTGCACCCGCTGTGTAAACAGGTCTCTACCTGTTCCTTCATACACCACACCAGCCTGCCCTGTGTTTCAGCCGTGCCTGCCTGCCCTGTGTCTCAGCCGTGCCTGCCTGCCCTGTGTCTCAGCCGTGCCTGCTTGCCCTGTGTCTCAGCCGTGCCTGCTGGCCTACTCATCCGAGATTCAGCTGTGATCATCTGCCAGTCCTGACGGTCACCTGCACCTGTCCTAGTGTTGCTGTTTCCCAAGTGGGATCAGCAGCCACAGCCAGACACCGCCCTGGAGTGGCACCTGGCTGCTACCTGCCGCACAAGCCTGACCTCACCATCAGAGGCTCCAGTGAAAACCAAGACAGCTGTCCTAGTCATGTCTCTTCCAGGGTAGTCTGGTTTGTGGCACTGTGGGGCCACAACCTCTCTGGCTCACACCCATCAGTCAGGGCGTGAGCGTGACAGGGGGTAACAGGGTTGTGGTATCACTGGATGCGCATAAAGCTCTTGATAGTGTTGAATGGTTCTATCTTTGGGAGGTATTAACATCTTTTGGTTTTGGGCCGACCTTTATTTCATGGATGAGACTATTGTATGCTTCCCCGACTGCTAGGGTGAGAGTCAATGGACAGTTGTCTGGAAGTTTTGGCCTGTATAGGGGGATGAGGCAAGGGTGTCCGCTGTCTCTGCTACTTTTCGCTTTGGCACTTGAGCCCCTGGCACAGACAATTAAAAATGCAGTCTCGGTTAATGGGTTTCGGTATGGTCTAGTGGAGGAAAAAATAGCTCTGTATGTGGATGACTTGTTGCTTTTTTTGGAAGACCCTGGAGAGTCCTTGTTGGGAGCGACGAAAATTCTTAGGACACTTAGAGATATATCGGGTCTTGAAATTAATTGGTAGAAATCTAATATTTTAGTGGTGGATAAAGGGTGTGATAATATTCTGATATCAGGGGAGGATAGTAAGTTGACAGTGGTTCAACAGTTCAAATATTTGGGTGTCCAGGTGGGTGTCTCTTCCTCTCTCGAGCTATGTTGACCTGAATTTGTCCCCATTGCTGGATAGATTTAGGAAGAAAATAGGGGCATGGTGCAGATTTTACTTATCAGTGGTGGGAAGGATAAACTTAATTAAAATGCTTCTTATGCCCCAATTACTGTATGTACTGCATAATACCCCCGTTTGGTTGCCTCGGATCTGGTTTCATACTATTAATTTTATATTTCGTGACCTTGTCTGGGGGAAGAAACAGCCAAGAATTAGGCTAGAACTGCTCCAGAGGCCTAAGGATGGAGGGGTATTGGCACTTCCGAACCCTTGGATTTACTTTTTGGCAGAGCAGGGTCAACAGATGAGAGGGTGGAGAAAGGTGAGTGGAGTGGGCTCGGTTCAACGGATTTTGGTTTGGTTATTGGGAAGGGATACATTAGTTTAGGGCTTGGAGGCAGGTAGTTTTAAGAAGTTTGTAACGGCCTATCCTACTTTGACATTATTTCAAAGGGTGTGGGAGGCAATTAAAAAGACAAGGGAAGTGGGACTCCTAACAAATCTTTGGGGGAATTCAAAAATTGGAAAATATTGGGTATTCAATATATGGCCCAGATACAAGACGCACAAGGACTGACACCTTTTGAGGCACTGCAGGAGAGCTACGGGCTACCGGAGACTTGCAGGTTTCAATATGGACAGTTGAGACATGCCTATTTAGCATAGAGTAAAACAGTTAACATGGAGATTTATAGAGACATTCTGGTTGACTATGTTTGTGCGAAGGGAGGAACGAAAGGGATGGTTTGGGATATCTATAGGGATTTGCTTTTTACCTTTCTTAACAGATACCCAATTAAACCAAAAGAGAAATGGGAGGAAGAGCTAGGAAAGATAGAAGAGGATAAATGGGAAGATATCATGGAATATATCTCCCAGTTATCATTAAGTGAGCTGGGTAGACTCTCACAAATATATGTGCTCCAAAGAGTATGTAAAACTCCAGCTGGGCTGTATAAAGCTGGGCTGTGATGGACCCCTGAGTGTCCAAGGTGTAAGTCCGACTGGGCAGGGATTCTGCATATGTTATGGCAATGTCTGAGGCTGAACCCGTATTGGCTAGATGTACGGGAAGCAATCGAGAAAACATATGGCTGTAAAATTGAAAGGGATCCTGTGATATGTATTTTGGGTTACGTGGAAGAGATTCGTGTGCAAAATTTTCATAAGCTTGCTACAGCCAGATTATTGTATGTTGCGCGAAAGCTAATTAACAGACATTGGTTGAGTAAAGAACTGCCAACGCTGCGAGAATTCTTTAGACAGTCTGATATGGTTGTTAATATGGAAAAGGGTATTTCCAAAGAAAGGAAAAGTGTAAAAACCTTTGAAACACTATGGAAACCATGGATGGAGAGGAGCTTATCCCAATGGGGTGTTGTTTTAGTATGTAGGTACTGTATGTTATTGTCCTATTGCTGTTCATATAGGTATTAAGGGTGGGGGGAGTAAGGGATTTTACACACACACACACTACTAACATTATTAGTCAGGGACATATAAAAATCTAACTGATATGCAATGGTTTACTGTATGTAAACCATTGAATTATCAGCTATTCTGCTATCTAGCTCTGTATGAAATATAAAGATACATATACAGTACAGGCCAAAAGTTTGGACACACCTTCTCATTGAAAGATTATTCTCTTTTTTTCATGTCTATGAAAATTGTACATTCACACTGAAGGCATCAAAACTATGAATTAACACATGTGGAATTATATACTTAACAAAAAAGTGTGAAGCAACAGAAATTATGTCTTATATTCTAGGTTCTTCAAAGTAGCTACCTTTTGCTTTGGTGACTGCTTTGCACTCTTGGTATTCTCTTGATGAGCTTCAAGAGTTAGTCACCGGGAATAATTTTCACTTCACAGATGTGCCCTGACAGGTTTAATAAGTGGGATTTCTTGTCTTATAAATGCGGTTGGGACCATCAGTTGTGTTGTGCAGAAGTCTGGATACACAGCTGATAGTCCTACTGAATAGACTGTTAGAATTTGTATTATGGCCAGAAAAAAGCCGATAAGTAAAGAAAAACGAGTGGCCATCATTACTTTAAGAAATGAAGGTCAGTCAGTCTGAAAAATTGGGCAAACTTTGAAAGTGTCCCCAAGTGCGGTGGCAAAAACCATCAAGCGCTACAAAGAAACTGGCTCACAAGAGGACCGCCCCAGGAAAGGAAGACCACGACTCACCTCTGCTTCTGAGGATAAGTTTATCCGAGTCACCAGCCTCAGAAATTGCAGGTTAACAGCAGCTCAGATTAGAGACCAGGTCAATACCACACAGAGTTCTAGCAGCAGACACATCTCTACAAGAACTGTTAAGAGAAGACTTTGGGCAGCAGGCCTTCATGGTAAAATAGCTGCTAGGAAACCACTGCTAAGGACTGGCAACAAGCAGAAGAGACTTGTTTGGGCTAAAGAACACAAGAAATGGACATTAGACCAGTGGAAATCTGCGCTTTGGTCTGATGAGTCCAGGTTTTTGAAATGTATTCTTTAGCCTTCTGATCGAGCATTCCGCCTCCTAGCCACAGGTGTTTTAATTACAGCAGGTCCAATACCCCTCCACAGAGAGAGAGAATTTTAGTCTAAGAGGTTTCACAGGTACCCATTCAGATGGAGACGTTTATTCTCAGCGAGGAAAGGTAAGTGTAGGACCTGGTATAAGAGAGATGCCGTAAAGTGGCTACAAGGTACACATAAAATTGGCCATTTTTATGCGCTAAACGCTCTCATTTTTCATATTTCTATTGCAGTAATGCAGTTCAGTTTTCGTGTTTCATGTTTGCATGTTTTAGCGCTGCAGTGTGCTGCCTTATTTACTTGCTTGTGTAATTTTGTGATGGTAGACAGGGAAAAATTGTGGCAGCTGGGTAACGAGTACCTTGTGATGGTCACCGGCATCAGGTTGTTGAAAGCTGATGTCTCCCATGGGCCTAAAATGCCACTTTTCGAGCACAAGCAGATGAGAAATGTGTGAATTAAGTACTGTGGCTGCTTATTTCTTCTTGCGTTCCAAAGACCGGGGTATGGACAACTGAACGCTGCGCTGGAACAAGGACGTGGACGTGCTTGTTGATGGTGCTAGTTAAGTTTGTGTGCAACTTCAGATGCAGGGCATGAGGCATCTTTGCATGCACCATGGACAGGGGATTGGCTTGCACGCACAACATCAGAAGAAGCAGTGGTATCATCCGCTGACACTGTTCATGGAGCCTTGTGTTCAACCAACAAAATCAGGTGCTTTGCTGCCATGTGCCTGATCATGCTTGTGGTGGTTAGGATGGGAGTTTTGCTACCCCTGCTGATGCAGGCATGGCCATAGGTGCAAATGTCCTTTTGGGGGTTATAAGCAGAGTTTATAAAAAACAACCAGGGTGTTACGGGGACATTCAGAGACTCCCTCACCCACACCACCTTCTCGACCATGGTCTTTCGGTGTTCCCCAAGGCTTAGTTCTAGGACCCCTACTCTTCTCCATCTACACCTTCAGCCTGGGACAGCTGATGTAATGGCAAGGTTTGCAATATTATCAGTACGCCGATGACATGCAGATCTACCTATCTGTACCTGACATTACCTCCTTACTGACCAAAATCACACATCTTGCCACTATTTTATCTTCTCTTATGCTCACTTTCAAAACGTGGACATGGACAAAACAGAATACATCATCTTTCAACCATCTCAAGCTAAATAGACATGAGAGCTGTGTATGCATCATTCGGTACCACTTTAGTAAGAGGCAAAGTTTGCCCAAGAGAAAATTATTTTCCAGACATTCGCGGCCTTCTTTGCACATTTTTTGCAGTTGTGATCTTCATCTTCTTGGTGTTGATGTGGTAAATTTCAAAGTCATCATCAATACCATCATCGTCCATATCTTGTAAAGAGGAAATCTGGTGTTTCCCAGGCTTGTGGGTTATCTACGTTTAGTGGTATTCTTTTAACAGTGTTCGTTACACCAGAACAAATAATTTTCGACTGTGACATTTGGATATTATTGGTAATATGTATGGCTAAAGATGAAGAAGATTGTGCCACGGGTATGTTTATAGTTACGGACAGTGCACTGCTCTTTAAACTTAGTTTTTCACAAGCATCCATCAGTTAGTTTGGTTTTCCTCCAACACTGATCTGCTTTCTATAATTCAGCATCTCATGAACATGTTGCATTTTGCCCTTTAGACAGACGTGTGCGTCTTTGGTTAGGCAACATATTTTTGACAGGCATTTTTAGGCCGAGTCAAACACGCACATCTGTTACACTGATCTTCTGACGGGCATGAAACACATTCTGGTAATTGGTGGTGGCTAAACGACTAATCATTGTAGACTGTATCCTGGATCTCATACCTCCCATAGCCACTGCTGTTATTAATCATGTACGTTCCCATTCCTGTCATCACCATGCCCCTTTTCCTGATCACTTCATCCAACGATTCGTCTGCTATATTTTTACTAAAAACCTGCACCTTCCCAGCAGCAACTGTGTAGGAAACAAATTTACAGTTTTGCAAGGTGTTTATGATGCCTGTAAACAATTTTTGTTAAAAAAATGCCCCCCCATGGGGAAATGTTTGTCAGCCCATAGTAACATAGTAACATAGTAACATAGTTAGTAAGGCCGAAAAAAGACATTTGTCCATCCAGTTCAGCCTATATTCCATTATAATAAATACCCAGATCTACTTCCTTCTACAGAACCTAATAATTGTATGATACAATATTGTTCTGCTCCAGGAAGACATCCAGGCCTCTCTTGAACCCCTCGACTGAGTTCGCCATCACCACCTCCTCAGGCAAGCAATTCCAGATTCTTACTGCCCTAACAGTAAAGAATCCTCTTCTATGTTGGTGGAAAAACCTTCTCTCCTCCAGACGCAAAGAATGCCCCCTTGTGCCCGTCACCTTCCTTGGTATAAACAGATCCTCAGCGAGATATTTGTATTGTCCCCTTATATACTTATACATGGTTATTAGATCGCCCCTCAGTCGTCTTTTTTCTAGACTAAATAATCCTAATTTCGCTAATCTATCTGGGTATTGTAGTTCTCCCATCCCCTTTATTAATTTTGTTGCCCTCCTTTGTACTCTCTCTAGTTCCATTATATCCTTCCTGAGCACCGGTGCCCAAAACTGGACACAGTACTCCATGTGCGGTCTAACTAGGGATTTGTACAGAGGCAGTATAATGCTCTCATCATGTGTATCCAGACCTCTTTTAATGCACCCCATTATCCTGTTTGCCTTGGCAGCTGCTGCCTGGCACTGGCTGCTCCAGGTAAGTTTATCATTAACTAGGATCCCCAAGTCCTTCTCCCTGTCAGATTTACCCAGTGGTTTCCCGTTCAGTGTGTAATGGTGATATTGATTCCCCCTTCCCATGTGTATAACCTTACATTTATCATTGTTAAACCTCATCTGCCACCTTTCAGCCAAAGTTTCCAACTTATCCAGATCCATCTGTAGCAGAATACTATCTTCTCTTGTATTAACTGCTTTACATAGTTTTGTATCATCTGCAAATATCGATATTTTACTGTGTAAACCTTCTACCAGATCATTAATGAATATGTTGAAGAGAACAGGTCCCAATACTGACCCCTGCGGTACCCCACTGGTCACAGCGACCCAGTTAGAGACTATACCATTTATAACCACCCTCTGCTTTCTATCACTAAGCCAGTTACTAACCCATTTACACACATTTTCCCCCAGACCAAGCATTCTCATTTTGTGTACCAACCTCTTGTGCGGCACGGTATCAAACGCTTTGGAAAAATCGAGATATACCACGTCCAATGACTCACCGTGGTCCAGCCTATAGCTTACCTCTTCATAAAAACTGATTAGATTGGTTTGACAGGAGCGATTTCTCATAAACCCATGCTGATATGGAGTTAAACAGTTATTCTCATTGAGATAATCCAGAATAACATCCCTCAGAAACCCTTCAAATATTTTACCAACAATAGAGGTTAGACTTACTGGCCTATAATTTCCAGGTTCACTTTTAGAGCCCTTTTTGAATATTGGCACCACATTTGCTATGCGCCAGTCCTGCGGAACAGACCCTGTCGCTATAGAGTCACTAAAAATAAGAAATAATGGTTTATCTATTACATTACTTAGTTCTCTTAGTACTCGTGGGTGTATGCCATCCGGACCCGGAGATTTATCTATTTTAATCTTATTTAGCCGGTTTCGCACCTCTTCTTGGGTTAGAGTGGTGACCCTTAATATAGGGTTTTCATTGTTTCTTGGGATTTCACCTAGCATTTCATTTTCCACCGTGAATACCGTGGAGAAGAAGGTGTTTAATATGTTAGCTTTTTCCTCGTCATCTACAACCATTCTTTCCTCACTATTTTTTAAGGGGCCTACATTTTCAGTTTTTATTCTTTTACTATTGATATAGTTGAAGAACAGTTTGGGATTAGTTTTACTCTCCTTAGCAATGTGCTTCTCTGTTTCCTTTTTGGCAGCTTTAATTAGTTTTTTAGATAAAGTATTTTTCTCCCTATAGTTTTTTAGAGCTTCAATGGTGCCATCCTGCTTTAGTAGTGCAAATGCTTTCTTTTTACTGTTAATTGCCTGTCTTACTTCTTTGTTTAGCCACATTGGGTTTTTCCTATTTCTAGTCCTTTTATTCCCACAAGGTATAAACCGCTTACACTGCCTATTTAGGATGTTCTTAAACATTTCCCATTTATTATCTGTATTCTCATTTCTGAGGATATTGTCCCAGTCTACCAGATTAAGGGCATCTCTAAGCTGTTCAAACTTTGCCTTCCTAAAGTTCAATGTTTTTGTGACTCCCTGACAAGTCCCCCTAGTGAAAGACAGGTGAAACTGCACAATATTGTGGTCGCTATTTCCTAAATGCCCAACCACCTGCAGATTTGTTATTCTGTCAGGTCTATTAGATAGTATTAGGTCTAAAAGTGCTGCTCCTCTGGTTGGATTCTGCACCAATTGTGAAAGATAATTTTTCTTGGTTATTAGCAGAAACCTGTTGCCTTTATGGGTTTCACAGGTTTCTGTTTCCCAGTTAATATCCGGGTAGTTAAAGTCCCCCATAACCAGGACCTCATTATGGGTTGCAGCTTCATCTATCTGCTTTAGAAGTAGACTTTCCATGCTTTCTGTTATATTTGGGGGTTTGTAACAGACCCCAATGAGAATTTTGTTACCATTTTTCCCTCCATGAATTTCAACCCATATGGACTCGACATCCTCATTCCCTTCGCTAATATCCTCCCTTAAAGTGGACTTTAGACAAGACTTTACATAGAGACAAACCCCTCCTCCTCTCCGATTTTTACGATCCTTTCTAAACAGACTGTAACCCTGTAAGTTAACTGCCCAGTCATAGCTTTCATCTAACCATGTCTCGGTTATTCCCACTATGTCAAAGTTACCTGTAGATATTTCTGCTTCTAGTTCTTCCATCTTGTTTGTCAGGCTTCTGGCGTTTGCGAGCATGCAGTTCAGAGGATTTTGTTTTGTTCCAATCTCCTCACTGTGGATTGTTTTAGAAATGTTCTTACCTCCCTTCTGAGTATGTTTTCCTGGGTCGTCTTTGTTCGAGTCTAATGTTTTTCTTCCCGTCCCCTCTTCTTCTAGTTTAACGCCCTCCTGATGAGTGTAGTGAGTCTTCTGGCGAATGTGTGTTTCCCAGGTTTGTTGAGGTGTAGTCCGTCTCTGGCGAGGAGTCCATCATACCAGTAATTCACACCGTGGTCCAGGAATCCAAATCCTTGTTGTCTGCACCATCGTCTTAGCCAGTTGTTTGCATCAAGGATCCTGTTCCATCTCCTGGTGCCATGCCCGTCTACTGGAAGGATAGAAGAAAAAACTACCTGTGCATCCAGTTCCTTTACTTTCTTCCCCAACTCTTCAAAGTCCTTGCAGATTGTCGGTAGGTCCTTCCTTGCCGTGTCATTGGTGCCAACATGTATCAGAAGAAATGGGTGGACGTCCTTGGAGCTGAAGAGCTTTGGTATCCTATCGGTCACATCCTTGATCATCGCACCTGGAAGGCAGCATACTTCTCTTGCAGTTATGTCCGGTCTGCAGATGGCTGCTTCTGTGCCTCTCAGTAGTGAGTCTCCCACCACCACCACTCTTCGTTGCTTCTTGGCTGTACTTTTTGCTGTCACTTGTTGCTGTGTGCCCTTTTCTTTTTTGCTTGCTGGTATTGCTTCATTCTTAGGTGTGCCATCTTCATCCTCTACAAAGATTTGATATCGGTTCTTCAGTTGTGTGGTTGGTGATTTCTCCATGGTCTTCTTGCTTCTTTTGGTCACATGCTTCCACTCATCTGCTTTTGGAGGTTTTCTGACACTTTTTGCACCTTCTGTGACCAGTAGAGATGCTTCTGTTCTGTCTAGAAAGTCTTCATTCTCTTTGATGAGTTTCAAAGTTGCTATTCTTTCTTCCAGACCCCGCACCTTTTCTTCTAAAAGGGCCACTAGTCTACACTTCTGACAGGTGAAATTGGATTCTTCTTCTGGTCGATCTGTGAACATGTAGCACATGCTGCAGCTCACCATGTAGGTTGTCACATCTGCCATGTTGCTCCTAGATCCTGCTGACTTGCTGTGTGTTTTCCTTCTTGTGTAATCTACTCAGCCAAGCTCTCTTGCAATAATGTCCTACAGGCAAAAATTCGGTTTGGTGATGCTTTCGAAGCAGCTGGTCCCGGCTGTACCCAACGATCTTCTAGCTTAGGGAGACTTCGCTTCTCCCAGAAGGCACCTGGAATATGCAAATTAGCCTCCTGAAGCTTGAATCCCTGGTTTGGTGATGCTTTTGAAGCAGCTGGTCCCGGCTGTACCCAACGATCTTCTAGCTTAGGGAGACTTCGCTTCTCCCAGAAGGCACCTGGAATATGCAAATTAGCCTCCTGAAGCTTGAATCCCTGGTTTGGTGATGCTTTCGAAGCAGCTGGTCCCGGCTGTACCCAACGATCTTCTAGCTTAGGGAGACTTCGCTTCTCCCAGAAGGCACCTGGAATATGCAAATTAGCCTCCTGAAGCTTGAATCCCTGGTTTGAAGCTTGAATCCCTTTGAATCACTTAGTGTATGGGCATTACAAGTCTAAGAGACCCAGACTTGGGCCCACTTTTTAAGGAGGTCTTCCTCCACCTCTCACCATTTTCCACCACTAGATCACCAGGGTTCATGTGTCCCGTTCTGCTACACACAGTCAATTTTTGGGAAAGGGTGTCCAGGATCCACATAAAGGATTTTTAAAAAATTAACCACCCATGACCAAATGCTTGTCAGGCCAGGCGCTCCATTACAAGTCTAAGAGACCCACACCCCTACATTGGGCCTACTTCTTAACTCTGTCTCCTGCAATGTCTCTTGCTTAACTGCCACTAGATCACCAGGGTGAATGTGCTCTGTACGGTGCATTTTGGGTAAGGGGGTTGTGATGGCACTATTTTAGTTTGTAAAAAAAGGACCTCACCTTGGGGAATTGGGCATTACATTACATTGAGCCTACTTCTTAATTCTGTCTCCCGCAATGTGTCCTTTAACTGCCACTAGATCACCAGGGTGAACGAGCTCTGTACGGTGTATTTTGGGCAAGGGGGCTGTGATGGCACTCTTTAAGTTTGTAAAAAAAGGACCTCACATTGGGAAATTAGGCATGACATTACATTGGGCCTACTTCTTAATTCTGTCTCCTGCAATGTGTCCTTTAACTGCAATTAGATCACCAGGGTGGACGTGCTCTGTACAGTGCATTTTGGGCAAGGGGACTGTGATGGCACTATTTTAGTTTGTTAAGAACGGAACCCACATTGGGGAATTTGGCATGCATTGAGAATTGAGCACACACCACATGGCCAGCTAGGGTTGTTAAATGTTACAATGACAATTACCAGTGAATGCATTTATAGTGGTTGAAAGCAATGTTATAGTTGAAAAACGCTTCCAAAACACTGCATCTGAACTAAGCCTAAGTGGGGGGGAAATTTTTGGTCTGGGGTTAATATTTTGGCCTCACAGGCAAGTCATTAACCTGCAAAGCATGTACCTTAACATATTTCCCAGCAAAATCCATTTTGGTTTCGTTTTAATGTGTTTTTGGTGGCACCGGGAAAAATGATTTAAAGCTGTGAATTAGGAGTCAGGAATGCTTCCAGGGGCGATCCCCATGATGTTCCTGTGTCATTTGAGCAGTGTTTCCATGATTTTCAGACATTTTTATACCTTAAAAGGACCCCGGGGGGGGGGGGGGATGGCGGTGAAAATGCTCAGGTCTCCAAAAGACTTACATTGGGCTCGTTGTTCTGGCCTAGTACCGAGTATTCCAACTTGCTCTACCCGAGCAATGAGCACCCGAGCATTTTAGTGCTCGCTCATCACTATTGTCTTACTATTATTTAACCTTTTTATTTTTTTTAATAATGTTCCAGGATGGGATTAAGGTGCTTGGTGACAGACAGAAGATTTGGTTCAACCATGGGAACACATTTATTCAACAAACGCCTTGACCGCCTGGAAGAATACCTTGAGAGACTGGTGCAAAATTTTTTTTCTGCAATAGAGTGGGAAGTGTCGGAAAATGCCTCAAATTCAGCTCAACATTATGCAGGACTGCCAGGCTGTGGACAGCCACGCATTGCAGCAGCAGCAGCAGCAGTCCCAAAGCTACAATCCACAGGCTGGAGGATATTACCAGCAGCTGAAGATATACTTTACAACTCCCACAGCACCGAACTATCCTCCACCACCACCTCCTGTTCACAGATCCACCATGCTACCGATTTCATCATCCCTGTAGCCAGCAGCATCCACCACGCTCCCAAGTTCAGCACCCCTGCAGTCAGCAGCATCCACCACTCTCCCAAGATGAACACTCGTGCAGCCAGCAGCATTCACCACGCTCCCAAGTTCAGCACCCCTGCAGCCAGCAGCATCCACCACGCTCTCAAGTTCAGCACCCCTGCAGCCAGCAGCATCTACCACGCTGCCCAGTGCAGCACCAAGCCAGAAGACTGCTACAGAGGCCACCACTCCCACTCGGCCAAGAAAACAAATGTCAAAAAGTAAACAGATTCCCACCAAGACGAAGACCCGGAGGCAAAATACCCTGCCAAAATTGAAAACAACACCTCCACCCTCAGCTACCAATGTGTCTCTGTTGTCAAATGTGTCACTACCTTCCCTTGTGTCTGTCCCTTCCAGTTTGTCTATCCATTCCCATGATCCATCCATGATCCAATCCTTCAATTTGTTGCCCCTTCCCCTGTAACCCCTTTCTCATCAACTACCACCCAATCCTCACAGTTCTACACCCCCAAGGTCCACCCCATCTCACCCTCAGATAGACCCCAATCCTAAACCCAATTATTTTTTTGTTAAATAAAATGTTTATTTTCTTTGCACAATATGTGTGTTTTCTTTGACTCTTTAAGCACTGCCGCCACAAACACACATGTGTGTATTGTATTGTTGAAGGAACTTGTATTTTTCTACAGGTATTTTATTATTTAATTCAGCAAACATTATAGGTACATTTTAACATTACAGTTACATTTTTACATTACAGGTACATACTTAGCGGCTTAAACCATTCCGTCTTGCCATGCCACACGTCCAGTATGCAGCTAACTTATCCCTTATCTGGGCAACTTCCACTGTCGTCCTCAGAGGGTGATCTTGGTAATCATGCAATGTAACAGGTTCCTCAAGTTCTAAGCTTTGTCGCTCTTTTGCCAGGATGTAATTGTGCATAACAACACACGCTTTCACAACCTCATCAATTGTCTCAATATTTAGATTTATGGCTGTTCCCAAAATGCACCATTTAGATACCAGCAAGCCAAAGGCACACTCACAGTTCTTCGTGCTCTTGCCAGTCGGTAGTTGAAAATCCATTTGGTGTGCTTCAATTCCCTACTTGAGTAAGGTTTTAGGAGGTTGGCACACATTTGAAAAGCCTCAACCCCAACCACAACAAATGGCATTGGTGGGCCTTCAGTGTTGGGAAGAGGTCGTGGCTGTAGAAAATTTAAATTATTATGATACAAATGTTGATCCATGTCAGAGTTTTTGAAAGTCTGAAAGTCATTTCCTCGTCCAAATGAGCCAAAATCCACAGCGACAAATCGACATTCAGCATCTGCCATCACCATGAGAATAATCGAAAAGTATTTTTTGTAATTAAAATACTCGGTTCCACTTCCAGGAGGTTTCATAATCCGAATGTTTTTGCCATCCACAGCCCCCACATAGTTAGGAAAATTAGCAAATGTCCTGGAATTTTTTAGCATTTTCAAGCCAGAGTTCAGTTGTCGGTTGGGGGAGGAATTCTTGATGCAGAACATCACATAAACCCTGCAGTTGTCTCCAACAATCCCAGAAAGGGTGTACACTCCAATCCAGAACTGGAAATTGAGAGAGGATAAGGTCTCTCCGATAGCCAGGAATCTGCAGAACAGAAATTGGAAAAAAAAATTAATACATGGGTTTTCTAATAATAATACTATGAACATGTGTTTGTTTTTCACAATTATGTACCTCAGGGTCACCAACAGATGTTTCTCAGCAGGAATTGCTCTACAGAGTTGTGTCATGCCTGGTGATGGATCCTCGGACATGTTGCAGCAAGTCATCAAAACTCCGTTCAGCCGTGCTCATGTAGTCAAAAAACTTCTGAGGGTTTTCACGCAGCTCGGAGTACAACGAATAGTAGGCTCCACGGCTCTCTCTGACTTCAAAGATGGGGTGTTGCCAGTAGCAACAATGGCATCTTCTCAGTCTTTTTCTTCTTTCTTCTTGACAAGCAAAAGCAAAGGCAATAGCCAATTTCAATTGTAAATCCAAATTATCGTAGAAGCTCTTCATGTCAAGATCTCTCTTGCAGCTGGATACAGCAGCCAAATACAAGGATTTCCTCAGTGCAATGTGTCTATATATATATATAAATTCCATGAGACACCCTTATTGGATGTCTGATGTCAAGGAAGAGCTACTGGAAAACATTGGAAATATCGAACGCATGCGCATAAACGCAAATGCATGCAAAAATGCATGCAAATGCATGCACATGCAGCGTTTTTTGCCGTCATGCATAAGAAGATGCGGAAAAAAAGCTGCGTATGAATGTGTTTGCATGCATTTTGTATGCATTTGCGCATGCGGATGATATGCTGCGGACTCAAGCGCTAATGTGAACCTAGCCTAATTCACCCTCGTTGCTGCACCACTATATTAGGCCTAATGATTTTTACTTGGAAATCTGGCCTTCTGATTTTCCACTGAAAAACTGCTTTAGCACAAAAGATTTGGAGTAGCTAACTGGGCCTCGTGGCTGCACCACTATATTAGGCCTAACAATTTTTTTGTGGAAATCTGGCCTTCTGATTTGTCAATGAAACACAGTTTTAGCACAAAAGATTTGGAGTAGCTAATTGGGCCTCATGGCTTCAACACTATATTAGGCCTAATGATTTTTTTAAGTTGAAATCTGGCATGTTGATTTGTCATTGAAACACAGTTCTAGCAGAAATGACGTGGAGTAGCAAATGGGGCTTCTGGAGTCTGCCACGCAGTTTTTGCACAATCTACGTTGATGCTGGAAGATTGATTTAACAAGACAGTATCTTATCTATTTCACTGACCATTTCCGTTTCAGCATCATTAGGTCTAGCACAGGAGCGACCTTCTTTGCACTTCTTGACACTGAGCAAATGGCCCCAGCAAAACAAGATGTCCTCTTTTTATGTGGCCAGTGACTTCGGCAACCAATCACAGAAGACCTTGTGTCATGACATTGTGGATGGTTTCTGTGCCCTGATTGTTTGCCAGAATCAACACACCTAAAGTTAAGTTAAAAAAAAGAAATGCTGTTCCTGTAATCTCTTCAGATGCTCCTTTAATTTCACAACATCCCCCCATCACACTCGATCATCATACAGCACCACTATCATAGCCAAAGTAAATCATCACAGTAGGAGTCAGGTGGAGTGCTAGTACATTGGGATTCACAAGTATTGCGATATCCCCTGCTGTCTGACATACAGCACCAGGACAGACAGACATAAAGAGGTGGCACACACTGGCTTGCCATTCAAGCAGAGCCAGTAAACTTTCAGGGCACCAATGACCCTATTATCCTCACTCCTGTGCTTAACCACTGTGCCCGCCCCTGACTGATGTTACCATTACAACGTCCTTGAGGCTGGCCACCAAAGCCGAGCCTGCTCACCACCATGAGGTTTTACATCCTCTATTAGTTAAAATGAGTCCACCTTAACTTGTCTACAACTTCCACCTGACTCCTAAACTGCAAAGCCGTGACGGGTTATAAATTCCAAGTCTCATTTGACACTTTTTTTTTTAAATAATTAAATCATTTTTGTAAACTTAAAACTAGGAGTCCCTGCAAAAGCATTAATGGGACTAAACTTGGCAAACCCCCGACTCACAAAGAGTCATCCTACAGCGCTCAGGAGAGGAAAAACCCCCTGTGAAGGAAACCTCCAGGGAACCATGGCTGAAGGATTGCCCTTCCCTTGGGCTTAGAAGGTTACCGCAAATAATAACTCTTTATTGCCAATATACAATTGAACCTGGTACAAGATATACAATGACAAATTCAAAAATAAAATAAAGCATTTATCATTATACAAGCAATAATTTAAAAATTTTAAGGACAGAGATTATAAACAGGGCAGGAGGGCGGGTAATGTTTCCTCCTGTCCATACTGTGAGAGAAAGAGGGAGAGCCAGAGTTGCCTCCCCTAAATACGCCCCACCCTCCTCACAGTAATACACCAGGCACAAACATCTAAACATCCTCTTATAGTAACAACTCTCTTGTTTAAAATCTACACTGCAATACAAACAAAGGCTGCAGGAGTTCTCAGTCCACCCATCCCCAAGTCATGTCCACCTCCGTCTAGTCTCCGGTGGTTTCTTTTGGTATGTTTTGCTCTCCCTGCTTTCCTTCTACCTAGGTAGTTATTCAGTGCAGGCTTGAGTGACACTTTATCTTCATTCCATTTCACTCTTTAACGATGGGCCTCTAGGTTCCATCCATGTTCTGGTATTTTTTCTTGTTTATACCATCACATATGACAACATTAATCTCTTCATTCATCTATTCAATTTGTGTACTGATCTACTAATCTGTTTCTGGGAAATGTCTCTCAGTAATGTACTCATGGATGTGTAAAGGTACTTAAACCTTAATCTGGCAAACAGTTCGACTGCTGTTTCTATACAACGTATTTTCTGCATTGTTGTTATCTATAACTTTATCTTATCTTTGCAGAACGTTTAAATGCATTATTGCCTTTATAATGTGTTTTTCTTTACTCGATCTTTTCTATTCAGAAAATGGGGATACAGCCCATTCTCTCTAGTTTTTTTTTTAATCAGTTGTTAAAATTGTAGCTGGTTAATCGAAAACCAACGAAAAGAGGGATCGCTACCCAGTTACTGAAGAAAAAGTTATATCTACATCTTTAGTATTAGATACTAGGGTTGAGCGAAACGGGTCGGCCATTTTCAGAAGTCGCCGACTTTTGGCAAAGTCAGGTTTCATGAAACCCGACCCGACCCCTGTGTGAGGTCGGCCATGAGGTCGGCGATCTTCTGAATCTGGTATCGGAATTCCGATACCGAGTTCCGATATGTTTGCAATATCAGAAATCGGTATCGGAATCCATATTTAAGTGTAAAATAAAGAATTAAAATAAAAAATATTGCTATACTCACCCTCTGATGCGCCCTGGTACTAACCGGCAGCCTTCCTTCCTTAGAATCAGCGCGTGAAGGGCCTTAGATGACGTCGCGGCTTGTGATTGGTCGCGTGACCACCCATGTGACCAATCGCAAGCCACGACGTCACCGAAGGTCCTTCAAGCGCTGATTCTTAGGAAGGAAGGCTGCCGGAAAGAAGCAGGCTGCGTCCGAGGGTGAGTATATTCCTATTAGGTATATACTCACCCTCGGAGGCGCCCTGCTTCTTTCCGGCAGCCTTCCTTCCTAAGAATCAGCGCTTGAAGGACCTTTGGTGACGTCGCGGCTTGCGATTGGTCGCGCGAGCGGTCACATGGGCCGTCGCGCGACCAATCACAAGCCACGACGTCATCTAAGGTCCTTCACGCGCTGATTCTAAGGAAGGAAGGCTGCCGGTTAGTACCAGGGCGCGTCAGAGGGTGAGTATAGCAATATTTTTTATTTTAATTCTTTATTTTACACTTAAATATGGATCCCAGGGCCTGAAGGAGAGTTTCCTCTCCTTCAGACCCTGGGAACCATTGGAAACCCAATGCACTGCATTGGGTTTCGTGTTTCGGCCGACCCCGACCCCGACTTTTTTATAGGATCGGCCGATTTCACTCGACCCGACTTTTGAAAAAGTCGGTTTTCGTGAAACCCGACCCGATCCTATAAAAGTAAAAGTCGCTCAACCCTATTAGATACAGTTAAAAACCTCAACTCCCTGCTTGACTAGTCAGTACATTCTCAGTGATGCAGTGAAGACAGAGGATCCTATCCATAACCTAGTCATGATCAGAAGAGACCATGGCGGTGTAGCAACACAGGAACCAGGAGAATATTAGGACAGAAAAGGCAATATAATTCATTTTAATAGGCACAGTGAATATTTTTATGTATTTCCAGAGGCACAGTGGACTTTGTTGTTCATTTCAAAAAGATCAAACATATTTCCTTTTGGGGCAAAGCGCTATCATTCATTTCAAGCAAGAAAGTTACCTTCTTGGATATTGGTCAGACGCCTCGTACACAGCCAAACCAGATCTCCACTTTGCACTGACGAGGGGCAGTACCCCGAAACGCAGTGTCTGCAAATTGAGATTCTGGATTGACTTTTATCCTAAGTCATGAGACAAGGCTCGTTAAAGGGTCGACATTGACTTGTAGGATCGCTACTTCCAATAGGTGGCACTAGAGTTCTAGAACTCTTCCTCTCTGAAGAGACAATTTGCATAATAAACAAGAAAGTTAAAATGAATATTTATCTTGGGGAAACAGTGAAAATGATTATTTATTTTTTGGCACATTGAACATTATGTAATGTACTCTTTTATTCTATAGCTGCAAAGGATCAATTCTGGTTACTCAGATAAAGTCTGGCACAATTTTACAGTAGTTAATAATAAAACAATTCTCAGCATATGCTTGCCATTGTTTAGGTCAAACGGTCATTTCTTTAATTTGTTGTACTATACAGTATGTAGCATGATTTACCTGAGAAGGCCACAATCCTTAGGATAAAGTGTATCTTTTTGTGTATCTTCAAATCTTTTGAAAATTGCTGCTTTTCCTGCTTTCAGCACTTACTGTATCAAGTGATGCTTGTCTGCCATTCGTCCATGTCTGTTAGTTTCTTACATTATCCCCTCTTATTCTGGGCTGCTAGATTTCTTCCAGACAGACATCATTCTTTTGGATTACCGATGTTCCTTTAGTTCTATAACACTAAAATCCAGCTGCAACCCTTTACAGTCCCCTTTTTATAAATACCTTCACTATTTCACTTTCTGTAGCACTGTGCGCTATTTAAACAAGTTTTAAATATAGGGCTTCACTATCACGGGAATAGTAACATGACAGCAATTTGAACTCTCAAGACAATGTAAAATGTAGATGAAAGTGTGTATAAATTTTATTTAATTAGTGGCGAGAAAAACATTTGCTGAGAATCTAGAACTAAGTTTCTGTGGATGGCCTCATTTTGTAATGAAATCCTAGGAAATTCAATTAACACAGTACATCAGCATAATTAGTGTAATTCACATTGCACCCTGCATTTTTATCAATAGGCCATGAGAATACAAGTTATTTAACTATGCTTTTTAGCTGAAGCGAGAAATAAGGGCATAACCGTCTTTATCGGCTTGTAAGGGTTTATTTTCAAACAGAAAAGAATATGTTGTAACTAAGCAAAACCCCAAACCTACATAGGATCTGTAGCAAGTGCTAAGTGCTAGATTGGCAATAATATTACAAGTAAATAGCACATTTGAGTACACAACAGGAAGCATTTCTACAGCTTAAAGGGGTTGTCGGGATTAAATTGAAATATTTTGCATGTACAGACCAAAAGTTTGGACACACCTTCTCATTTAAAGATTTTTCCGTATTTTCATGACTATGAAAATTGTAAATTCACATTGAAGGCATCAAAACTATGAAATAACACATGTGGAATTATATACTTAACAAAAAAGTGTGAAACAACTGAAAATATGTCTTATATTCTAGGTTCTTCAAAGTAGCCACCTTTAGCTTTGATGACTGCTTTGCACACTCTTGGCATTCTCTTGATGAGCTTCAAGAGGTAGTCACCGGAAATGGTTTTCACTTCACAGGTGAGCCCTGTCAGGTTTAATAAGTGGGATTTCTTGCCTTATAAATGGGGTTGGGACCATCAGTTGTGTTGAGCAGAACTCTGGTGGATATGCAGCTGATAGTCCTTCTGAACAGACTGGTAGAATTTGTATTATGGCAAGAAAAAAGAAGCTAAGTAAAGAAAAACGAGTGGCCATCATTACTTTAAGAAATGAAGGTCAGTCAGTCCAAAAAATTCGGAAAACTTTTGAAAGTGTCCCCAAGTGCGGTTGCAAAAACCATCAAGCGCTACAAAGAACCTGGCTCACATGAGGACCGCCCCAGGAAAGGAAGACAAAGAGTCACCTATGCTTCTGAGGATAAGTTTATCCGAGTCACCAGCCTCAGAAATCGCAGGTTAACAGCAGCTCAGATTAGAGACTAGGTCAATGCCACACAGAGTTCTAGCAGCAGACACATCTCTACAACAACTGTTAAGAGAACTTTTTGTGCAGCAGGCCTTCATGGTAAAATAGCTGCTAGGAAACCACTGCTAAGGACAGGCAACAAGCAGAAGAGACTTGTTTGGGCTAAAGAACACAAGGAATGGACAATAGACCAGTGGAAATCTGTGCTTTGGTCTGATGAGTCCAAATTTGAGATCTTTGGTTCCAACCACCGTGACTTTGGGCGACGCAGAAAAGGTGAACGGATGGACTCTACATGCCTGGTTCCCACCGTGAAGCATGGATGAGGAGGTGTGATGGTGTGGGGGTGCTTTGCTGGTGACACTGTTGGGGATTTATTCAAAATTGAAGGCATACTGAACCAGAATGGCTACCACAGCATCTTGCAGCGGCATGCTATTCCATCCGGTTTGCGTTTAATTGGACCATCATTTATTTTTCAACAGGACAATGACCCCAAACACACCTCCAGGCTGTGTAAGGGCTATTTGACCAAGAAGGAGAGTGATGGGGTGCTACGCCAGATGACCTGATAGTTTGGGGTGAGCTGGACTGCAGAGGGAAGACAAAAGGTCCAACTACTTTGAAGAACCTAGAATATAAGACATATTTTCAATTGTTTCACACTTTTTTGTTAACTATATAATTCCACATGTGTTAATTCATAGTTTTGATGCCTTCAGTGTGAATTTACAACTTTCATAGTCATGAAAATACAGAAAAATCTTTAAATGAGAAGGTGTGTCCAAACTTTTGGTCTGGACTGTATAACAACTTGTACTCCAGTTCATTTTTTTCGGCTTAGCTTTAGGATTCTGCATTTAGTGCAGGTAAGGTATGGTTTCCCTTCCTTTGAGCTAGATATTACATTTAAAAAGCTACCCAATAGCTGTGTGTACATGTCTGGGATCTGGTCCTCCTCAGCTGTTATTCTCACAGAGTGTCACTATGACACATATTAAAGATTAGGACCATCCCAAATTTGGGTAGACCTTGACATTGATTAGAAGGCTTTTAATCTTTTTTTAATCAAAAATGTTTTTTTACTAATATCCAATGTTATTTATATGCACTATTGCTTTTACATATTTACTTACAGCAGTATTTGTTTATTTTGTTGTGTTTTGCCTGTTTGATGGTTAGTGTGAACATGCTCCTATTTTACATTCATATCAACTTGTACTCCAGTTCATTTTTTTCAGTATAGCTTAAAGGGGTTTCCAGGTCTAAATTGATGTCTGCCCTCACTCTGTATGACTGCAGACTTATGAATCATCCCAGTGCATGCATTGTGTGTCAATAGTTTCTGAGCCGGGAGAAGCAGATACGTATGCGTTACGCATACCCCCCGCCAAAGCCCACTTGTTGGGCGTGGCCTCGATCTATACACTTGCTTCAACTGGGCAGCAGCGTCGTTCAATACAACTGTATGGAATGAGACTGCACCCACTGCACAGGATCTGAAATGGAGTATGCATAAATCACGGATACCCGTCAGTCCCTGCTCAAAAACTGTCAAACCCCATGCACTGGAGGGATTCATAAGTCTGTAGTCACACAGAGTGATTGCAGACTTATCAATTTATACCAGACAACTCCTTTATCAAAATCTCTCATGGCAGATCCTACCTGAATTGATACTTTATAAACTATAAAAAACAAATACCACTCTGCCGTTTTATTACTGCTTGTCGCAATTTACATCTGTCATGCTCTATAAATTCTGCTAGACGGGAAATTCTGTTAGTTATCGACGGGATAGTACGTCTAATGTCAGAAAGGGATTAAACACTAAATACTGAGTAGACCAAGTGTTAGGTGTCGAGTTCCCACCTCTGCACAGGGGGAATCTCGAACCATCTCCGCTGTCGTCTCCCATTCTTCTCCAGCCGCAGTGGAGTGTGCTCAACAGAGATGTCGGTCCCAGCGTCTTGCTCAGTCTCACTCTGTGCATAGGGTTACTGCTGCTTTTCCAGCTTCTGCCATTGAAGCAAGTGCTGGGCAGCGGTGAGCAGATGCTTTTGGTTCCAAGTCCTGCTTTTCCCCTTCTGAGCATGCCCAGTGCAAGATCTCCCATTGGAGATCGAGGGTCACATGCTCAGATACTGCAGCAGATCCCATTGGTCCTCCAGGAAGGTCCTGAAAGATCTCAACTTCTGTGGCAGCCTCCCATTTGTCCTTCTGGGAAGGTCCTGAATGTGTTGCAGCTATATAAGCTTCGCATGACCGCACGACCATGCGCTAGTGTACATTTGTAAACGTGTGTGTGTTGTGAGTGAAAGTCGCTCTTTAAAAATCCCTCCCTATTGGATGACTGTTCGCGGAAGGTGTATGATTGCTATCTAGCGCCCGACTTACCCAAAAGCACGTTACACACCAATACAGCGTCTAGTTACTGTGTCCGCCAGTGTGGCGCCGTGCGCTTTCACAGCGCTTTCCTGACCCAAGCCTGGGTGGTTAGTGGCGTCCGCCAGTGCGGCACCGCACGCACTCTCGTGCATTCTTTTGTTATTATTTTGGTTACGCTGACACCAAGTAGTCTACACAGACTCAGATCCCAAGTCTTAGGACTGAGCTCGGTGACTCCTTGCTTGTGCTCTTGTGTGCGGTAACGCGGCCCTGTGACGCAACAGGGTTCGCTTCCTTCACACAGGGTGAAGTTACCCCGTGTGTGTATCCACATTGTACCGCCATATAGTCCATCATTACTTGGCAGCAGGTTCCATCTCTGCACGGTGGACCCCGGGCTGCGAACGCACCTTACTCTATCTTTCTTATTATTTGGTGCGTTCCGCTAGCCCTAAGACCAAGACTAGCAAACAGAACAGTGCAACATATGCCTGCGAAGCGAAAATTTTGACACTACAGATACACCAGGTGTCTGACTGAGATTACTGACTGTATATAATTTTTTTTATGTTTTTTGTCATTTTTGAAAACACTACAGTAAATACTGAGTAGACCAAGGCTAGCAGACAGAGCAATGCAACGTATGCCTGCGAAGCAAAGATTTTTACATCACAGATACACCAGGCATCTGATGGAGACAAGAGACTGTATACTTTTTTTAATGTTTTTTTGTAATTTTTGATAACATTAAATACTGAGTAGACCAAGGCTAGCAGACAGAACGATTCAAAGTATGCCTGTGAAGCGAAGATTATTGCACTACAGATACACAGATACACGAGGTGTCTGACAAAGATTACAGACTGTATACATTTTTAAATTTTTTTTGTAATTTTTGAAAACACTGCGAAGCGAAGATTTTTACACCACAGATACACCAGGCGTCTGATGGATACAAGAGACTGTATACGTTTTTAATGTTTTTTTGTAATTTTTGAAAACATTAAATACTGAGTAGACCAAGGGTAGCAGACAGAATAATGCAATATATGCCTGCGAAGTGAAGATTTTTACACCACAGATACAGCAGGTATCTGACGGAGATAACAGACTGCATAGTTTTAAAAAAATGTTTGTAATTTTTTAAAACACTAAATGCTGAGTAGACATAGGCTAGCAGACAGAACAATGCAATGTATGCCTGCAAAGCAAGACACCACAGATACACCATGTTAGGGGTCAAGTTCTCGCCTCTGCACATGGGGAATCTTTGGCCATCTCCACTGCGGTCTCCCATTCTTCTCCTGCCGCAGTGGAGCCTGCTCAGTGGAGACGTCAGTCCCAGCGTCTCACTCAGTCTGACTCTATACAAAGAGTTACTGCTGCATTTCCTGCTTCTGCCATTGAAGCCAGTGCTGGGCAGCGGCGAGTAGGGTTGAGCGCAATGGGTCGTTCATTTTCAAAAGTCGCCGACTTTTGGCAAAGTCGGGTTTCATGAAACCCGACCCGACCCCTGTATGGGGTCGGCCATGCGGTACGCGACTTTCGCGCCAAAGTCGCGTTTCAATGACGCGAAAAGCGCCATTTCTCAGCCAATGAAGGTGAACGCAGAGTGTGGGCAGCGTGATGACATAGGTCCTGGTCCCCACCATCTTAGAGAAGGGCATTGCAGTGATTGGCTTGCTGTCTGCGGCGTCACAGGGGCTATAAAGAGGCGTTCCCGCCGACCGCCATCTTACTGCTGCTGATCTGAGCTTAGGGAGAGGTTGCTGCCGCTTCATCAGAAGCAGGGATAGCGTTAGGCAGGGTCCATTAACCCACAAACCGCTTGTGCTGTAGCGATTTCCACTGTCCAACACCACGTTCGGTGTGCAGGGATAGTGGAAGCTACATTTTTTTTTTTCTCAGCGCTGTAGCTCATTGGGCTGCCCTAGAAGGCTCCCTGATAGCTGCATTGCTGTGTGTACGCCGCTGTGCAAACCAACTGCTTTTTTCAAAGCACAAATCCTCTTGTTCCTTCCTTTCTGCACAGCTATCTTTTTTGTTTGTCCACACTTTTTATTTAATTTGTGCATCAGTCCACTCCTTATTGCTGCCTGCCATACCTGGCTGAGATTACTGCAGGGAGATAGTAATTGTAGGACAGTCCCTTTTATTTATTTATTTTTTTTTAAATTCTCCCTACAAAAAATAAGTTGTGGGAGATTAAGATTGGCATTTCTGCTAGAGTGCCATCCCTGTGTGTGCCATCTCTCTCACATAGTGGGCCATAGAAAGCCTATTTATTATTTTTTTTATTGGGTTTATAAATTTTCCCTGAAAAAAAAAAAAAAAAAGGGAGATTAATATTGGCCTTTGGGCTTGTGTGCCAGTCCTAAGCGTGCCATCTCTCTCTCTCTCAGATAGTGAGCCATAGAAAGCCTATTTATTTTTTTGGTTGATTTGGGTTCTAAATTCTACCTGAAAAAATCAATAAATCAATCAGTGGGAGATAAATATTGGCCTCTGGGCTTGTGTGCCACTCCTGACTCCTGTGTGCGTCATCTCTCACTCAGTGGGCCATAGAAAGCCTATTTTTTGTTTTATTTGTTTTCTAAATTCTCCCTGAAAAAATCATTTTATTTTATTTGGTTTCTAAATTCTTCCTGAAAAAATCATTTTTTTTTTTCTAAAGTCTCCCTGAAAAAAAAAAAAAAAATCAAATCAGTGGGAGATTAATATTGCCCTTTCTGCTTGTGTGCCAGTCTTGACTCCTGGGTGTGCCATCTCTCTCTCTGTCTCCAATTGTGGGCCATAGAAAGCCTATTATTTTTTTGGTTGATTTTGTTTCTAAATTCTACCTGGAAAAATCTATAAATCAATCAGTGGGAGATAAATATTTGCCTCTGGGCTTGTGTGCCACTCCTGACTCCTGTGTGTGCCATCTCTCACTCAGTGGGCCATAGAAAGCCTATTTATTTTTTTTGTTGATTTGGTTTCTAAATTCTACCTGAAAAAATCAATAAATAAATCAGTGGGAGATAAATATTGGCCTCTGGGCTTGTGTGCCACTCCTAACTCCTGTGTGTGCCATCTCTCACTCAGTGGGCCATAGAAAGCCTATTAATTTTTTTTGTTGATTTGTTTTCTAAATTCTACCTGAAAAAATCAATAAATCAGTCAGTGGGAGATAAATATTGGCCTCTGGGCTTGTGTGCCACTCCTGACTCCTGTGTGTGCCATCTCTCACTCAGTGGGCCATAGAAAGCCTATTAATTTTTTTTGTTGATTTGTTTTCTAAATTCTACCTGAAAAAAATCAATAAATCAGTCAGTGGGAGATAAATATTGGCCTCTGGGCTTGTGTGCCACTCCTGACTCCTGTGTGTGCCATCTCTCACTCAGTTGGCCATAGAAAGCCTATTTATTTTTTTGGTTGATTTGGTTTCTAAATTCTACCTGAAAAAATCAATAAATCAATCAGTGGGAGATAAATATTGGCCTCTGGGCTTGTGTGCCACTCCTGACTCCTGTGTGTGCCATCTCTCACTCAGTGGGCCATAGAAAGCCTATATTTTTTTTTTTTGCTTTCTAAATTCTCCCGGTAAAAATCTTTTTATTTTATTTGGTTTCTAAACTGTTCCTGAAAAAATCATTTTATTTTATTTTGTTTCTAAAGTCTCCCTGAACAAAAAAAAAAAAATCAGTGGGAGATTAATATTGCCCTTTCTGCTTGTGTGCCAGTCTTGACTCCTGGGTGTGCCGTCTCTCTCTCTCAAATAGTGGGCACTGGGCCATATAAAGGCAATTTTTTTTTATTTTGTTTCTAAATTCTCCCAGAAAAAATCATTTTATTTTATTTGGTTTCTAAATTCTTCCTTAAAAAATCATTTTATTTTATTTTGTTTCTAAAGTCTCCCTGAAAAAAAAAAAAATCAGTGGGAGATTAATATTGCCCTTCCTGCTTGTGTGCCAGTCTTGACTCCTGGGTGTGCCATCTCTCTCGCTCAAATAGTGGGCACTGGGCCATAGAAAGGCAATTTTTTTTTTAATTTGGTTTCTAAATTCTCCCGGAAAAAATCATTTTATTTTATTTGGTTTCTAAATTCTTCCTTAAAAAATCATTTTATTTTATTTTGTTTCTAAAGTCTCCCTGAAAAAAAAAATCAGTGGGAGATTAATATTGCCCTTTCTGCTTGTGTGCCAGTCTTGACTCCTGGGTGTTCCATCTCTCTCTCTCAAATAGTGGGCACTGGGCCATAGAAAGGCATTTTTTTTAAATTTGGTTTCTAAATTCTCCCGGAAAAAAATCATTTTATTTTATTTGGTTTCTAAATTCTTCCTTAAAAAATCATTTTATTTTATTTTGTTTCTAAAGTCTCCCTGAAAAAAAAAAAAAATCAGTGGGAGATTAATATTGCCCTTTCTGCTTGTGTGCCAGTCTTGACTCCTGGGTGTGCCATCTCACTCTCTCAAATAGTGGGCACTGGGCCATAGAAAGGCAATTTTTTTTTTTTTTGCTTTCTAAATTCTCCCTGAAATAAAATAAAAAATACAGTGGGAGATTAATATTGACATTTGTGCTTGAGTGACAGTCCTGCGTGTGTGGCATCTCTCTGATTTGGTGCCACAGAAAACAGAGTGTGTAACATTGTGCCTGATTTTCCTTGCGGTCTCACCAACCTGTAAAGGGATATCAAAATCATACTGAAGTTATAGCTCACCGTGTAAGTTGTTTGACAGCAACAAATACCGTTACTTTGGTTACGTTTTTAAAACAATGAGGAAGTCTGGTGGAAGAGGTCGTGGCCGTGGGCGTTCATTGTCAGCTGGTAATGATGGTAGTGGTAGTGGAGCATCAGGTGGTCGTGGGAAAAAAAATATTGCACCTAAGTCTGGAGCTGTGGAGCCAGGTTCGTCGTCTGGCTACAGAAGGCCTCGAACGCTCCCTTTTCTGGGAGTAGGAAAACCACTTTTAAAGCCGGAGCAGCAAGAGCAAGTTTTGGCTTACCTTGCAGACTCAGCCTCTAGCTCTTTTTCCTCCTCTTTTGAAACTGGTAAATGTAAAAGCAGCGCGTCGTTAGTGGATGTTCACGGTCAGGGACAAGTCGCTTCCTTGTCCTCTTCAGCAAAAACAACAACAGAGAAGGATGCAGCAGGCGACACAACGGGTTACTCCATTGAGCTTTTTACACATACCGTCCCTGGCTTAGAAAGTGAAGCAGTTAACAGGCCATGCCCATTACAAGTTGAATCTGACATGGAGTGCACTGATGCACAGCCACAGCCAGACTACTATGCTGGTCCTTTGACTCAGACCACAACATTGCCCTCGCAGGGTACTGATCCAGAATCAGACCCTGATGAGACTATGTTGCCCCATCACGAACGCTCTACCACTTACTTACACGGTGACACAGACGAAGTTGCGCACGAGCTAGAAGAGGAGGTTATAGATGACCCAGTTGTTGACCCCGATTGGCAGCCATTGGGGGAACAGGGTGCAGGCGGCAGCAGTTCTGAAGCGGAGGAGGAGGGGCCGCAGCAGGCATCAACATCGCAACAGGTTCCATCTGCCGGGCCCGTATCTGGCCCAAAACGCGTGGCAAAGCCAAAAACTGTTGGAGGACAGCGTGGCCATCCGGTTAAAGCTCAGTCTGCAATGGCTGAAAAGGGATCCGAGGCTCGAAAGAGTGCAGTCTGGCATTTTTTTAAACAACATCCAATTGATCCGCACAAAGTCATCTGTCAAAAATGTTCAACTAGCTTAAGCAGAGGTCAGAATCTGAAAAGTCTCAATACAAGTTGCATGCATAGACATTTAACCACCATTCATTTGCAAGCCTGGACTAACTAGCAAACGTCCCTTAAGGTTGTAGAACCCTCGGCCAATGAAGCTAGTCAGCAACGCTACATCCCTTCCGTCACTGTAAGGCCACCATTTTCCGCACCACCAGCAGTATCTGTGCAGGTTTCTTTGCCAGTCCAAAGCAGTCAGGGTCAGGGAATCACCAGTTTCGTAGGAGGAAATACTGCATCTAGGGCACCGGCGGAAACAATACCGTCTCCAACCGTCTCTCAGTCTGCCATGTCCACCGGCACATCCGCTAGTTTCACGATCTCCAGCTCTCCAGTCCAGCTCACCCTACATGAGACTCTGGTTAGAAAAAGGAAGTACTTATCCTCGCATCCGCGTACACAGGGTTTTAACGCCCACATAGCTAGACTAATCTCGTTAGAGATGATGCCCTACCAGTTAGTTGAAAGCGAAGCTTTCAAAGCCCTGATGGAGTACGCTGAACCACGCTACGAGCTACCCAGTCGACACTTCTTTTCGTGAAAAGCCATCCCAGCCCTGCACCAGCATGTTAAACAGCGCATCGTCCATGCACTCAGGCAATCTGTGAGTACAAAGGTGCACCTTACTACAGATGCATGGACCAGTAGGCATGGCCAGGGACGTTACGTGTCCATCACGGCACACTGGGTGAATGTGGTGGATGCAGGGTCCACAGGGGACATCAATTTCGGGACAGTTGTGCCTAGCCCACGGTCTAGGAAACAGTTGGCTGTAGGCGTTTGCACCCCCTCCTCCTCATCCTCCCGCAGAAGCGAGAGCTCTTCCACAGACAGCAGTCGCCCAACCACTCCATTGGCAGCTGTCACTGTTGCACACCAGTTGTCCCATTATGGCCCAGCTACTGGCAAGCGTCAGCAGGCTGTATTGGCTATGAAGTGTTTGGGCGACAACAGACACACCGCGGAAGTTCTGTCCGAGATCTTGCAGCAAGAAACGCAGTCGTGGCTGGGCACAGTAGATCTTGAGGCAGGCAAGGTAGTGAGTGATAACGGAAGGAATTTCATGGCTGCCATCTCCCTTTCCCAACTGAAACACATTCCTTGCCTGGCTCACACCTTAAACCTGGTGGTGCAGTGCTTATTGAAAACTTATTCTGGGTTCTCCGACCTGCTCCTCAAAGTGCGTGGACTTTGCTCACATATCCGCCGTTCGCCTGTACACTCCAGCCGTATGCAGACCTATCAGCGTTCTTTGAACCTTCCCCAGCATCGCCTAATCATAGACGTTGCAACAAGGTGGAACTCAACACTGCACATGCTTCAGAGACTGTGCGAACAGAGGCGGGCTGTTATGTTTTTGTGGGAGGATACACATACACGGGCAGGCAGTAGGATGGCAGACATGGAGTTGTCAGGTGTGCAGTGGTCGAAGATACAAGACATGTGTCAAGTCCTTCAGTGTTTTGAGGAATGCACACGGCTGGTTAGTGCAGACAACGCCATAATAAGCATGAGCATCCCCCTAATGTGTCTGCTGATGCAAAGTTTGACGCACATAAAGGTTCAGGCGTCTGCACCAGAGGAAGAGGAAAGCCTTGTTGACAGTCAGCCATTGTCTGGTCAGGGCAGTGTACAGGACGAGGTAGCGGGCGAAGAGGAGGTGGAGGACGAAGAGGATGATGGTGATGAGTATATTTTTAATGAGGAAGCTTTCCCGGGGGCACTGGAAATTGGTGGCGTGGCAAGGCCGGGTTCTGGTTTTTTGAGGGACACAAGTGACGTAGATTTGCCTGAAACTGCCCCTCAACCAATCACAACCGCAGATTTGACAACTGGTACTTTGGCCCACATGGCGTATTATGCCTTACGTATCCTCAAAAGGGACACACGCATTACTAAAATGATGAACGATGACGATTACTGGTTGGCCTGCCTTCTTGATCCTCGCTATAAAGGCAAATTGCAAAATATTATGCCACATGAGAACTTGGAACTAATATTAGCAACCAAACAATCAACTCTTGTTGACCGTTTGCTTCAGGCATTCCCAGCACACAGCGCCCGTGATCGTTCTCACACGAGCAGCAGGGGGCAGCAGAACAGAAGTGTTAGAGGTGCAGAAATCCGAAGTGGCGTTGGACAGAGGGGTTTTCTGACCAGGCTGTGGAGTGATTTTGCTATGACCGCAGACAGGACAGGTACTGCTGCATCAATTCAAAGTGACAGGAGACAACATTTGTCCAGTATGGTTACTAACTATTTTTCATCCCTTATCGATGTTCTACCTCAACCGTCATTCCCATTTGATTACTGGGCATCTAAATTAGACACCTGGCCAGAATTGGCAGAATATGCATTGCAGGAGCTTGCTTGCCCGGCAGCTAGTGTCCTATCAGAAAGAGTATTCAGTGCTGCAGGTTCAATATTAACCGAAAAAAGGACTCGTCTGGCCACCCAAAATGTTGATGATCTAAATTTCATTAAAATGAACCACAACTGGATTTCTAATTCTTTTGCCCCACCTTGCCCGGCCGACAAATAGCTTTCCTATGAAAAGGTATTGCCTGTGGACTACTCTGAATGACTTTACCAATCTCGTAATTTGCAGCAGCTGATTGTCCAGCATACGACATGTTTACACCTCCCTAAATGGCCAAACTCCCCACACGGGGCCGTGGTATCGCCACTTGGCGCAAGCACCCGTGAGAGTGCTGTTTGTCTGAAGAGGTGGGTGTGCACGCTTTTGGTCTACGGCACTGCCACTGGGTCCCTCATAGTACAATAAAGTGTCTCTGGCGGTGGTGGTGCGCACCCAACGTCAGACACACTGTTTTAACATGAGGGGCACTGGGCATGCACCGCCGGCCAAAAGAGAGTTCACCCACCCCCAGCTCAAACATTGCTCTACCACTTGCGCAATTATCTCTCACAGTTATACCTATGTTTAGTCTATGCGCTGACATCCGTAAATTACTGCCACTGACAATACCATTGTGTTGACATGTATGATGGTACTTAACATAGTCAGGGGCAGTGTCCTATATTTACCCAAGTAAATACTTTGTGCCAAATTACTAGGTCTGAAACTACGCAGAGGAGCCCAACCCTGTACCTAATGATTGCACCCTTTTGGTTTTTCTTTTTGTTGTAATGCGAGACATTAACATGTATTGATTTTTTGGGACTACTAACTGGCAGACACTCATTACAATCGGCCGCCGCTGACAACACCAATGAAGCCCACTGCCTGTGTACCCCTGCAAGAGAATTCAAAGTGCCTACAGCCCAATTTTATTATGTTAGGCCTTCAAAGCCTGTCTGCGGTCCCTCCTTCCACTAGGCCTCCACTGACCAGTCTACTGCTGCCCGTGTACCCCTGGAACCAATGTTAAAATGCCCATAGCCCTAATTTATTATGTTAGGCCTTCGAAGCCTGTCTGCGGTCCCTCCTTCCACTAGGCCTCCACTGACCAGTCTACTGCTGCCCGTGTACCCCTGGAACCAATGTTAAAGTGCCCACAGCCCTAATTTATTATGTTAGGCCTTTGAAGCCTGTCTGCGGTCCCTCCTTCCACTAGGCTTCCACTGACCAGTCTACTGCTGCCCGTGTACCCCTGGAACCAATGTTAAAGTGCCCACAGCCCTAATTTATTATGTTAGGCCTTCGAAGCCTGTCTGCGGTCCCTCCTTCCACTAGGCCTCCACTGACCAGTCTACTGCTGCCCGTGTACCCCTGGAACCAATGTTAAAGTGCCCACAGCCCTAATTTATTATGTTAGGCCTTCAAAGCCTGTCTGCGGCCCGTTCTTTCTACTACTCCTACACTGACCAGATCACTGCTGCCCGTGTACCCCTGGAACCTATTTAAAAGTGCCTACAGCCCAATTTTATTAAGTTAGGCGTTCGAAGCCTGTCTGCGGCCCGTTCTTTCTACTACTCCTACAATGACCAGTCTACTGCTGCCCGTGTACCCCTGGAACCTATTTAAAAGTGCCTACAGCCCAATTTTATTATGTTAGGCGTTCGAAGCCAGTCTGCGGCCCGTTCTTTCTACTACTCCACTGACCAGACCACTGCTGCCCGTGTACCCCTGGAACCTATTTAAAAGTGCCTACAGCCCAATATTTTTTTATGTTAGGCCTTCGAAGCCTGTCTGCGGCCCGTTCTTTCTACTACTCCTCCACTGACCAGACCACTGCTGCCCGTGTACCCCTGGAACCTATTTAAAAGTGCCTACAGCCCAATATTTTTTTATGTTAGGCCTTCGAAGCCTGTCTGCGGCCCGTTCTTTCTACTACTCCTACACTGACCAGTCTACTGCTGCCCGTGTACCCCTGGAACCTATTTAAAAGTGCCTACAGCCCAATTTTATTATGTTAGGCGTTCGAAGCCTGTCTGCGGCCCGTTCTTTCTACTACTCCTCCACTGACCAGACCACTGCTGCCCGTGTACCCCTGGAACCTATTTAAAAGTGCCTACAGCCCAATATTTTTTTATGTTAGGCCTTCGAAGCCTGTCTGCGGCCCGTTCTTTCTACTACTCCTCCACTAACCAGACCACTGCTGCCCGTGTACCCCTGGAACCTATTTAAAAGTGCCTACAGCCCAATATTTTTTTATGTTAGGCCTTCGAAGCCTGTCTGCGGCCCGTTCTTTCTACTACTCCTACACTGACCAGTCTACTGCTGCCCGTGTACCCCTGGAACCTATTTAAAAGTGCCTACAGCCCAATTTTATTATGTTAGGCGTTCGAAGCCTGTCTGCGGCCCGTTCTTTCTATTCCTCCTCCACTGACCAGACCACTGCTGCCCGTGTACCCCTGGAACCTATTTAAAAGTGCCTACAGCCCAATATTTTTTTATGTTAGGCCTTCGAAGCCTGTCTGCGGCCCGTTCTTTCTACTACTCCTCCACTGACCAGACCACTGCTGCCCGTGTACCCCTGAAACCTATTTAAAAGTGCCTACAGCCCAATATTTTTTTATGTTAGGCCTTCGAAGCCTGTCTGCGGCCCGTTCTTTCTACTACTCCTACACTGACCAGACCACTGCTGCCCGTGTACCCCTGGAACCTATTTAAAAGTGCCTACAGCCCAATATTTTTTTATGTTAGGCCTTCGAAGCCTGTCTGCGGCCCGTTCTTTCTACTACTCCTACACTGACCAGACCACTGCTGCCCGTGTACCCCTGGAACCTATTTAAAAGTGCCTACAGCCCAATATTTTATTATGTTAGGCCTTCGAAGCCTGTCTGCGGCCCATTCTTTCTACTACTCTTACACTGACCAGACCACTGCTGCCCGTGTACCCCTGGAACCTATTTAAAAGTGCCTACAGCCCAATATTTTTTATGTTAGGCCTTCGAAGCCTGTCTGCGGCCCGTTCTTTCTACTACTCCTACACTGACCAGACCACTGCTGCCCGTGTACCCCTGGAACCTATTTAAAAGTGCCTACAGCCCAATATTTTTTTATGTTAGGCCTTCGAAGCCTGTCTGCGGCCCGTTCTTTCTACTACTCCTACACTGACCAGACCACTGCTGCCCGTGTACCCCTGGAACCTATTTAAAAGTGCCTACAGCCCAATATTTTTTTATGTTAGGCCTTCGAAGCCTGTCTGCGGTCCGTTCTTTCTACTACTCCTCCACTGACCAGACCACTGCTGCCCGTGTACCCCTGGAACCAATTATAAAGTGCCTACATCCCAATTTTATTATGTTAGGCCTTCGAAGCCTGTCTGCGGTCCCTTCTTTCTACTACTACTCCACTGACCAGACCACTGCTGCCCGTGTACCCCTGGAACCAATTATAAAGTGCCTACAGCCCAATTTTTTTTATGTTAGGCCTTCGAAGCCTGTCTGCGGTCCCTCCTTCCACTAGTCCTTCAGTGACCAGTCCACTGCCGCCCGTGTACCCCTGGAACCTATTTCAAAGTGCATACAGCCTACTTTTTTTCTTTTATTTATAATTATAAAGCCCAGATGGACTACGCTGTACCACGGTAAGAGCTACCCAGTCGTCACTTCTTTTGCGAGAAAAGCCATCCCAGCCCTCCACCATCATGTAAAAATCTGCATTGTCCATGCTCTCAGGCTCTCTATTAGTAGAAAGGTGCACCTGACAACAGATGCATGGACCAGTAGGCATGTCCACGAAAGGTTACATGTCCATTACGGCGCACTGGGTTAATGTTGTCGATGCATGGTCCACAGGGGACAGCCTACTAAGTCTGTCTGCAGTCCCAAATAGAAATTGTCCTCCGCTTACCACACCAATGCTGCCTGTGTACCCCTGGAACATTTTATAAACTCCATTGACCAAAATTTTGGGTTTAAAGCCTACTACCAGTGTCTGCCACTCCAAGGTGTTCTCCGGGTTGCCTTTTCTGAGCTTTGATCTTCAGGCTCTCGTTTAGTATTTTTTTTAAATCTAACTGCAGTGGGGCTAGTACTTGGGTTGGGGCCTACTACCAGTGTCTGCCGCTCCAAGGTGTTCTCCGGGTTGCCTTTTCTGAGCTTTGATCTTCAGGCTCTCATTTAGTATTTTTTGGTAAATCTAACTGCAGTGGGGCTAGTACTTGGGTTGGGGCCTACTACCAGTGTCTGCCGCTCCAAGGTGTTCTCCGGGTTGCCTTTTCTGAGCTTTGATCTTCAGGCTCTCGTTTAGTATATTTTGGTAAATCTAACTGCAGTGGGGCTAGTAGTTGGGTTGGGGCCTACTACCAGTGTCTGCCGCTCCAAGGTGTTCTCCAGGTTGCCTCTCCATTGCTTCAATCTTCTGGCTCTCGTTTAGTAGTTGTTGAAAACAACACTGCATGCGGCCTACAAGTTGGGTCAGGGGTGTAGAGACGGTGTGTTCCACTCCAAGGTGTTCCCCAGGTTGCCTCTCCATTGCTTCAATCTTGAGGCTCGTGTTAAATAGTTGTTAAATGGAACAACTGCATTTGGCCTACTAGTTGGGTTGGGGCCTACTAACAGTGTCTGCCGCTCCTTGCTGTTCTCCTGGTTTCCTGTCCTGAAATTCCATTTTCAGGCTCTCGTTAAGTAGTTGTTAATGTTAGACTGCATTTGGCCTACTAGTTGGGTTGGGGCCTACTATTGGTGTCTGCCGCTCCTTGCTGTTCTCCTCCACTGAACAAAGCTGTGCCGCCTGTTTACTACTGTTGCCAATTTTGAACTGCATTTCGACTACTTACTGATTTGGGCCTACTCTCTGTGTCAGCCTCTCATTCCAGTTGTCCTCCACTGCAATGCCCCCTGGTTACTCCTGTGTTACCAATTTTGAACTGCATTTAGCCCACTTTATTCTTTGGGCCTATATCTGTGTTTCCTCCTCATCCTGCCCATTGCCCAGCCAGTGATAGATGAGTCTGCTGGTACATTGACCCATAACGCAACATTTCCCGTGCACGCTACACTGCAAGATTGTGACCCTGCTGAAAGTCAGGTCCCCCTTCCCGCATACCATACCACCTTACACGGGGACAAAGAGGAAGGTGCAGATGATAGTGCAGGTTCCTTCATCAGGTGGGGGGAGGAATACTAGTTGGCGACGTCACTGGCACAGGGCCTCTCATAGTACGCAAAAGTGTTGCTGCCGGTGGGAGGCGCCCCCGCCGTGCAAACACACTGCTGTACTTTGAGGGGCCCTGTGCCAGTGCCAATGCCAACGAGTGGGCCCCCCTGCTTGCTCAGGATCACAGCACTTGCAAAGTTGAAATACTTACCTCTCCCTGCTCCACTGCCGTGACGTGGTCCAGATTTACTGGGCCCACTAATTACTTGAACCAGCCCTACCCCCCACAACTTTAGCCAAATGACCCCCAATTTCAAATGCCTTCCAATTATTATAAGCTAAATTACGATTGACAAGCTTCTGTAACAAGAATGGATGTTTTTGCCATTAAAATGGGCAGTGTAGGTGTTTTCCTGGCCTCCACTCACTGCCGACTATGCTCCCCCATTGACTTGCATTGGGTTTCGTGTTTCGGTCGATACCCGACTTTTCGCGATAATCGGCCGATTCCACTTGACTCGACTTCTAAGATAGTCGGGTTTCTCGAAACACGGCTCGACTCTAAAAAGGTCAAGGTCGCTCAACCCTAGCGGCGAGCAGACACTTCTAGGACTAAGTCCTGCTTTTCTCATTCTGAGCATGCCCAGAGTAAGATCTCTCAGTGGAGATCGAGGGTCACATGTTCAGATACTAGATCCATTGGTCCTCCAGGAAGGTCCTGTAGGTGCTCAGGCTCTGTAGCAGCCTCTCATTAGTCCTTCTAGGAAGGTCCTGTACTTGCTGCAACTATTTAAGGCTCGCATGGCCGCACGGCCATGCGCTAGTATCTTTCTAAGTTATGTGCTTTGTGCCTGTGTGGTCATGTAAGATTGTGTTCAGGGACCCAGCTGAAATAAGCCCCTAGAATGCTGGCACCTCCGGCTAGGAGATTGTGTGTTTGTATGTATTCAGGGACCTGGCTGAAATAAGCCCCTAGAATGCTGGCACCACCGGCGAGGAGTTTTTTGTCCATGCATGACCACTGACTGCTCTCTGTTGGGCAGTTAGCCTGTGCCTCTGTGAAGTCTAACAGGGCGCAGTGTTTGCTTTCACGGCTACTCTGTGAGATAACAAAGCTAGTTCATACCGCCATATAGTGCCGCCATTGCTAGCAGCAGGTTCTCCTGCATGGTGGACCCCGGACTGCGAACACATCAATTACAATAAAATATCTATATTTACTCGGTGTGTTCCGCTAGCCCTAACACACCAGGCGTCAGTCAGAGATAACAGACTGATCAAAATGAGGCCTTGATTTTTTGGGGCACACAAAATTTTGTCAATAAGTTGGCTATGACACTAAAAAAAAAGATTGGAGTACTGAAGTTGTAAGATATTTTGGCAATGATATATGTCTATTCTCACCTTCTGACGGCCCCTAATCTCAGCGGCACTCCCGATATGTACCCTTCCAGGGATGCTTTGCGCGAAGGACCTTTGTGACATCACGGTTGCGTGACTGCGATGTCATCTCAGGTGATTTGCGCAATGCATCCCTGGGAACAGAAGCCACCGCGTGCACCTCAGGAGAACTCCGAGGGCCATCGTAACGTAAGTATACCCCTATTTTTTATTTTAATTCTTTTTTTACAGGAATATTGTTCCCAGGGCCTGAAGGAGAGTCTCCTCTCCTCCAAACCCTGGGAACCATTCACACATGAAGTACTCAGTTTAGGCATGGTGGGCATAGCCACATGTGTAAAGTGAGCGTTTCAATGCAATCCTATGGTGGCAGCATTGCCACGATTCCGCTGAAATAATGAACATGCTGTGCATTTTACCACTATGCGATTCCACAGCGAGAAAATCTGCAGCATGGGCACAGCAACTGCGGAATCCCATATGATTGCATGGGAATGCATTTTAAGCATTTTTAAGCACTTTTGCAGCGGCAAAAACGTGGCGGAAACGCATAAAAAACACAACGTGGGCACACAGCCTTATGGTTTCTTAAAGCCTCTGTTGTATTTGTTTCAGGACTTAACCTATGGCCAAAATCTAAGCGTTTTTAAAATTTTTATTATAAAATGCCACTTGCGAGGATTTAAACTTTGCAGAAGAAATGCTTGGATGGAATCCCTGAATTAGTCTGTATTGCTATGTTGTAGTAGCGTATCTGGGGTGGGGGTGTGGAAGGGCAGCTGGCACATTTGCCCAGAGTAGAGCTAGCTCATTGCAGCTGAAAATGCCAGCCGGCTCAGAAAATATGCTGGCTCTCACCTTTGAACTGTACCCATGCCTATTAGGCACAAGAACAATAGAATCTCTGACCGATAGCAGTTCTGGACAGGTCGAAGTCAGCACCATGATCTGGGGATCTGATCATGCTACTGACATCGCTTTCCAGGGCTGCATAGGCACGTTGAACATCAGTACTGCAAGCACTTTAATGGAGATGAAGAAATTGAGGATTTATTGTACTGGGGAATATAGTGAGGGAACAGATTTGGGGGGAGATGTGTGAGGAGACTGCATGGGGATGGGGAAATGTGTGGCAGTATGAGAAGTGGAGGTAGAATGACTGAGGAAACATTATGGGAAGAGGAGGGGGATGTGTGAGGAGACATAACTAAGGGGAATATTGTGAGGAGACAATATGGTGAAGAAAAGTGTGAATGGGCACAGTATAAAAACTGAGTAGTGTGGAGAACAGTAGAGAGAAGGGGCAGCCTAGGTGGACAGTGTGAGAAGGGGCCACAATATAGAGACAGGGCAATATAGGGAGAGAGTGTAAGATGACAGTGTGAAGAGGGGGCCCTATATGGAAAGAAGAGACTAGGGTTGAGTCCATGATTAATAGAGACAGTGCGGGAGGCATATTTTATGCAGGTAGCATAGCAGAGGGCAATTATTCAGGAGCATAGCATAGGGCTGATATTTTTATTCAGGAGCAATATAGTGACAATAATTTTTAAGGGCACAATGTTGGTTGTGCTGCAGAAGACAAGAGAAGATGGAAGTCTGCAAAGATGAGATGAGGATGTAAAAAGTCTTTACGGTGTCTTGACAAGATAGAGAAGTAAGTAAAGAGAAGTACTCCAATCAGAGAATCATGCATCACCGATAAGGTAGCTGGATGTAAATATTTATTTTTGACACTGACTGTGTCTCATCAGTACTGCTGTTCTTGTATGGTCCACAGTCTGATTATGACTGATAGTAACAACCCCCAGTATCTCCTGAGTCTTATCATTGTTAATGATATACTGGTAATTGTAGGTTCATGCGATACAATTATATATTGGGCTTACATGACATTGCAGTTGATCGCTGTACGAAGCTTAGTGATGTATTCATGTACTGACTCTGGTTCTGGTAATGTATTTATATATTGAGGATGGTTCTGGTGATAACTTTTTGTACTGATGGTGTTTTGATGGTGTATTTCTGTACTGCTGGTGGTTTTAATGATATATCACTGCAATGATGGTGGTTATGGCAATGTATTCACATAGAGATGGCAGTTGTGGTAACATATTCCTGCATTGATGGTGGTTCTGGTGATGTATTTCTGTACTGCTGGTGGTTCTTGTGATGTATTTCTGTAATGATAGGGGTTCTGATGCTATATTTCTGTACTGATGGGGTTCTGGTGATGTATTTATATATTGTTGGCGCTTCTGTGCTGCTAATGGTTCTGATCTGGTGCCCATGTAGCAATCCATAACTTGTAAGATTACGTGATACATGGCTATGTTAATGAAGTGTTGTGTTTGACGAATTAACGGCTACTACATTTGTATTTATGTTATGTTAGGGATAAGAGCAGGGCAAGTGAGGGACAAGGTATCCTGGTCAGCATCGGTGTGAAAGAACCCATATAGGGACGATAGCAAGATTAGGGCACATCCTCAGGTGAGTGCAGGAGGTGTCCATTCCCCCATTCTCTACTGACAGGGCCCACTGTTGTTAAAGTTTCCCTGGTGTGCCTTTCCATTTGGTGACCGACCATTTGTTAGGTAGTGTCACACTGCTGCGGTCACATCGTGACATATGCAAATCGCATACTTACAGTCACATGACTGCCTGTTCTTGCATGCTTTGCGCTAGCTGTGAAGATTTAGAAGTCTCCTGTCAAAAAAAGAGATTTTAGATTTTCATTATAAACCTGAACAACCCTTTGAATATAATATTAAGCACTATAGTATGCCCAATCCTAATAGCATGTAAGATACTCACTGTCAGGATTCGGCTCTGCTTGCCAGTTCAACCAGTAGTAACATGACCACTCATATGTGATTTTCATACTTATGGTCACATGCAACTAGCTTTTCTTATTGGTTTTTTCCATAATGCAGGTGCTGTAGTATTTCTTTGAACATTATTAAAATAATTATGAAGAGCAGCTAGTATGCACATTACTGTAAATATTAAAATTGTATATGAGCAGTCACATGAACACTACTCAAACCACATGAGCCGTTTATAGGAGAGGGCACCAAACTGAATTCTTGCTGGAATACCTAGATCCGCCTCTGCTATATTGTCTTGCAGATGATGTTTCCAAACTTAGGTACCCAAATCAATAGCCAGAAGAGTTGGTATACAAATTCTACATCAGGTCTAACAGAATTTATAGAGCATGACAGATGTAAATTGCGACAAGCAGTAATAAAACGGCAGAGTGGTATTTGTTTTTTTTATAGTTTATAAAGTATCAATTCAGGTAGGATCTGCCATGAGAGATTTTGATAAAGGAGTTGTCTGGTATAAATTGATAAGTCTGCAATCACTCTGTGTGACTGCAGACTTATGAATCCCTCCAGTGCATGGGGTTTGACAGTTTTTGAGCAGGGACTGACGGGTATCCGTGATTTATGCATACTCCATTTCAGATCCTGTGCAGTGGGTGCAGTCTCATTCCATACAGTTGTATTGAACGATGCTGCTCCCCAGTTGAAGCAAGTGTATAGATCGACACAACACTTCATTAACATAGCCATGTATCACGTAATCTTACAAGTTATGGATTGCTACATGGGCACCAGATCAGAACCATTAGCAGCACAGAAGCGCCAACAATATATAAATACATCACCAGAACCCCATCAGTACAGAAATATAGCATCAGAACCCCTATCATTACAGAAATACATCACAAGAACCACCAGCAGTACAGAAATACATCACCAGAACCACCATCAATGCAGGAATATGTTACCACAACTGCCATCTCTATGTGAATACATTGCCATAACCACCATCATTGCAGGGATATATCATTAAAACCACCAGCAGTACAGAAATACACCATCAAAACACCATCAGTACAAAAAGTTATCACCAGAACCATCCTCAATATATAAATACATTACCAGAACCAGAGTCAGTACATGAATACATCACTAAGCTTCGTACAGCGATCAACTGCAATGTCATGTAAGCCCAATATATAATTGTATCGCATGAACCTACAATTACCAGTATATCATTAACAATGATAAGACTCAGGAGATACTGGGGGTTGTTACTATCAGTCATAATCAGACTGTGGACCATACAAGAACAGTAGTACTGATGAGACACAGTCAGTGTCAAAAATAAATATTTACATCCAGCTACCTTATCGGTGATGCATGATTCTCTGATTGGAGTACTTCTCTTTACTTACTTCTCTATCTTGTCAAGACACCGTAAAGACTTTTTACATCCTCATCTCATCTTTGCAGACTTCCATCTTCTCTTGTCTTCTGCAGCACAACCCAACATTGTGCCCTTAAAAATTATTGTCACTATATTGCTCCTGAATAAAAATATCAGCCCTATGCTATGCTCCTGAATAATTGCCCTCTGCTATGCTACCTGCATAAAATATGCCTCCCGCACTGTCTCTATTAATCATGGACTCAACCCTAGTCTCTTCTTTCCATATAGGGCCCCCTCTTCACACTGTCATCTTACACTCTCTCCCTATATTGCCCTGCCTCTATATTGTGGCCCCTTCTCACACTGTCCACCTAGGCTGCCCCTTCTCTCTACTGTTCTCCACACTTCTCAGTTTTTATACTGTGCCCATTCACACTTTTCTTCACCATATTGTCTCCTCACAATATTCCCCTTAGTTATGTCTCCTCACACATCCCCCTCCTCTTCCCATAATGTTTCCTCAGTCATTCTACCTCCACTTCTCATACTGCCACACATTTCCCCATCCCCATGCAGTCTTCTCACACATCTCCCCCCAAATCTGTTCCCTCACTATATTCCCTATTACAATAAATCCTCAATTTCTTCATCTCCATTAAAGTGCTTGCAGTACTGATGTTCAACGTGCCTATGCAGCCCTGGAAAGCGATGTCAGTAGCATGATCAGATCCCCAGATCATGGTGCTGACTTCGACCTGTCCAGAACTGCTATCGGTCAGAGATTCTATGAGATGCTGAGAGAACTTGACCCCTAACATGGTGTATCTGTGGTGTCTTGCTTTGCAGGCATACATTGCATTGTTCTGTCTGCTAGCCTATGTCTACTCAGCATTTAGTGTTTTAAAAAATTACAAACATTTTTTTTAAAACTATGCAGTCTGTTATCTCCGTCAGATACCTGCTGTATCTGTGGTGTAAAAATCTTCACTTCGCAGGCATATATTGCATTATTCTGTCTGCTACCCTTGGTCTACTCAGTATTTAATGTTTTCAAAAATTACAAAAAAACATTAAAAACGTATACAGTCTCTTGTATCCATCAGACGCCTGGTGTATCTGTGGTGTAAAAATCTTCGCAGTGTTTTCAAAAATGACAAAAAATATAAAAATGTATACAGTCTGTAATCTTTGTCAGACACCTCGTGTATCTGTGTATCTGTAGTGCAAAAATCTTCGCTTCACAGGTATACTTTGCATCGTTCTGTCTGCTAGCCTTGGTCTACTCAGTATTTAATGTTATCAAAAATTACAAAAAAACATTAAAAATGTATACAGTCTCTTGTCTCCATCAGACGCCTGGTGTATCTGTGATGTAAAAATCTTCGCTTCACAGGCATACGTTGCATTGCTCTGTCTGCTAGCCTTGGTCTTCTCAGTATTTACTGTAGTGTTTTCAAAAATTACAAAAAACATAAAAAAATTATATACAGTCAGTAATCTCAGTCAGACACCTGGTGTATCTGTAGTGTCAAAATTTTCGCTTCGCAGGCATATGTTGCACTGTTCTGTTTGCTAGCCTTGGTCTTAGGGCTAGCGGAACGCACCAAATAATAAGAAAGATAGAGTAAGGTGCGTTCGCAGCCCGGAGTCCACCGTGCAGAGATGGAACCTGCTGCCAAGTAATGATGGACTATATGGCTGTACAATGTGGATACATACACGGGGTAACTTCACCCTGTGTGAAGGAAGCGAACCCTCTTGCGTCACAGGGCCGCGTTACCGCACACAAGAGCGCAAGCAAGGAGTCACCGAGCTCAGTCCTAAGACTTGGGATCTGAGTCTGTGTAGACTACTTGGTGTCAGCGTAACCAAAATAATAACAAAAGAATGCACGAGAGTGCGTGCGGTGCCGCACTGGCGGACGCCACTAACCACCCAGGCTTGGGTCAGGAAACCGCTGTGAAAGCGCACGGCGCCGCACTGGCGGACACAGTAACTAGATGCTGTATTGGTGTGTAACGTGCTTTTGGGTAAGTCAGGCGCTAGATAGCAATCATACACCTTCCGCGAACAGTCATCCAATAGGGAGGGATTTTTAAAGAGCGACTTTCACTCACAACACACACACGTTTACAAATGTACACTAGCGCATGGTCGTGCGGTCATGCGAAGCTTATATAGCTGCAACACGTTCAGGACCTTCCCAGAAGGACCAATGGGAGGCTGCCACAGAAGTTGAGCACCTTCAGGACCTTCCTGGAGGACCAATAGGATCTGCTGCAGTATCTGAGCATGTGACCCTCGATCTCCAATGGGAGATCTTGCCCTGGGCATGCTCAGAAGGGGAAAAGCAGGACTTGGAACCAAAAGCATCTGCTCACCGCTGCCCAGCACTTGCTTCAATGGCAGAAGCTGGAAAAGCAGCAGTAACCCTACGCACAGAGTGAGACTGAGCAAGACGCTGGGACCGACGTCTCTGCTGAGCAGACTCCACTGCGGCTGGAGAAGAATGGGAGACGACAGCAGAGATGGTTCGAGATTCCCCCTGTGCAGAGGTGGGAACTCGACACCTAACACTTGGTCTACTCAGTATTTAGTGTTTAACCCCTTTCTGACATTAGACGTACTATCCCGTCGAGGTGGGGTGGGCTCCTTTGACCACGGACGGGATAGTACGTCATATGCGATCGGCAGCGCTCACGGGGGGAGCGCCGCCGATCGCGGCCGGGTGTCAGCTGCCTATCGCAGCTGACATCCGGCACTATGTGCCAGGAGCGGTCATGGACCGCCCCTGGCACACCGCGATCAAAGATGATCACGATGTGCCGGCGGTACAGGGAAGCACCGCGTAGGGAGGGGGCTCCCTGCGGGCTTTCCTGAGCCCCCCGCAGCAGCGCGATGTGATCGCGTTGCTGCGAGGGTCTTACCTCCCTCCCTGCTTGCTCCAGGCCTGGATCCAAGATGGCCGCGGATCCGGGTCCTGCAGGGAGGGAGGTGGCCTGCACTGCTCTAAGTCAGATCAGTGATCTGACAGAGTGCTGTGAACACTGTCAGATCACCGATCTGTGATGTCCCTTCCTGGGACAAAATAAAAAAGTAAAAAAAAAAATTTCCAAATGTGTAAAAAAAAAAAATATATATTCCTAAATAATGAAAAAAAAAAATATTATTCCCATAAATACATTTCTTCATCTAAATAAAAGAAAAACCCCAATGAAAGTACACATATTTAGTATCGCCGCGTCTGTAACGACCCAACCTATAAAACTGTCCCACTAGTTAACCCCTTCAGTAAACACCGTAAGAAAAAAAAAAAAAAAAACGAGGCAAAAAACAATGCTTTATTATCATACCGCCGAACAAAAAGTGGAATAACACGCGATCAAAAAGACAGATATAAATAACCATGGTACCGCTGAAAACGTCATCTTGTCCCGCAAAAAACGAGCCACCATACAGCATCATGAGCAAAAAAATAAAAAAGTTATAGTCCTGAGAATAAAACGATGCAAAAATAATTATTTTTTCTGTAAAATAGTTTTTATCGTATAAAAGCGCCAAAAATTAAAAAAATATATAAACGAGGTGTCGCTGTAATCGTACTGACCTGAAGAATAAAACTGCTTTATCAATTTTACCAAACGCGGAACGGTATAAACGCCTCCCCCAAAAGAAATTCATGAATAGCTGGTTTTTAGTCATTCTTCCTCACAAAAATCGGAAAAAAAAGAGATTAAAAAAGTTACGTGCCCGAAAATGTTACCAATAAAAATGTCAACTCGTCCCGCAAAAAACAAGACCTCACATGACTCTATGGACCAAAGTATGGAAAAATTATAGCTTTCAAAATGTGGTAACGCAAAAAATATTTTTTGCAATAAAAAGCGTCTTTCAGTGTGTGACGGCTGCCAATCATGAAAATCCGCTAAAAAACGCTATAAAAGTAAATCAAACCCCCCTTCATTACCCCCTTAGATAGGGAAAAATTAAAAAAATGTATTTATTTCCATTTTCCCATTAGGGTTAGGGTTAGGGCTAGGGTTAGGGTTAGGGCTAGGGTTAGGGTTAGGGTTAGGGCTAGGGTTAGGGTTAGGGCTAGGGTTAGGGCTAGGGTTAGGGCTAGGGTTAGGGTTAGGGCTAGGGTTAGGGTTAGGGCTAGGGTTAGGGTTGGGGCTACAGTTAGGGTTGGGGCTAAAGTTAGGATTAGGGTTTAGATTACATTTACAGTTGGGAATAGGGTTGGGATTAGGGTTAGGGGTGTGTCAGGGTTAGAGGTGTGGTTAGGGTTACTGTTGGAATTAGGGTTAGGGGTGTGTTTAGATTAGGGCTTCAGTTATAATTGGGGGGTTTCCACTGTTTAGGCACATCAGGGCTCTCCAAACACGACATGGCGTCCGATCTCAATTCCAGCCAATTCTGCGTTGAAAAAGTAAAACAGTGCTCCTTCCCTTCCGAGCTCTCCCGTGTGCCCAAACAGGGGTTTTCCCCAACATATGGGGTATCAGCGTACTCAGGACAAATTGGACAACAACTTTTGGGGTCCAATTTCTCCTGTTACCTTTGGGAAAATACAAAACTGGGGGCTAAAAAATAATTTTTGTGGGAAAAAAAAAAGATTTTTTATTTTCACGGCTCTGCGTTATAAACTGTAGTGAAACACTTGGGGGTTCAAAGTTCTCACAACACATCTAGATGAGTTCCCTGGGGGGTCTAGTTTCCAATATGGGGTTACTTGTGGGGGGTTTCTACTGTTTAGGTACATTAGGGGCTCTGCAAACGCAATGTGACGCCTGCAGACTATTCCATCTACGTCTGCATTCCAAATGGCACTCCTTCCCTTCCGAGCCCTCCCATGCGCCCAATCGGTGGTTCCCCCCACATATGGGGTATCAGCGTACTCAGGACAAATTGGACAACAACTTTTGGGGTCGAATTTCTCCTCTTACCCTTGGGAAAATACAAAACTGGGGGCTAAAAAATAATTTTTTGGGGAAAGTTTTTTTTTTATTTTCACGGCTCTGCGTTACAAACTGTAGTGAAACACTTGGGGGTTCAAAGCTCTAAAAACACATCTAGATAAGTTCCTTAGGGTGTCTAGTTTCCAAAATGGTGTCACTTGTGGGGGATTTCTACTGTTTAGGTACATTAGGGGCTCTGCAAACGCAATGTGACACCTGCAGACCATTCCATCTAAGTCTGCATTCCAAATGGAGCTTCTTCCCTTCCGAGCCCTCCCATGCGCCCAAACAGTGGTTCCCCCCCACTTATGGGGTATCAGCGCACTCAGGACAAATTGGGCAACAAATTGTGGGGTACAATTTCTCCTGTTACCCTCGGGAAAATACAAAACTGGGGGCTAAAAAAATAATTTTTGTGGGAAAAAATTTTTGTTTTATTTTTACGGCTCTACATTATAAACTTCTGTGAAGCCCTTGGTGGGTCAAAGCGCTCAAAACACATCTAGATAAGTTCCTTAGGGGGTCTACTTTCCAAAATGGTGTCACTTGTGGGGGGTTTCAATGTTTAGGCAAATCAGTGGCTCTCCAAACGCAACATGGCGTCCCATCTCAATTCCTGTCAATTTTGCATTGAAAAGTCAAACGGCGCTCCTTCCCTTCCGAGCTCTCCCATGCGCCCAAACAGTGGTTTACCCCCACATATGGGGTATCAGCCTACTCAGGACAAATTGTACAACAACTTTTGGGGTCCAATCTCTTCTCTTACCCTTGGGAAAATAAAACATAGGGGGCGAAAATATAATTTTTGCAAAAAAATATTATTTTTTATTTTTACGGTTCTGCATTATAAACTTCTGTGAAGCACTTGGTGGGTCAAAGTGCTCACCACACCTCTAGATAAGTTCCTTAGGGGGTCTACTTTCCAAAATGGTGTCACTTGTGGGGGGTTTCAATGTTTAGGCACATCAGTGGCTCTCCAAACGCAACATGGCGTCCCATCTCAATTCCTGTCAATTTTGCATTGAAAAGTCAAACGGCGCTCCTTCCCTTCCGAGCTCTCCCATGCACCCAAACAGTGGTTTACCTCCACATATGGGGTATCAGCGTACTCAGGACAAATTGTACAACAACTTTTGGGGTCCAATTTCTTCTCTAACCCTTGGGAAAATAAAACATTGGGGGTGAAAATTTAATTTTTGTGAAAAAATATTATTTTTTATTTTTACGGTTCTGCATTATAAACGTCTGTGAAGCACTTGGTGGGTCAAAGTGCTCACCACACCCCTAGATAAGTTCCTTAGGGGGTCTACTTTCCAAAATGGTGTCACTTGTGGGGGGTTTCAATGTTTAGGCACATCAGGGGCTCTCCAAACGCAACATGGTGTCCCATCTCGATTCCAGTCAATTTTGCATTGAAAAGTCAAACGGCGCTCCTTTGCTTCCGAGCTCTGTCATGCGCCCAAACAGTGGTTTACCCCTACATATGGGGTATCGGTGTACTCAGGACAAATTGTACAACAACTTTTGGGGTCCATTTTCTCCTGTTACCCTTGGTAAAATAAAACAAATTGGAGCTGAAATAAATTTTGTGTGAAAAAAAGCTAAATGTTCATTTTTATTTAAACATTCCAAAAATTCCTGTGAAGCACCAGAAGGGTTAATAAACTTCTTGAATATGGTTTTGAGCACCATGAGAGGTGCAGTTTTTAGAATGGTGTCACACTTGGTTTTTTTTCTATCATATAGACCCCTCAAAATGACTTCAAATGAGATGTGGTCCCTAAAAAAAAATGGTGTTGTAAAAATGAGAAATTGCTGGTAACTTTTAACCCTTATAACTCCCTAACAAAAAAAAATTTTGGTTCCAAAATTGTGCTGATGTAAAGTTGACATGTGGGAAATGTTACTTATTAAGTATTTTGTGTGACATATCTCTGTGATTTAATTGCATAAAAATTCAAAGTTGGAAAATTGCGAAATTTTCATAATTTTCGCCAAATTTCCATTTTTTTCACAAATAAACGCAGGTATTATCAAAGAATTTTTACCACTGTCATGAAGTACAATATGTCATGAGAAAACTGTGTCAGAATCACTGGAATCCGTTGAAGCGTTCCAGAGTTATAACCTCATAAAGGGACAGTGGTCAGAATTGTAAAAATTGGCCCGGTCAATAACGTGCAAACCACACTTGGGGGTAAAGGGGTTAAAAAATTACGAAAATTTTTATAAAAAATGTAGACAGTCTGTTATCTTCGTCAGATGCCTGGTGTATCTGTGGTGTAAAAATCTTCGCTTCTCAGGCATACGTTGCATTGTTCTGTCTGCCAGCCCTGGTCTGCTCAGTATTCAGTTTTTTCAAAAACTACAAAAAGCATAAAAAAATGTATACAGTCTGTTATCGCCATCAGACGCCTGGTGTATCTGTGGCGTAAAAATCTTTGCTGCGCAGGCATACGTTACATTTTTTGTCTGCTAGCCTTGGTCTACTCATTATTTTTTGTTTAAAAAAAAAAAGGGCAAGGCAAGGGGAAAGGGACAGGGAAGTGGACGTGATGCTGATAGTGCATGCAGAGGACGAGGCCATGACCAAGCTGAAAGTAGGCCACAACAAAGACCCACATCTTCACGTTCGACCTTCCTGTCCCAGTTAATAGGGGACCGCAGCACACCAGTATTGAAGCCACAGCAGTGTAAAAAGATTGTTGGTTGGATAGCGGATAATGCTTCCTGTCAATTAGCCACCAACACCACTACCATGTATTCCACACGGTCAAGTCTAAGTAGCCATGATTGTGTACCGGATATTACTCACCCTGATCCTCCTTCCTCCCACCATGCCGAGCGCATGGTGTATCTGTGGTGTCCAAATCCTTGCTTTGCATGCATACATTGCATTTTTGGTATGCTAATCTTGCTGTATACAGAATTTTTTGTTCTAAATTTTTTTAAAAATACAGGCCACATATTGAAACAGTCTGTTATCTCAGTCACATGTCTGGTCTATCTGTGGTCTTTTCCGCCATACATTCCAGTTTTTGGTCTAATACCCTTGGTGTATACAGTATTTTGTGGTTTTAAATTTTTTTTTTTTTTTTAAAGGCCACATATTGAAACAGTCAGTTATCTCAGTCACACGTCTGGTCTATCTGTGGTCTGCAAATCTTTGCTTTTCAGCCATACATTCCAGTTTGTGGTCTGCTACCCTGGGTGTATACAGTATTTTGTTGTTGTTTTTTTTAATTGTACAAAATACAGCCCTCATATTGAAACAGTCTGTTATCTCAGTCACATGTCTAGTCAATCTGTGGTCTTCAAATCTTGGCTTTTCAGCCATACATTCCAGTTTTTTTTCTGATACCCTCGGTGTATACAGTATTTTGTGGTTTTAAAATTTTTAAAAAATACAGACCACATATTGAAACAGTCTGTTATCTCCGTCCGACGCCCGTTCTATGTGTGGTCTAAAAATAGTTGCTTTTCATGCCTACATTCCAATTTTTGGTCTGTCTAATACCCTAGGTCTATACACTATCTTGTTAAAAAATAAAAAAAAACATATTACAGTGTGGTAGTTCCGTGACACACCTCATCTATCTGTGTGCTACAAAGTGTGCTTTTGAGGCTTCCAATCTCCTTTTTTGCAGTGTATTACCCTAGCTCTAAACACTATTTAGCAGTAAAAAAAAAATATACAGGCCACATATTGAAGAGTCTGGTACCTCAGTCAAACGCCAGATGTACCTGTGGCCTACAAATTGTGGTATTTTAGGGCTACATTCCATTGTTTGCAGTCTTTGACCTGATTTCTTTACACAATTTTTGGTGCCAAAATAAAAACACAGGCCACATATTTTACAGTGTGGTATCTCCGTGACACACCTCATGTATCTTTGGTCTACAAAGTGTGCTTTTCAGGCTTCTATTCACCTTATTTTCCATGTGTTAGCCTAGCTCTAAACAATAAACACTATTTTGGGCTGAATTTTTTTTTTTAATGTACCCCCCATGGGGAAATGTTTGTCAGCCCATACATTTAGTGTATGGGCATTTCAAGTCTAGAAGACCCGCTCCTTTAAATTGGGCCTAGTTTTTAATGAGGCCTTCCTCCACATCTCATCGTCCACTGCTACTAGATCACCAGGGTTAACGTGTTTCGTGCTACTACGGCCAGTCAGTTTTTTGGCAAGGGTGCCTATGATTCCAATAAAAAATTTTTTTTAAAAGTACCCCCCTTGGGGAAATATTTGTCAGCCCATATGCTTAGTGTATGGGCATTACGAGTCTATGAGACCCGCTCCCTTGTAATTGGACCTTTCTTTAGGAGGCCCTCCTCCATGTTTCTTCCAAGGAGAGATTGGGGTGCTTCTAAATTTGTGTCAAGGCGGCCCTTGCATTCATTGCATAAGGAAACTGTGTGGCATGACCAACTGAAGACTGTGAAGTGAGTTTTCCTGTGGCCATCCAGTATCTGGGTTCAAAGAATTAATGTAGTGCATATGACTTAATAGCAGGGCAGGCCTTGCATTCAATGCAACATTTTTTCAGGAGGCCGTCCTGTACCTCTCGTGAAAGGGGTATTGGGGAGCGCTGTAATTCTTAGCAGCCAAGCTAGTAATAATGGCCCTTTAATAATATTAATGCCACCTGATGCCCCTCTAAAAATAGGCTTTGTGACTTTAAGAGTCCCTCCTTCATAAATAAAGCAAGATGTGTCTCCTTATGTGTCACACACCACATGGCCAGCTAGGGTTGGTAAATGTTACAATGACATTTCCTAGTGAATGCATTTGTATTGGTTGAAAGCAATGTTAAAGTTGAAAAACGCATCAAAAACGCTGCGTGTGAACATAGCCCGAGTAGTGGAGGAACATTTCGGTCTGGAGTTAATTATTTTGCCTTATATACAAATTATTACCCTGGAAAGGATGTACCTTAACATATTTCCCAGCAAAATCCATTTTGGTTTTGTTTTTGTATATTTTTTGGCGCACCAGTAAAAATGGAGTGAAACTCTGACAACATTGCTTACAGCTGTGACCTTGGAGTCAGAAATGCTTCCAGGGGCGATCCCCATGATGTTCCCATGCCATTTGAGCAGTGTTTCCACCATTTTCAGACCTTTTAAGACCTTAAAAGGACCCCCGGGGGGATCGCAGTAAAAATACTCAGGATTCTCATAGGCTTACATTGGGCTCGTTGCTCGGGTCAAGTACCCGAGTATTCCAATTTGTTTGACCCGAACAACGAGCACTCAAGCATTTTAGTGCTCACCCATCACTAGCTAAGATCCTTAATAATCCGAACCTCCAAATCCCGTATTGTGTGCTGCACCAATACTCTTGAATACACTACCTCGGACAATTCGATTAATTCTCAATACCCAAAGTTTTAAGCGAGACCTAAAAATGCATTTCTTTAGACTGGCCTATCATCTAACTTCACTTATATAACTATTTCCATTTTGCCCTACCTACATTTTCATCCAAATCTGGAGGAAACTTGTATAATCTGTTTACACATCCGCCATGCACATAATGTTAGGGTTAGCGGAACGCACCAAATAATAAGATAGGTAGAATAAGGTGCGTTCGCAGCCCGGGGTCCACCGTGCAGAGATGGAACCTGCTGCCAAGTAATGACGGACTATAGGGCGGTACAATGTGAATACACACACCGGTTAACTTCACCCTGTGTGAAGGAAGCGAACCCTGTTAAGTCACAGGGCCGCGGTACCGCAAGCAAGAGCACAAGCTAGGAGTCTCCGAGCTCAGTCCTAAGACTTGGGATCTGAGTCTGTGTAGACTACTTGCGGTTGACACCTCTACTGGGGTGTCAGCGTAACCAAAATAATAACAAAAGAATGCACGAGAGTGCGTGTGGTGCCGCACTGGCGGATGCCACTAACCACCCAGGCTTGGGTCAGGAAAGCGCTATGAAAGCGCATGGCGCCGCACTGGCGGACACAGCAACTAGACGCTGTATTGGTGTGTAACGTGCTGTTGGGTAAGTCGGGCACTAGATAGTAATCATACACCTTCTGCGAACAGTCATCCAATAGGGAGGGTTTTTTAAAGAGCGACTTTCACTCACAACACACACACGTTTACAAATGTACACTAGCGCATGGCTGCCTGGTCATGCGAAGCTTATATAGCTGCAGCACGTTCAGGACCTTCCAATAAAGGACCAATGGGAAGCTGCCACAGAAGTTTAGCACCTTCAAGACCTTCCTGAAGGACCAATGGGAACCGCTGCAGCATCTGAGCATGTGACCCTCGATCTCCAATGGGAGAGCTCACCCTGGGCATGCTCAGAAGGGAAAAAGCAGGACTTAGTTCCAAAAGCGTCTGCTCGCCACTGCCCAGCACTGGCTTCAATGGCAGAAGCTGGAAAAGCAGCAGTAACCCTATTCACAGAGTGAGACTGAGCAAGACGCTGGAACCGACGTCTCCGCTGCTCAGACTCCACTGCGGCTGGAGAAGAATGGGAGACCACAGTAGAGATGGTTCGAGATTCCCCCTGTGCAGAGGTGGGAAATCGACATCTAACATTGCCCCCCCTCCTAGGGCCCCCCCTCCTTGGACCATCGCTACGCTCGAAGGCAGCAATGAGCTGTGAAGCTCGAATGTGTTCAGCAGGCTCCCAGGACCTGTCCTCTGGGCCATAACCCTTCCAATCCACCAAATAGAATTTTTTGCCATGTACCACCTTGCGCCCCAAAATAGCGTTCACCTCGTAATCGTCCGTAGACGAACCCGATGTCCCGGCAGATGACTCGGAAAACCGGGACATGTATACGGGTTTCAAGAGGGACACATGAAAGGTGTCCGTGATACCCAGGCATGGAGGAATGGCCAGACGGTAGACCACAGGGTTAACCTGTTCGGGGACCTTGAAGGGACCCAAGTAGCGAGGTGCAAACTTAGTGGACTCAACACACAGCCTGATGTTACGGGCGGAGAGCCACACTAAGTTGCCAGGAGCAAAGGTCGAAGTGGGGCGCCGATGAGCATCGGCGGAGGACCTCATTCTCTCCTTGGAGGCTTGAATGGCATCCTGAGTGCGGTCCCAAATGTCCCGTGCCGCCACAGCCCAGTCTGCCACCCTGGAGTCGGCGGAAGACACGGGAATGGGCACTGGGACACGCGGATGCTGGCCGTAATTTAGGAGGAATGGAGTCTGACCGGTGGAGTCGGCTACGGCGTTGTTAAGCACAAACTCTGCCCACGGTAGCAAGGATGCACAGTCATCCTGCCTGGCAGAAACAAAATGTCGTAAATATGTGACCAGGGTCTGGTTGGCCCTCTCTACCAACCCATTCGTCTCGGGATGTTATGCCGAAGAGAGATTCAACTCAATACTGAGTAGATGACAAAGCTCTCTCCAGAAGCGAGACGCAAACTGGGGACCCCGGTTGCTAACAATTTTGTCTGGCATACCGTGTAGGCGAAAGATATATTTGATGAACAACACAGCCAGAGCCCGTGCAGAAGGTAGCCGTGGAACAGGCACCAAGTGCACCATTTTGGAAAAATGGTCGGTGATCACCCAGATAATGGTGCAGTTACGAGACTTGGGTAAGCCCACCACAAAATCCATCCCGACCATCTCCCAGGGCCTGTCCGCCACCGGCATGGGGTAAAGCAACCCAGCTGGCCGTTGCCGAGGAAACTTGTTCTTGGCGCAGGAGACACATGCCCGAACATAGTCTGTGATGTCACGAGCCATATGCGTCCGCCAGTACGTCCTCGCCAAGAGCTCAGATGTCCTCTTGGTCCCAAAGTGTCCACCCACCATGGACGAGTGAGCCCAAGAGAGAACCTCCGGTCGCAAATTAGATGGAACGTCTTGCCTGGAGGCACAGACTCTAGCGAAACCGGAGCCACCGTTCTCAGGCTCTCTGAAGGGACAATAAGCCGAGGCTCCTCCTCCTCCTCCACAGATGACACAATGGAGTGATAGAGAGCGTCGGCCCGAATGTTCTTCTCCCCAGAAAGAAAATGAAGGGTGAAATGAAACTGGGAGAAGAACAAGGACCATCTGGCCTGGCGAGAATTTAACCGCTGGGCTGTCTGCAGGTACACCAAATTTTTATGATCTGTGAAGACTTGGAAGGGAAAACGAGCTCCCTCCAAGAGATGTCTCCACTCCGAGAAAGCCAACTTCATGGCTAGCAACTCCCTATCCCCGATGGAATAATTCCTCTCTACTGGTGAGAAGGTCTTAGAAAAGAAGAAGCAAGGATGCATCCGACCTTGAGCATTCTTTTGAAAGAGGACTGCTCCAGCACCAACAGATGAGGCATCCACCTCCATGATAAATGGCTTATCTACATTGGGGCGATGTAGGATGGGAGCGCTAGCGAAGTGTGACTTTATGGAGTTAAAGGCCTTGGAGACCTCCTCAGACCACAATTTGGGATTTGTCCCCTTCTTGGTGAGGGCAACCAAGGGAGCTACCAAAGTTGAGAAGTGCGGAATGAACTGGCGATAATAATTAATGAACCCCATAAAGCGCTGCACCGCTTTAAGAGAATGGGGTTTGGCAGCCTGTAGTTTGGCAGGATCCATAGCCAATCCCTGGGCGGAGATGATATAGCCTAGGAATGGTAAGGACTCCTGCTCGAACATACACTTCTCCAACTTGGCATAGAGGGAGTTTGCCCATAGGAGGTCGAAGACTTTGCAAACATCTCTCCGGTGGGAGTCAATATCTGGAGAGTAGATGAGAATATCATCCAGATAGACTACGACCGAGGTGGAGAGCATATCCCGGAAGATGTCATTCACAAAGTCTTTGAAAACGGTTGGGGCATTACAGAGCCCGAAGGGCATCACCAGATATTCATAGTGCCCATCCCTGGTGTTAAAAGCCGTCTTCCATTCGTCCCCCTCACGGATGCGAATCAGGTTGTAAGCACCCCGCAGATCTAATTTAGTAAATACCCTTGCTCCCCGAAGCCTATCAAAGAGCTCAGATATCAAGGGCAAAGGATATTTATTCTTAACGGTGATGGCGTTAAGACCCCTGTAGTCTATGCAATTCCCCATTCTTCTTCTGCACGAAGTAGGACCCTGCCCCAGCAGGTGACACTGACTTCCTAATGAATCCTCTTGCCAGATTTTCCTGGATGTACTGTGACATTGCCTCCGTCTCTGGGAGAGATAACGGATAAACTCAACCCCGGGGAGGCTCAGCACCAGGCAAGAGATCAATAGGACAGTCATAGGGGCGATGGGGCGGAAGGGTCTCCGCCGCCTTTTTGGAGAACACGTCTGCATAAGACCAATATTGCTTGGGGAGAGAGGATAAATCTGTGGGTACCTCTGTAGTAGCAACCTGAACGCACTCCCTCTGACACCTACCCCTACAAAGATTCAACCCATCCCAGAATTCTGCCTGAGGACCACTCGATATGAGGAGAGTGGTACCGCAGCCAAGGTATTCCCAACCGGACCTCATCAATTCCCTCAGGAATGACGAGCAGAGATATAATCTCCTGATGGGATGGCGACATGGACAGAGTAAAAGGGATGGTCTGGTGTGTTATCTGTGAGGGCAGTGTCGACCGCTGGGGAAATCTGGTGGCAAGATGTCCTGACTGCTGGCAAACATGACAAACCTGGAGTGCATGAGCGGTCCGGGACTTAGATTCTGCCCGTGACACTTCCATGGCCTCATGTGACTCAGGGGCCTGGACTGGAGATTCCAAAGGTTAGGCGAAGGTGGGAGCCAGCGAAATCTCTGCCTACACTGGGCTCGCTCTAACCTCCGCTTGTGAAAACGGAGGTCAGTACGAGTGGACACTGCTATTAACTCCTCCAGTGTGGCGGGAATCTCCCTAGTGGCCAGGGCGTCCTTCACGTGGTCAGCCAGCCCCCTCCAAAATATCGGAATTAGGGCTTTATCCGACCACTTAAGCTCAGATGCTAGGGTGCGGAAGTGGACAGCAAAATGGCTGACCAAGGACGAGCCGTGAGTCAATGCCAACAGTTGTAGCGCTGTATCATGGGTGACACGAGGTTCTACAATGACCTGTTTCAGAGTGCTCAGGAAAAACGAAGCTCTCTGCACCACATGATCGCCACGCTCCCACAGCAGCGTAGCCCACTCTAACGCCCTGTCCGACAGGAGAGACACAATAAACCCCACCTTTGCCCGCTCTGTAGTGAAACGAGAGGCCAGTAGCTCGAGATGTATAGAGCACTGACTCACGAAACCCCTACAAGACTTACTATCACCAGAAAATTTTTCTGGCAGCAGGAGGCGAGATAGAGTCGGTACAGGGGTGGCAGTGGATAAGGTTGCTGCAGCCACGCTAGCAGCTTGAACAGCAACTGCGGTTACATCCACAGCTGAGGTTGTGCGCTCGAGAGCCGCCAACCTACCCTCCAGCTGCTGGATGTACTGCAAGGATTGCTGTTTGTCCATCATTACTAGCCAGACCCTGGCGCTAGTGTAATGTTAGGGCTAGCGGAACGCACCAAATAATAAGATAGGTAGAATAAAGTGCGTTCGCAGCCCTGGGTCCACCGTGCAGAGATGGAACCTGCTGCCAAGTAATGACGGACTATATGGCGGTACAATGTGAATACACACACGGGTTAACTTCACCCTGTGTGAAGGAAGCGAACCCTGTTAAGTCACAGGGCCGTGGTACCGCACACAAGAGCACAAGCACGGAGTCTCCGAGCTCAGTCCTAAGACTTGGGATCTGAGTCTGTGTAGACTACTTGGTGTCAGCGTAACCAAAATAATAACTAAAGAATGCACGAGAGTGCGTGCGGTGCCGCACTGGCGGACGCCACTAACCACCCAGGCTTGGGTCAGGAAAGCGCTGTGAAAGCGCACGGCGCCGCACTGGCGGACACAGCAACTAGACACTATATTGGTGTGTAATGTGCTGTTGGGTAAGTCGGGCGCTAGATAGCAATCATACACCTTCCACGAACAGTCATCCAATAGGGAGGGTTTTTTAAAGAGCGACTTTCACTCACAACACACACACGTTCACAAATGTACACTAGCGCATGGCCGTGCGGTCATGCGAAGCTTATATAGCTGCAACACGTTCAGGACCTTCCAATAAAGGACCAATGGGAAGCTGCCACAGAAGTTTAGCACCTTCAAGACCTTCCTGGAGGACCAATGGGAACCGCTGCAGCATCTGAGCATGTGACACTCGATCTCCAACGGGAGATCTCACCCTGGGCATGCTTAGAAGGGAAAAAGCAGGACTTAGTCCCAAAAGCGGCTGCTCGCCGCTGTCCAGCACTGGCTTCAATGGCAGAAGCTGGAAAAGCAGCAGTAATTCTATGCACAGAGTGAGACTGAGCAATACGCTGGGACCGACGTCTCCGCAGAGCAGAATCCACTGCGGCTGGAGAAAAATGGGAGACCGCAGCAGAGATGGTTCGATATTCCCCCTGTGCAGAGGCGGGAACTCGACACCTAACACATATTCACATTCTTTACCTTCTCTTGTACACATACTGCCTGGTGACCGGTTCATGCAACATTATTGGAATACCCTATTTATCATATTGATGACTGTATCATACAATACAAGCACTTTTTACCATTTATCTTTCCTGTCTTCCCTATTTCCTCCATAGATTGTAATCTTGCGAGCAGGGTCCTCCCTTCTCTTGGTACCTGTTGAACTATGTGTTAATCTGTAATGTCTGATATTGTCTAGACCTTTCCCCTTTGAATTGTACAGTGCTGTGGAATATGTTGATGCTACAGAAATAAAATTATTATTATTTAATATTATGAATAGGTTATTAATACATGTGAGCGGACTGCTCTTTTAACTAGGACAATGTATCATAGTGACATAAAGCCTCCTCTGATTTGGTCCCCCACAGCACCGTGGCCCAGAACAGGTACCCAGTTGCAGTTTTAATAGTCAAGCCATTGAATTTTATACCATATTTCTACTTCATTTGAAGCAAAGTTTGTTTTGTTCCTTAGGATCACAAAATTGTCTTGACATTTTTTAATGTTGACACTTTACCAGAATAATCATTATTTTTACATTTTCTATAATATGTATGCTAATTAATATAGACGTATTTTACTGAGAAACAGCAATGATCTATGATCTTTAATAAAATTTAATCTCTGGAACATTATTGATTTCTTTCTCCTCTGAAGTGTTATAGTCACTTAGTTCAGCAATTTTGGGTCAGGCATTCTCAGGTATGTCAGCTTTTAACCATTTCTTGTTCTACTAACAGATAAATTTCCTGATATTCACAACAGACATTTTCCGCTGTAATTACCAGCAGTCTCCAATATTCACCTCTTGAGATCTTTTTGCATCAGCCTTTTATAGTAGTTACTGAAAATCTAATAATAAATGGCAGCTTTTTCGTCTTAACCAACAGTCACCTGATCCCAGCCACAAATGCTTAGATTTTGTATTCCTCATTCGCCATAATTTTATTCTTCATTCTTGCGGGAAGGCTAATTTTGTAGAAAGAGAAAGAGAAAATTACATTATAGTGAAAATGTCATCACAGTCAAAAAATTTTGTTTTGTTCATCATTGTTCTTTAAAATTATGTTCTACTAGATGACAGCCCGATTCTAAAGAATCGGGAGTCTAGAATCCATATATGCTTTATTTATTCAAATGTAAGAATAATACAATTAATAAATAATAGTAAGAAAGAACAAAAATAATAGGCAGTATATGGAGAAAACACCAAACAAAAGTTCAAAATTGGTGTGAAAATGTCACTGAACCACTTCACAACTAAATATATATAGTTTTGGTAAATGGTATTATCATTTTTTTGACGAAATTCGGCAGGAGCTTGAAGAGCAACGTCACTGGGCCCGCCTCCACGCAGTAGAAACTTGCTGTGAGGTAAAAATTCAAAAATCACACCAAAATGGCGGGCGGAGTGTGTCACAGTATGGCACGTTTCTGATTGGTCGCTCGCAGCAGGCGGCAACCAATCAGACACTGGACACTGTTGACGTCACTTATCTCCGGACATTAGCTCCGGACATTAGCTCCGGACATTAGCTCCGGACATTATCTCCGCACATTAGCTCCGGACATTAGCTCCGGACATTAGCTCCGGACAAAGCCACGGAAGTTGGCACAAATTGCAGGGAGTAGTATTCTAGGCAATTAATCTCCGGACATTAGCTCCGGACATTAGCTCCAGACAAAGCCACGGAAGTTGGCACAAATTGCAGGAAGTAGTATTCTAGGCAATTATATATTAGATGTATATTGTGGACTACTTTTAATTCTAGGCTTCACAATTCTAAAGGTTTATTATTTTATAAAAATTATTTTATTAAATATATCGTATATACACGAGTATAAGCCGAGATTTTCAGCCCATTTTTTTGGGCTGAAAGTCCCCCTCTCGGCTTATACTCAAGTCATATACCCGGGTGTCGGCAGGGGAGGGGGAGCGGGGGCTGTGTAGTCATACTTACCTGCTGCGGCGCGGTCCCTGCAGTCCCTGGCTTCTCCGGCGCTGCAGATTCTTCCTGTACTGAGCGGTCACATGGCACCGCTCATTACAGAAATGAATAGGCGGCTCCACCCCCATAGGGGAGGAGCCGCATTTTCATTGCTGTAAATGATCGGTACCATGTGACCGCTCAATTACAGGAAGAAGCTGCAGCGCCGGAGAAGCCAGGGACTGCAGGGACCGCGCCGCAGCAGGTAAGGGGAGCGCAGCGCTATAATTACCTGCTCCTCGCTCTGGTGCGGCTCCGTCTGCAGCATCCTCTAGCACTGACGCTCAGGTTAGAGGGCGCTGTGACGTAGTCAGTGCGCGCCCTCTGCTGAGCGTCAGTGCTGGAGACGGAGCCGCACGAGGAGCAGGTAATTATTGAAAGCGCTGGCATCCTGAGAAGAGAGGTGAGTATGTGATTTTTTTTTTTTATTGCAGCCGCATTCTATATGGCACAGCATTATAAGGAGCACCTATGGGGCCATAATCAAAGGTGCAGAGCATATATGGCACAGCATTATAAGGAGCATTTATGGGGCCATAATCAAAGGTGCAGAGTATATATGGCACAGCTTTATAAGGGGCATCTATGGGGCCATAATCAAAGGTGCAGAGCATATATGGCACAGCATTATAAGGAGCATTTATGGGGCCATAACCAAAGGTGCAGAGCATATATGGCACAGCATTATAAGGAGCATTTATGGGGCCATAATCAAAGGTGCAGAGCATTATATATGGCACAGCATTATAAGGAGCATTTATGGGGCCATAATCAAAGGTGCAGCGTATATATGGCACAGCATTATAAGGGGCATCTATGGGGCCATAATCAAAGGTACAGAGCATATATGGCACAGCATTATAAGGAGCATTTATGGGGCCATAATCAAAGGTGCAGAGCATATATGGCACAGCATTATAAGGAGCATCTATGGGGCCATAATCAAAGGTGCAGAGCATATATGGCACAGCATTATAAGGAGCATTTATGGGGCCATAATCAAAGGTGCAGAGCATTATATATGGCACAGCATTATAAGGAGCATTTATGGGGCCATAATCAAAGGTGCAGCGTATATATGGCACAGCATTATAAGGGGCATCTATGGGGCCATAATCAAAGGTGCAGAGCATATATGGCACAGCATTATAAGGAGCATTTATGGGGCCATAACCAAAGGTGCAGAGCATATATGGCACAGCATTATAAGGAGCATTTATGGGGCCATAATCAAAGGTGCAGATCATATATGGCACAGCATTATAAGGAGCACCTATGGGGCCATAATCAAAGGTGCAGAGCATATATGGCACAGCATTATAAGGAGCATTTATGGGGCCATAATCAAAGGTGCAGAGCATTATATATGGCACAGCATTATAAGGAGCATTTATGGGGCCATAATCAAAGGTGCAGCGTATATATGGCACAGCATTATAAGGGGCATCTATGGGGCCATAATCAAAGGTGCAGAGCATATATGGCACAGCATTATAAGGAGCATTTATGGGGCCATAACCAAAGGTGCAGAGCATATATGGCACAGCATTATAAGGAGCATTTATGGGGCCATAATCAAAGGTGCAGAGCATATATGGCACAGCATTATAAGGAGCATTTATGGGGCCATAATCAAAGGTGCAGAGCATTATATATGGCACAGCATTATAAGGAGCATTTATGGGGCCATAATCAAAGGTGCAGCGTATATATGGCACAGCATTATAAGGGGCATCTATGGGGCCATAATCAAAGGTGCAGAGCATATATGGCACAGCATTATAAGGAGCATTTATGGGGCCATAATCAAAGGTGCAGAGCATATATGGCACAGCATTATAAGGAGCATTTATGGGGCCATAATCAAAGGTGCAGAGCATTATATATGGCACAGCATTATAAGGGGCATCTATGGGGCCATAATCAACGGTGCAGAGCATATATGGCACAGCATTATAAGGAGCATCTATGGGGCAATAATGAACGGTGCAGAGCATTCTATATAGCACAGTTGTATATGGAGCATCTATGGGGCAATAATGAACGGTATGGAGCATCTATTTTTATTTTTGAAATTCACCGGTAGCTGCTGCATTTTCTACCCTAGGCTTATACTCGAGTCAATAAGTTTTCCCAGTTTTTTGTGGCAAAATTAGGGGGTCGGCTTATACTCGGGTCGGCTTATACTTGAGTATATACGGTACATAGTATTTAATCCTGATAAATGAACATATTTGTTGAAATGAAAAGCAATTCCTAACAAAATTACTTACACACTCCTTGAACTTTTCCTCTAATGTGCTGAACAATGCTATCTCTACATTTACTTCCTTCATCACGTACTGTAGTTCTTGAAAGATTGTGAACCTTTTAGGATCTTATGGATTTCTTCATACGTTTGATGTTATGACCTGGTGGTAAGGACAATAATGGACCTGGTGGTTAAGAGCACACGGAATGACCTGATAGTTACTAATAATATAGGACGAGCTCTGAGACGTGGAAACTCTGCTGACCGCAATCCCTAATTTTATCACACACACTAGAAATAGCCGTGGATTGCTCCTAACGCTCCCTATGCAACTCGACACAGCCTAAGAAACTAGCTAGCCCTATAGATAGAAAAATAAAGCCTACCTTGCCTCAGAGAAATTCCCCAAAGGAAAAGGCAGCCCCCCACATATAATGACTGTGAGTAAAGATGAAAATCACAAACACAGAGATGAAATAGATTTAGCAAAGTGAGGCCCGACTTACTGAACAGACAGAGGATAGGAAAGGAAACTTTGCGGTCAGCACAAAAAACTACAAAAAGACCACGCAGTGGGCGCAAAAAGACCCTCCGCACCGACTCACGGTGCGGAGGCGCTCCCTCTGCGTCCCAGAGCTTCCAGCAAGCAAGACAAAAATCAATATATGAAGCTGGACAGAAAAATAGCAAACCAGAGAAAAACAAGCAGGAACTTAGCTTCTGCTGGGAAGACAGGTCACAAGAACGATCCAGGAGAGAACTAGACCAATACTGGAACATTGACAGGTGGCATGGAGCAATGATCTAAGTGGAGTTAAATAGAGCAGCCAGCTAACGAATTAACCTCGTCACCTGTGGAAGGAAACTCAGAAGCCGCAGCTCCACTCACAACCACCAGAGGAAGCCCATGAACAGAACCAGCCGAAGTACCATTCAAGACCACAGGAGGGAGCTTGACAACAGAATTCACAAAAGTACCCCCTCCTTGAGGAGGGGTCACCAAACCCTCACTAGAGCCCCCCGGCCGACCAGGACGAGCCAAATGAAAGGCACGAACCAGATCGGCAGCATGAACATCGGAGGCAAAGACCCAGGAATTATCTTCCTGACCATAACCCTTCCACTTGACCAGGTACTGGAGTTTCCGTCTCGAAATACGAGAATCCAAAATCTTCTCCACCACATACTCCAACTCCCCCTCAACCAACACCGGGGCAGGAGGATCAACGGATGGAACCACAGGCGCCACGTATCTCCGCAACAATGACCTATAGAATACATTATGGATGGCAAAAGAAGCTGAAAGGGTCAAACGAAACGACACAGGATTGAGAACCTCAGAAATCTTATACGGACCAATGAAACGAGGCTTAAACTTAGGAGAGGAAACCTTCATAGGAACATAACGAGACGACAATCAAACCAAATCCCCAACACGAAGTCGGGGACCCACACAGCGCCGGCAGTTAGCGAAACGTTGAGCCTTCTCCTGGGACAATGTCAAATTGTCCACCACATGAGTCCAAATCTGCTGCAACCTATCCACCACAGTATCTACACCAGGACAGTCCGAAGACTCAACCTGCCCTGAAGAGAAATGAGTATGGAAACCAGAATTGAAGAAAAACGGCGAAACCAAAGTAGCCGAGCTGGCCCGATTATTAAGGGCGAACTCAGCCAAAGGCAAAATGGACACCCAATCATCCTGATTAGCAGAAACAAAGCATCTCAGATATGTTTCCAAAGTCTGATTAGTTCGTTCGGTTTGGCCATTTGTCTGAGGATGGAAAGCCGAGGAAAAAGACAAATCAATGCCCATCCTAGCACAAAAGGCTCGCCAAAACCTCGAAACAAACTGGGAACCTCTGTCCGAAACGATGTTCTCCGGAATGCCATGTAAACGAACCACATGCTGGAAAAACAATGGCACCAAATCAGAGGAGGAAGGCAATTTAGACAAGGGTACCAAATGGACCATCTTAGAGAAGAGATCACAAACCACCCAAATGACCGACATCTTTTGAGAGACAGGGAGATCCGAAATAAAATCCATAGAGATATGCGTCCAGGGCCTCTTCGGGACCGGCAAGGGCAAAAGCAACCCACTGGCACGAGAACAGCAGGGCTTAGCCCAAGCACAAGTCCCACAGGACTGCACAAAAGAACGCACATCCCGTGACAAAGACGGCCACCAAAAGGATCTAGCCACCAAATCTCTGGTACCAAAGATTCCAGGATGACCAGCCAACACCGAACAATGAACCTCAGAGATAACTCTACTAGTCCATTTATCAGGGACAAACAGTTTCTCCGCTGGGCAACGGTCAGGTCTATCAGCCTGAAATTTTTGCAGCACCCGCCGCAAATCAGGGGAGATGGCAGACAAAATTACCCCCTCTTTGAGAATACCTGCCGGCTCAGGAACACCCGGAGAGTCGGGCACAAAACTCCTTGACAGGGCATCATCCTTCACATTCTTAGAGCCTGGAAGGTACGAAACCACAAAATCAAAACGGGAGAAAAATAGCGACCAACGAGCCTGTCTAGGATTCAACCGTTTGGCAGACTCGAGATAAGTCAAATTCTTGTGATCCATCAAGACCATCACGCGATGCTTGGCTCCTTCAAGCCAATGACGCCACTCCTCGAATGCCCACTTCATGGCCAACAACTCTCGATTGCCAACATCATAATTGCGCTCAGCAGGCGAAAACTTTCTAGAAAAGAAGGCACATGGTTTTATCACCGAGCCCTCAGAACTTCTTTGCGACAAAACAGCCCCTGCTCCATTCTCAGAAGCATCAACCTCGACCTGAAACTGAAGCGAAACATCTGTCTGGCACAACACAGGGGCAGAAGAAAAATGACGCTTCAACTCCTGAAAAGCTTCCACAGCCGCAGAAGACCAATTGACCACATCAGCACCCTTCTTGGTCAAATCAGTCAACGGTTTAGCAACACTAGAAAAATTACTGATGAAGCGACGATAAAAATTAGCAAAGCCCAGGAACTTTTGCAGACTCTTCACAGATGTCGGCTGAGTCCAATCATAAATGGCCTGGACTTTAACAGGGTCCATCTCGATAGTAGAAGGGGAAAAATGAAACCAAAAAATGAAACCTTCTGAACTCCAAAGAGATACTTTGACCCCTTCACAAACAAAGAATTCGCACGAAGGACCTGGAACACCATTCTGACCTGCTTCACGTGAGACTCCCAATCATCTGAGAAGACCAAAATATCATCCAAATATACAATCAGGAATTTATCCAGGTACTCTCGGAAGATGTCCAGCAGAAGAGGGCAGCACGGTGGCACAGTGGTTAGCACTGCAGCCTTGCAGCGCTGGGGTCCTGGGTTCTAATCCCACCCAGGACAACATCTGCAAAGAGTTTGTATGTTCTCTCCGTGTTTGCGTGGGTTTCCTCCGGGCACTCCGGTTTCCTCCCACATTCCAAAGACATACTGATAGGGATTCTAGATTGAGAGCCCCATCGGGGACAGTGATGATGTGTGCAAAACTGTAAAGCGCTGCGGAATATGTTAGTGCTATATAAAAATAAAGATTATTATTATTATTATTAAGATGTCATGCATAAAGGACTGAAATACTGATGGAGCATTGGAAAGCCCGAATGGCATAACCAGGTACTCAAAATGGCCCTCGGGCGTATTAAATGCTGTTTTCCATTCATCGCCCTGTTTAATACGCACAAGATTATACGCACCACGAAGATCTATCTTGGTGAACCAACTAGCCCCCTTAATCCGAGCAAATAAATCCGACAGCAGCGGCAAAGGGTACTGAAATTTGACTGTGATCTTATTAAGAAGGCGGTAATCAATACAAGGTTTCAAAGAACCATCCTTCTTGGCCACAAAAAAGAACTCTGCTCCCAATGGTGACGACGACGGGCGAATATGACCCTTCTCCAAGGATTCCTTTACATAACTCCGCATAGCGGCGTGCTCTGGCACAGATAAATTGAACAGTCGGCCCTTAGGAAACTTACTACCAGGAATCAAATTGATAGCACAATCGCAATCCCTATGAGGAGGTAGGGCACTGGATTTGGGCTCATCAAATACATCCCGGTAATCCGACAAAAACTCCGGGACTTCAGAAGGGGTGGATGACGAAATAGACAAAAATGGAATATCACCATGTACCCCCTGACAACCCCAGCTGGACACAGACATAGATTTCCAATCCAATACTGGATTATGGACCTGTAGCCATGGCAACCTGAAAACGACCACATCATGCAGATTATGCAACACCAAAAAGCGAATATCCTCCTGATGTGCAGGAGCCATGCACATGGTCAGTTGGGTCCAATACTGAGGCTTATTCTTGGCCAAAGGCGTAGCATCAATTCCTCTCAATGGAATAGGATACTGCAAGGGCTCCAAGAAAAAACCATAGCGCCTAGCAAACTCCAAGTCCATCAAATTCAGGGCAGCGCCTGAATCCACAAATGCCATAACAGAATAGGATGACAAAGAGCAAATCAGAGTAACGGACAAAAGAAATTTCGACTGTACCGTACCAATGGTAGCAGACCTAGCGAAACGCTTAGTGCGCTTAGGACAATCGGAAATAGCATGAGTGGAATCACCACAGTAAAAACACAGCCCATTCCGACGTCTGTGTTCTTGCCGTTCAGCTCTGGTCAAAGTCCTATCACATTGCATAGGCTCAGGTCTATGCTCAGATAATACCGCCAAATGGTGCACAGCTTTACGCTCACGCAAGCGTCGATCGATCTGAATGGCCAAAGACATAGACTCATTCAGACCAGCAGGCATGGGAAATCCCACCATGACATCCTTAAGGGCTTCAGAGAGACCCTTTCTGAAAATTGCTGCCAGGGCACATTCATTCCACTGAGTGAGTACAGACCACTTCCTAAACTTCTGACAATATATTTCTACCTCATCCTGACCCTGACACAGAGCCAGCAAGATTTTCTCTGCCTGATCCACTGAATTAGGTTCATCATAAAGCAATCCGAGCGCCAGAAAAAATGCATCAACATCACGCAATGCCGGATCTCCTGGCACAAGGGAAAATGCCCAGTCTTGAGGGTCGCCACGTAACAAAGAAATAATGATTTTCACTTGTTGAACAGGGTCACCTGAGGAGCGAGGTTTCAAAGCAAGAAACAATTTACAATTATTTTTGAAATTCAGAAACTTAGATCTATCCCCAAAAAACAAATTAGTAATTGAAATCCTAGGCTCTAACATCGGATTCTGAACCACAAAATCTTGAATGTTTTGTACCCTTGCAGTGAGATTATCCATACAAGAGAACAGACCTTGAATGTCCATATCTACACCTGTATCCTGAACCACCCATAGGTAAAGGGGAAAAGAGAGACAAAACACACTGCAAAGAAAAAAAAATGGTCTCAGAACTTCTCTTATCCCTCTATTGAGATGCATTAATACTTTGGGCCACCTGTACTGTTATGACCTGGTGGTAAGGACAATAATGGACCTGGTGGGTAAGAGCACACGGAATGACCTGATAGTTACTAATAATCTAGGACGAGCTCTGAGACGTGGAAACTCTGCTGACCGCAATCCCTAATCCTATCACACACACTAGAAATAGCCGTGGATTGCTCCTAACGCTCCCTATGCAACTCGACACAGCCTAAGAAACTAGCTAGCCCTAGAGATAGAAAAATAAAGCCTACCTTGCCTCAGAGAAATTCCCCAAAGGAAAAGGCAGCCCCCCACATATAATGACTGTGAGTAAAGATGAAAATCACAAACACAGAGATGAAATAGATTTAGCAAAGTGAGGCCCAACTTACTGAACAGACAGAGGATAGGAAAGGTAACCTTGCCGTCAGCACAAAAAACTACAAAAAGACCACGCAGAGGGCGCAAAAAGACCCTCCGCACCGACTCACGGTGCGGAGGCGCTCCCTCTGCGTCCCAGAGCTTCCAGCAAGCAAGACAAAAATCAAAATAGCAAGCTGGACAGAAAAATAGCAAACCAGAGAAAAACAAGCAGGAACTTAGCTTCTGCTGGGAAGACAGGTCACAAGAACGATCCAGGAGAGAACTAGACCAATACTGGAACATTGACAGGTGGCATGGAGCAATGATCTAAGTGGAGTTAAATAGAGCAGCCAGCTAACTAATTAACCTCGTCACCTGTGGAAGGAAACTCAGAAGCCGCAGCTCCACTCACAAAAACCAGAGGAAGCCCATGGACAGAACCAGCCGAAGTACCATTCATGACCACAGGAGGGAGCTTGACAACAGAATTCACAACAGTTTGACCTAAAACTACATAAGATTTTCACAGGCAGACAAATAGGACCATATCAAAGGAATTAGTAAAAAATGTTAGGCTTTGTCATTTTGTTTATTGAGAAAAATGACCCAATATCAAATGTCTATGAGTGGCAAAAGTATGTGAACATTAGCGTTCAGTATCTGATGTGACCTCTTTGTTTTGCAACGACTGCATGTAAATATTCCCGATTTATAGATTAGTCTTGCACTTCAACTTGGAGGAGGAATTCTATCCCAATGCTCCTTACAAAACAGCTTCAATTATGTTATGCTGGTGGAACTGCTCAAATCAAGTTCTTCCACAATATTTTCATAGGACTAAAATCAGGACATTGACTTGAATATTCCAAAACGTTGGCCCTGATTCATCATGGCATGAACAGCACTGGTCTTGATGAGGTGATGTTGTGGAGTCAGAGGCATCTGATTCATTAAGAGATTCATGCCTTTTAATGAATCAGGTACTGCTGAAATGTGAAGTGATTTTCCATGCACCTTGCCACAAATCTTACTCAGACGTAAGGTGCATCACATCTCTACACGAAATAAATGAGATGTGGCATCACACCCTTGTCGCTTCCCTGTTCCACCCCAGTGCTGCTTATTTTGGTAGAGTTTTGGGGAAATTAACATGAAAATGCCAAAGTCAACAAGTTCTTGTGCAACTCCGCGTTGCACAAAGATTTTGTGACTTTTCAAAGCTGTTTACGCCAGCACTTTAATTTTTTTCTCATTCAACCACTTTTTGTACAATGACTTGTATGCTTGGAGTCATTGACCATTTACCTCTTTTCTTTTCAGAGTCATGTTGGATTTGTTCTCTTTGTCTACTTTTAAAATTTTAGCTCAAATTAATGCAAAAATATAGTAAATTCTGAAGAGTGCACAAAACTTAGACCACCCCTTATGTTCACCTTAGACATTTCACAGACAGAATGAATTAATAAGTATGACTAGCATTACATGCCCCTGAGTCACTTTCAGGCTATTTTGGGCATGACTTCAGTACATGATTTGTCAGCATTTGCACATCAGACACTACAAAACAGGCCATGAGCTTCAATTATAAAAAATCATTTGGACAGGTTCCATATTCATTTTTATTTCTGTGCTGTTCCTCGGTCACAGCCTTTATTTTTTCTGTACTGATCCAGAATCACAGTATTTTTATCTAGAGCAGTATTTACTATTTTGCTGAATTGAGGATAAAAATCTCTCAGCATTGCGTCAGTGATTTACATTTCATATAATTATCTGACGATAAAGAAACTAGCTATCTTGGTGCGTTGCAAGACCTCAGATAAACTATCGGAAGTATTTCTGCAGTCAAGCAGGGTGATTGGTTCTAATACCCACCAATAGAAATGTGAATACCGCTTTTACTATAATACAATAGGCAATTCAGGATCAGTACAAGATGAGTATTATAAAATAGTTAAAAGTTTACCAATCTTTTAATATGGATAATTACTACATCTAAATTGTGAAATGTTGTTCGAAACTTGTTCATTTTTCATTGTTGAGTCAGGGTCATTCTCATTATATTTAATGTCTAAAATTGCAAAGTGCATGTAATAACAAACAATTTTGGAATTTATTTATTAAAAATGTTTTTCATTCTCAAATATTTTACATTTAATAGTTTTCTGCTGGATGCCTAGGTCATCAGCCACCGCTGCAGTTTATGAATGAAGGCTGGTCTCCTAGATAAGGAGCATAATGCTTGTAAGGGCTGATTTGAAACAGACTGGATCACTGCATTCAACCAGCAGAACCCGTGAGTTCCTCTTATGCTACTGAGACAAAACTGCCTTTGCGTGTGTTAGGGCTGGCGGAACGCACTGAGTAAATATGGAGATAATATAGATACGTTCGCAGCCCAGGGTCCACAGTGCAGGAGTGGAACCTGCTGCTAGTAAATGGCGTCACTATATGGCGGTACTGCGCCTGAATAGACATGGGTTCCGTCACCCGGTCTGTATAGGAGCGAACTCTGTTGCTTAACAGAGTCGCCAGGATTAAAGGTAACGCTGTGCTCTGTTAACCTCACAGAGGATCACAGCTCACTAATGGAGTAGGTAGCATAAAGTGGTCATACAGTCAGCAATAGCACACAAACAACTCCTCTCCGGAGGTGCCGGAATTCTAGTGGCTATACGTCAGCCCTAAATTCACACACACAAACTCCTCTCCGGAGGTGCTGGAATTCTAGTGGCTATACAGCCGACCCTGAGCACATGCTGACACAGACCACAAAGTAGCTAAGCTCATACTCTCATCAACATAAGTTGATGCTAGCACATGGCCATGCGGCCATGCGAAACCTTTATAGAGAAAGCTTTCCAGGACCTTCCTAGTGGTTCAATAGGAACTGCTTCAGGACCTGAACATGTGACCCCCGACCTCCAATGAGAGGTCGTCCCCTGGGCATGCCCAGTAGAGGAAAAGCAGGACCTAGTCCCAGGAGCATCTGCTTGCCGCTGAACAGTGCCGGTTACAATGGCTGAGCCTGGAAGATCAGCAGTAACCAAGTGCACAGTATCTGACTGAGCCAGACACTGGGACTGACGTCTCCGCTGAGCAGGGTCCACTGTGGCTGAAGAAGAATGGGAGACCGCAGCGGAGGTGGCTCGAGATTCCCCCTGTGTAGCGGTGGGAACTCGATACCTAACAGCGTGTAGCGCCGGAGAGTACACAATTCAGTCCACTGGCGCGACCATGCTTTTAGCACAAACTGTCAGTCATTCAGGACATCACTCCCACTCATCTAGCAGGAAGCCTATTAGCTGAGGAGTGATGTGTTCCTGTGTTCCTGAAGATCAAGTATCATGAAGCAAAGGCTTTCGGAGTATGTGTACACTGAGTCTTTTATGCTCAATTTTTGGAGCTGAAACTGAGCAGCTTTGAAGGCTTTTTTTTAGGAGGATTTGGAGAGTTTCTGCTCCACATTTACCCTAAAAAATTCAGTATGAATATAACCTAAAGGACCCTTGCCTAAATTTGAGGTACATCAAATTATGGTTAAATATTGGCAGGAAGATGATGAAAATGTGTAAGGCACATACTGACATAGTGACTCAAGCAGTGAATATAAAATTAAACATTTTAAATGTAGATACTTAATCTCACCAACGACCGGAATACTAATTTACCTTTTATATAGTTGTTAAAATGGCATTTTCATTTAATCAAGAATAGACTGTAATTGATGAGAATGAAAGCAGAGAAAGCGGTAAAGAGAGGTGAAATATGAGAAGAGAGAAGTACTTAGAATATAGTCCTCAGTTCTGTATGTCTCCCATGAGAGTGTTTATGAAGAGTACACAGTAGACAAATTACTGAAAAAAAATACTGGCAAGTAAGCTTTTAACATCATTTGGTAATAAATAATCACTGTCATTATAACCATTAGAGACAGCTAAACTAAATCTTTTTTCATTACCTTTTTTGTATAGTTTGTATTTTTTAAGACAATTATAGTTTCTTTTTATTGTGGAATTTTTTTACTATACAATTACAACCAATAATACGGTATTAATAGGTTGAAACATTACTGAGTACATAGCTGAAAACACCTGGTACTGATAAATAAATGCAATAGGTAATAATACTATAGCAGAGTGTAAACCACAGCACTCGGAGACAAATAAAGAGTGCAAATAGATCGAGGAAAAGGTTAGGTGAAATAAATTAACCTCTCCTGACATATGACATATATTGACATCATATGTCATTTTTACTTCTTTGATGCAGACTCAGGAGCTAAGCATGCACCACAGCTGGAAAACACTGGCTGTGTTTAACATCCTGCATCTGCCACTAACTGCAATGGGTGCAACTGATCTCTGCCATCTGCTGTTAACCTCTTAAAGGACAATGTCAATCTATGACAGCAGCATTTAACCCCTTCACCCCGAAGCCTGTTTTCAACTTCCTGACCAGGCCACTGTCACTTTATGAGGTCATAACTCTGAAACACTACAACGGATCCTGGTGATTCTGAGAATGCTTTCTCGGGCTATATTGTACTTTATGATAGTTGTAAAATTTCTTAGATTTGACTTGCATTTATTTGTGAAAAAAATGGAAATTTGGCGAAAATTTTTTAAATTTTGCAATTTTTAAACTTTTAATTTTTATGCCCTTAAATTAGAGAGTCGTATCATACAAAATAGTTAATAAATAACATTACCCACATGTCTGCTTTACATTAGCACAATTTTGGAAACATAATTTTTTTGTTAGGAAGTTATAAGGGTTAAAAGTTGACCAGCGATTTCTCATATTTACAACAAAATTTGAAAAACCTTTTTTTAATGATCACCTCACACTTGAAGTGACATTAAGGGGCCTATATGACAGAAAATGCCCAAAAGTGACACCATTCTCAAAACTGAACCCCTCAAGGTACTCAAAACCACATTCAAAAAGTTTATTAACCCTTCAGGTGCTTCACAGGAATTTTTGGAATGTTTAAAAAATGTTGTGCATAAATATGTGATTCTTCAGAATTTGTTTTAGTCTTTGCCTGATGAAGAGACATATGTCGTCTCGAAAGCTTGCAATTTGTTACCATCTTTTCAGTTAGCCATTAAAAAGTATCAACCACTGAGGACTCTCAATTCTAAATATTTTCTCAAAAAAAATTGAACATTTAACTTTTTCTCACAAACTTTTTAATTCAGATCCAATTTGTTTTATTTTACCAAGGGTAACAGGAGAAATTGGACCACAAAAGTCGTACAATTTGTCCTGAGTACGCTGATACCCAATATGTGGGCATAAAGCATGGTTTGGGCACATGGCAGAGCTCGGAATGGAAAGAGTGCCATTTGACTTTTCAATGCAAAATTGGCTGGAATTGAGATTGGAACCCATGTCGAGTTTGGAGAGCCCCTGATGTGCCTAAACAGTGGAAACCCCCACAACTGATCCCATTTTGGTAAGAAGACCCCCTAAGGAACTTATCTAGATGTGTGGTGAGCACTTTGAACCCCCAATTGTTTTAATAACGTTTAGAATGTAGAGCCATGAAAATTAAAAAATCATTTTTTTCCACAAAATGATCTTTTAGCCCACAATTTTCTATTTTCCCAAGGGTAACAGCAGAAATTGGACCCCAAAAGTTGTTGTCCAATTTTTCCTGAGTACGCTGATACCCCATATGTGGGGGGAACCACCGTTTGAACGCATAGCAGAGATCGGAAGGGAAGGAGCGCAGTGCAGACTTTGATGGAATGGTCTGCGGGCGTCACGTTGCGTTTGCAGAGCCCCTGATGTACCTAAACAGTTTAAGACCCATATTGGTAACTAGACCCCCCAAGGAACTTATCTAGATGTGTTGTGAGAACTTTGAACCCCCCAAATGTTTCACTAAAGTTTATAACGCAGAGCCGTGAAAATAAAAAATATATTTTTTTCCACGAAAATGATATTTTAGCCCCCAAATTTTTATTTTCCCAAAAGTTGTCCAATTTTTCCTGAGTATGCTGATACCCCATATGTGGGGGGAACCACTGTTTGGGTGCATGGCAGAGCTCGGAAGGGAAGGAGCGCCGTTTGGAATGCAGAATTAGATGGATTGGTCTGCAGGTGTCATGTTGCATTTGCAAACCCCCTGAGGCACCAGCAAGCCACCTCATTGAAGGACCCGGAAGGAGCCCCACGGCCATTTTGGATCCGGGGATTCCTTCTAGAACACCGGAACAACGCGATCGCATCATGTTGTTCCGGTGGGAGAGCACAGGGAGCACCCGTCCCTGCACGATGCCCCTCTATGTCGCTGTCACTACTGACAGCAGCATCAGAGGGGTTAAATGCCCATGATCGGTGCTAGCGCCAATCGTGGGTATTGCTGCGGGGTGTCACAAACAGCTGACACCCGCACGCGATCACCGTGGTGCTCACTGTGAGACAGCGGGATCATGCTGCCGTATTACTACTGCGGTTTGCGGGAACTCAGTTCCCGCAGAGCAGTACTAGTAACATAGTAACATAGTAACATAGTTAGTAAGGCCGAAAAAAGACATTTGTCCATCCAGTTCAGCCTATATTCCATCATAATAGATCCCCAGATCTACGTCCTTCTACAGAACCTAATAATTGTATGATACAATATTGTTCTGCTCCAGGAAGACATCCAGGCCTCTCTTGAACCCCTCGACTGAGTTCGCCATCACCACCTCCTCAGGCAAGCAATTCCAGATTCTCACTGCCCTAACAGTAAAGAATCCTCTTCTATGTTGGTGGAAAAACCTTCTCTCCTCCAGACGCAAAGAATGCCCCCTTGTGCCCGTCACCTTCCTTGGTATAAACAGATCCTCAGCGAGATATTTGTATTGTCCCCTTATATACTTATACATGGTTATTAGATCGCCCCTCAGTCGTCTTTTTTCTAGACTAAATAATCCTAATTTCGCTAATCTATCTGGGTATTGTAGTTCTCCCATCCCCTTTATTAATTTTGTTGCCCTCCTTTGTACTCTCTCTAGTTCCATTATATCCTTCCTGAGCACCGGTGCCCAAAACTGGACACAGTACTCCATGTGCGGTCTAACTAGGGATTTGTACAGAGGCAGTATAATGCTCTCATCATGTGTATCCAGACCTCTTTTAATGCACCCCATGATCCTGTTTGCCTTGGCAGCTGCTGCCTGGCACTGGCTGCTCCAGGTAAGTTTATCATTAACTAGGATCCCCAAGTCCTTCTCCCTGTCAGATTTACCCAGTGGTTTCCCGTTCAGTGTGTAATGGTGATATTGATTCCCTCTTCCCATGTGTATAACCTTACATTTATCATTGTTAAACCTCATCTGCCACCTTTCAGCCCAAGTTTCCAACTTATCCAGATCCATCTGTAGCAGAATACTATCTTCTCTTGTATTAACTGCTTTACATAGTTTTGTATCATCTGCAAATATCGATATTTTACTGTGTAAACCTTCTACCAGATCATTAATGAATATGTTGAAGAGAACAGGTCCCAATACTGACCCCTGCGGTACCCCACTGGTCACAGCGACCCAGTTAGAGACTATACCATTTATAACCACCCTCTGCTTTCTATCACTAAGCCAGTTACTAACCCATTTACACACATTTTCCCCCAGACCAAGCATTCTCATTTTGTGTACCAACCTCTTGTGCGGCACGGTATCAAACGCTTTGGAAAAATCGAGATATACCACGTCCAATGACTCACCGTGGTCCAGTCTATAGCTTACCTCTTCATAAAAACTGATTAGATTGGTTTGACAGGAGCGATTTCTCATAAACCCATGCTGATATGGAGTTAAACAGTTATTCTCATTGAGATAATCCAGAATAACATCCCTCAGAAACCCTTCAAATATTTTACCAACAATAGAGGTTAGACTTACTGGCCTATAATTTCCAGGTTCACTTTTAGAGCCCTTTTTGAATATTGGCACCACATTTGCTATGCGCCAGTCCTGCGGAACAGACCCTGTCGCTATAGAGTCACTAAAAATAAGAAATAATGGTTTATCTATTACATTACTTAGTTCCCTTAGTACTCGTGGGTGTATGCCATCCGGACCCGGAGATTTATCTATTTTAATCTTATTTAGCCGGTTTCGCACCTCTTCTTGGGTTAGATTGGTGACCCTTAATATAGGGTTTTCATTGTTTCTTGGGATTTCACCTAGCATTTCATTTTCCACCGTGAATACCGTGGAGAAGAAGGTGTTTAATATGTTAGCTTTTTCCTCGTCATCTACAACCATTCTTTCCTCACTATTTTTTAAGGGGCCTACATTTTCAGTTTTTATTCTTTTACTATTGATATAGTTGAAGAACAGTTTGGGATTAGTTTTACTCTCCTTAGCAATGTGCTTCTCTGTTTCCTTTTTGGCAGCTTTAATTAGTTTTTTAGATAAAGTATTTTTCTCCCTATAGTTTTTTAGAGCTTCAATGGTGCCATCCTGCTTTAGTAGTGCAAATACTTTCTTTTTACTGTTAATTGCCTGTCTTACTTCTTTGTTTAGCCACATTGGGTTTTTCCTATTTCTAGTCCTTTTATTCCCACAAGGTATAAACCGCTTACACTGCCTATTTAGGATGTTCTTAAACATTTCCCATTTATTATCTGTATTCTCATTTCTGAGGATATTGTCCCAGTCTACCAGATTAAGGGCATCTCTAAGCTGTTCAAACTTTGCCTTCCTAAAGTTCAATGTTTTTGTGACTCCCTGACAAGTCCCCCTAGTGAAAGACAGGTGAAATTGCACAATATTGTGGTCGCTATTTCCTAAATGCCCAACCACCTGCAGATTTGTTATTCTGTCAGGTCTATTAGATAGTATTAGGTCTAAAAGTGCTGCTCCTCTGGTTGGATTCTGCACCAATTGTGAAAGATAATTTTTCTTGGTTATTAGCAGAAACCTGTTGCCTTTATGGGTTTCACAGGTTTCTGTTTCCCAGTTAATATCCGGGTAGTTAAAGTCCCCCATAACCAGGACCTCATTATGGGTTGCAGCTTCATCTATCTGCTTTAGAAGTAGACTTTCCATGCTTTCTGTTATATTTGGGGGTTTGTAACAGACCCCAATGAGAATTTTGTTACCATTTTTCCCTCCATGAATTTCAACCCATATGGACTCGACATCCTCATTCCCTTCGCTAATATCCTCCCTTAAAGTGGACTTTAGACAAGACTTTACATAGAGACAAACCCCTCCTCCTCTCCGATTTTTACGATCCTTTCTAAACAGACTGTAACCCTGTAAGTTAACTGCCCAGTCATAGCTTTCATCTAACCATGTCTCAGTTATTCCCACTATGTCAAAGTTACCTGTAGATATTTCTGCTTCTAGTTCTTCCATCTTGTTTGTCAGGCTTCTGGCGTTTGCGAGCATGCAGTTTAGAGGATTTTGTTTTGTTCCAATCTCCTCACTGTGGATTGTTTTAGAAATGTTCTTACCTCCCTTCTGAGTATGTTTTCCTGGGTCGTCTTTGTTCGAGTCTAATGTTTTTCTTCCCGTCCCCCCTTCTTCTAGTTTAACGCCCTCCTGATGAGTGTAGCGAGTCTTCTGGCGAATGTGTGTTTCCCAGGTTTGTTGAGGTGTAGTCCGTCTCTGGCGAGGAGTCCATCATACCAGTAATTCACACCGTGGTCCAGGAATCCAAATCCTTGTTGTCTGCACCATCGTCTTAGCCAGTTGTTTGCATCAAGGATCCTGTTCCATCTCCTGGTGCCATGCCCATCTACTGGAAGGATAGAAGAAAAAACTACCTGTGCATCCAGTTCTTTTACTTTCTTCCCCAACTCTTCAAAGTCCTTGCAGATTGTCGGTAGGTCCTTCCTTGCCGTGTCATTGGTGCCAACATGTATCAGAAGAAATGGGTGGACGTCCTTGGAGCTGAAGAGCTTTGGTATCCTATCGGTCACATCCTTGATCATCGCACCTGGAAGGCAGCATACTTCTCTTGCAGTTATGTCCGGTCTGCAGATGGCTGCTTCTGTGCCTCTCAGTAGTGAGTCTCCCACCACCACCACTCTTCGTTGCTTCTTGGCTGTACTTTTTGCTGTCACTTGTTGCTGTGTGCCCTTTTCTTTTTTGCTTGCTGGTATTGCTTCATTCTTAGGTGTGCCATCTTCATCCTCTACAAAGATTTGATATCGGTTCTTCAGTTGTGTGGTTGGTGATTTCTCCATGGTCTTCTTGCTTCTTTTGGTCACATGCTTCCACTCATCTGCTTTTGGAGGTTCTCTGACACTTTTTGCACCTTCTGTGACCAGTAGAGATGCTTCTAGTACTAGTACGGCGCATGTCGGGAAGGGCATGTGTCAGCAGGATTTCACATCATAAACTATTTATATGGTTATAATAGATGAATGTGGATAAAATCCACGCTGCTGCGACAAATGATGGATCCAGATATAGTTATAGGATGTTCGGGTGGTTTATTCAACATTTATTCAACGTTTATCCAGTTCTCAAATAAACCACCCGAACATCCTATAATTATATCTGGATCCATCATTTATCCACATTCATCTATTATAATGGTTCTGAGAGGTCGCAGCGCCGACCTGTGGATCTGCAGCAGCTGACTACTACACGCTTTTGCTGTGTACCACAGGGTGAGCAGTTCTCTCATAATTGATGGGAAACAATCCTGGGGATTGCGCTTTTTTGTCTCCTACCTTTCTATACTAGCAAACTATTTATATGCACTTGTACATACAGTATTCCAAACACAAGCACAGCAATAATTTTACATGACCTGTTTCTCCATTGCTGAGAAATGAGTGTTGGAAAGGATGTCATTCCAACTCTATTCACCACCCAGAACTACTTCCTCCTGCTTGACTGACTGCTCTTTTGCCTTAAGTCACACAGCATAGAGGCTGTGACTTCTTAAACGTTGATTTCTCAGTAATGAAGAAATGATCTGGCCATATAAAGATACAAAGGAATTGTTGGACTTGACTTTGAAAGAACTAGATGTGCAAAAGTAGTTTGGGTAGTGAAATCATCTGACTATAGATGAGTGGATGCCTTGAAATATAAATTCATTGACTGTTAGGAGTCGAGTTTTCTCTGCTGCACAGGGGGAATCTCGATCCGTGTCTGCTGCGGTCTCCTATTCTGCATCGGCCTCAGTGGAGCCTGCTCAGCGGAGACGTCGCTCCCAGCATCTCACTGAGACTGGTACTGTGCAAAAGATTACTACTGGCTCTCCAGGTACCCTGCACTGATCTGCAGCGAGCAGGCTTTTCTGGGTCTAAGTCCTGCTTTGCACACACTGAGCATGCCCAGGGCAAGATCTCTCAGTGGAGATCTAGGGTCACATGCTCAGGAAGGTCCTGTAGGTGCTAGGACTTAGTCCTGCTTTGCACACACTGAGCATGCCCAGGGCAAGATCTCTCAATGGATATCTAGGGTCACATGCTCAGGTACTGCTGCAAATCCATTGGTCCTTCTTTGAAGGGTCCTGAACGTGCTGCAGCTATATAAGCTTCGCAAGACCGCATGGCCATGTGCTAGTATACTATTGTTATCATGTGTGTGTTGATGGGTGCAAGTCGTTCCTTAAAAAACCCATCCCTTGTGTATGACTGTTCGCGTAAGGTGTATGGTTGCAATCTAGTGCCCGGCTGTATTCACAGCCTTAACACACGAAGCAGCGTCTAACTGCTGTTACTGCCAGTAGAGCGCCGTGCGCTATTAGTGCGCTTACCTTACCCAAGTCTGGGTGGTTAGTGGCATCTGCTAGTGTGGCACAGCATACACTTCTGTGCATAATAGTTACCTCTAGGGTTGAGCGACCTTTACTTTTATAGGATCGGGTCGGGTTTCACGAAACCCGACTTTTCAAAAAAGTCGGGTCGAGTGAAATCGGCCGATCCTATAAAAAAGTCGGGGTCGGGGTCGGCCGAAACCTGAAACCCAATGCAGTGCATTGGGTTTCCATGGTTCCCAGGGTCTGAAGGAGCGGAAACTCTCCTTCAAGCCCTGCGATCCATATTTTAGTGTAAAATAAAGAATTAAAATAAAAAATATCGCAATACTTACCCTCTGACGCGCCCTGGTACTAACCGGGAACCTTCCTTCCTTAGAAGCAGCCTTCCAGGACCTTGCGGTGACGTCGCGGTGACGTCGCGGCTTGTGATTGGCCGCGCGGCCGCCCATGTGACCGCTCGCGCGACCAATCACAAGCCGCGACGTCACCGCGACGTCACCGAAGGTCCTGGAAGGGCTGATTCTTAGGAAGGAAGGCTGTCGGAAAGAAGCAGGGCGCGTCCGAGGGTGAGTATATACCTAATAGGAATATACTCACCCTCGGACGCGCCCTGCTTCTTTCCGGCAGCCTTCCTTCCTAAGAATCAGCCCTTCCAGGACCTTCGGTGACGTCGCGGTGACGTCGCGGCTTGTGATTGGTCGCGCGAGCGGTCACATGGGCGGCCGCGCGGCCAATCACAAGCCGCGACGTCACCGCGACGTCACCGCAAGGTCCTGGAAGGCTGCTTCTAAGGAAGGAAGGTTCCCGGTTAGTACCAGGGCGCGTCAGAGGGTAAGTATTGCGATATTTTTTATTTTAATTCTTTATTTTACACTTAAATCTGAATTCCGATACCAATTCCCGATATCTTAAACATATCGGGAATCGGTATCGGAATTCCCATTCTAGATTCAAAAGATCGCCGACTTCATGGCCCCAGTGTGGGGTCGGGTCGGGTTTCATGAAACCCGACCTTGCCAAAAGTCGGCGACTTTTGAAAAATTTCGACCCGTTTCGCTCAACCCTAGTTACTTCTGATACCCCTATTGTGGTGTCGATCGCAAGAGGTCTACACTAACTCTAATCCTGTGTCCTGGGATAGAGTTCTGTGGTTCCTTGCTTGCGGTCTCTGTGCGGTACCGCGACCCTGTGACTTAACAGGGATCGCTTCCTTCACACAGGGTGAAGTTAACCCGTGTGTGTAATCACATTGTACCGCCATATAGTGCCGCCATTCACTTAGCAGCAGGTTCTTTCCTGCACGGTGGATCCCAGGTGGCGAACGCACCAATCTTACTTAATAAATATATTCGGTGCATTCCGCCAACCCTAACATTATACTAGCGCCAGGATCTGGCTCAGTAATGGTGGATAAACAGTGATTGGCGTCTCTTGAGCGTGCAACCTCGGCGGTGGATGTTATCACAATTGCTGTCCAGGCTGCTAGCGTGGCTGCAGCAGCTTTGTGCACTGCCACCCCTGTTCCGACTCTCTCTCACCTCCCTTTGCCTGAGAAATACTCTGGGGACAGTAAGTCCTGTAGGGGTTTCGTGAGCCAGTGTGGTATACACCTCGAGCTCCTGGCTGCACGTTTTCCAACAGAGCGGGCAAAGGTGGGATTCATAATATCTCTCTTGTCGGACAGGGCGTTGGAGTGGGCTACGCCGCTGTGGGAGCTGCTATGATCTGGTGGTTTAGGAGCAACATGGGATGAGCTCTGAAGGAAGTGGTACCTGTACTGACCGCAGTCCCTAAGCTCAACACAACAATAGAAGTAGCCGTGGGATGCTCCTAACACTCCCTAGGCACCTCGTCACAGCCTGAGAACTAACTACCCCTAAAGATAGAAACAGGAAAACTATCTTGCCTCAGAGAAAATCCCCAAAGGATAGATAGCCTCCCACAAGTAATGACTGTGAGTGGAAAGGGAAAAGACATACACAGAATGAAACCAGGATGAGCACAGGAGCTAGATAGATAGGACAGGATGGAATACTGTGCGGTCAGTATAAAACACTACAAAAAATCCACACAGAGTTTACAAAAATCTCCACACCTGACTAAAGGTGTGGAGGGTAAATCTGCTTCCCAGAGCTTCCAGCATCACAGAATTAATTCATACTGACAAGCTGGACAAACATAGAAAGCACAGAACGGATAAGTCCACAACCTGTGGACAGAAAAGAGCAAGCAAGGACTTAGCTTTGCTGAACTGGTCAGGATAACAGGGAAATCCAAAGAGATGTGAATCCAACCAGGAACCATTGACAAGTGGCACAAGCTGAAGGACAGAGCCAGGCTAAATAGCCGAGCAGAATAGACAATCAGTGGAAGCAGCTGCTGACAGCTAAATCAAAGGAGCAGCCATTCCACTTAAAACCACCGGAGGGAGCCCAAGAGCAGAACTCACAAAAGTGCCACTTACAACCACCGGAGGGAGCCCAAGAGCGGAATTCACAACAGGGAGCGCAAGGATCATGTGGTGCGGAGTGTTCCTCGGTTTCTGGACACTCTGAAACAGGTCTTTGTAGGACCTCAAGTCACCCATGATACAGCGCTCCAACTGCTGGCTTTGACTTAGGGTTCAACCATGGTCAGCCATTTTGCTGTTCACTTCCGGACCTTAGCGTCTGAGTTGGAATGGCCAGACAAAACCTTCATTCCCATATTTTGGAGGGGGCTGGCTGACCATGTGAAGGACGCTTTGGCCACTAGGGAGATTCCCGCCACACTGGAGGAGCTCATAGCTGTATCAACTCGCATAGACCTTCGTTTTCACGAGCGAGGGTTGGAGCGAGCCCCGTGTAGGCAGAGGTTTCGGCTGGCTCCCACCTTCGCCAAACCTTTGGAATCCCCAGTCCAGGCGTCCGAGCCACATATGGTTTGTCATGCTTGCCGGCAGTCAGGACATCTTGCCTCCAAGTGTCCTCAGCGGTCGGGGAAACGTCAGCGTCTAGTGGCAGTAGGAGGAGATACACTAGACACGGCGACGTTTGCCTCAAAGTTGTAATTCAAGGGGACAATTACCATAGGCCCATCCACTCTTATGGTAGAGCTATGCGTGGATTCTGGGGCGGAGGGTAATTTTATGTCATCTACTTTTGCCCAGCGTCACGATATACCCCTGGTGATGCTCACCAAGCCAGTAACTGTTCGAGTGGTAAATGGGTCGACACTACCCTCACAGATTACCCACCAACCATTCCTATCATGCTTTCTGTGTCTCCATCACATCAGGAGATTATCTCCCTATTAGTCATTCCTGAGGGAATTGATGAGGTCTTGTTGGGGATGCCATGGCTACGTTATCATTCTCCTCATATAGAGTGGTTCTCAGGGAGAATTTTGGGATGGAGTAAATCCTGCGAGGGTAGATGTCAGAGGGAGTGCGTTCAGGTTGCTACAACACAGGTACCCGCAGATCTTTCCTCTCTCCCCAAGAACTATTGGCCCTATGCAGATGTGTTCTCCAAAAGGGCTGCGGAGACTCTTCCGCCTCACCGCCCCCATGACTGTCCTATTCACCTCTTGCCTGGTGCTGAGCCTCCCCGGGGTCGAGTCTATCCGTTATCTCTCCCGGAGACGGAGGCAATGTCTCAGTACATTCAAGAGAATCTGGCTAGAGGATTCATTAGGAAGTCAGTGTCACCTGCAGGGGCTGGGTTCTTCTTCGTACAGAAGAAGACTGGAGACTTACGTCCATGCATAGACTACAGGGGTCTTAACGCCATCACTGTTAAGAACAAGTACCCATTACCTCTGATATCTGAGCTTTTTGATAGGCTACCGGGAGCAAGGGTATTTACAAAATTAAATCTGCGGGGTGCCTACAACCTGATTCGCATTCGTGAGGGGGGTGAATGGAAGACGGCTTTTAACAAAAGGGATGGGCACTATGAATATCTGGTGATGCCCTTCGGGCTCTGTAATGCTCCAGCCGTTTTCCAAAACTTTGTGAACGACATCTTCCGGGATGTGCTCACCACCTCAGTCGTAGTCTATCTGGATGATATTCTCATCTACTCTCCAGATATTGACTCCCATCGGAGAGATGTTCGCAAAGTCTTCGACCTCTTACGGGCAAACTCCCTTTACGCCAAGTTGGAGAAGTGTGTGTTTGAGCAGGAGTCCTTGCCTTTCCTTGGCTATATCATCTCTGCCCAGGGTTTGGCTATGGATCCTGCCAAGCTACAGGCTGTGATGGACTGGAAGGAACCCCATTCTCTTAAAGCGGTGCAGCGCTTTATGGGGTTCATTAATTACTATCACCAGTTCATTCCACACTTCTCAACTTTGGTGGCTCCTTTGGTTGCCCTCACCAAGAAGGGAGCAAATCCCAAGTTGTGGTCAGAGGAGGTCTCCAAAGCCTTTCTCTTGATTAAGTCACACTTCGCTAGCGCTCCCATCCTACATCGCCCCAATGTAGATAAACCATTTATCTTGGAGGTGGATGCCTCATCCGTTGGTGCTGGAGCAGTCCTTTTCCAAAAGGATGCTCAAGGTCGGAAGCATCCTTGCTTCTTCTTCTCCAAGACCTTCACACCAGCGGAGAGGAATTATTCCATCGGGGACAGGGAGTTGCTAGCCATGAAGTTGGCTTTTTCTGAGTGGAGACATCTCTTGGAGGGAGCTCGCTTTCCCTTCCAAGTGTTCACTGACCACAAGAACTTGGTATATACACAGACGGCCCACCGGCTGAATTCTCACCAGGCTAGATGGTCCCTGTTCTTCCGGTTCCATTTTACTCTCCATTTTCTCTCCGGGGAGAAGAACATTCGTTCCGACGTTCTCTCCCACTCTTTAGTGTCATCTGAGGAGGAGGAGGAGGCGCCTCGGCTTATTGTCCCTTCTGAGAGCCTGAGAACTGTGGCTCCGGTTTCGCTTGAGTCCGTGCCCCCAGGCAAGACTTTCGTGCCAGCAAATTTGCGACCGGAAGTTCTCTCTTGGGCTCACTCGTCCAGAGTGGGTGGACATTTCGGGACCAAGAGGACATCCGAGCTTTTGGTGAAGACGTACTGGTGGCCGCATATGGCCCGTGACGTCGGGGACTATATTCGGGTGTGTGTCTCCTGCGCCCAGAATCGGTCTCCTTGGCATCGGCCTGTTGGGTTGCTTTACCCCATGCTGGTGGCAGACAGGCCCTGGGAGATGGTCGGAATGGACTTTGTGGTGGGCTTACCCAAGTCTCGTAGCTGCACCATTATCTGGGTAGTCACCGATCATTTTTCTAAGATGGTGCATTTGGTGCCGCTTCCACGGTTACCTTCTGCACGGGCCTTGGCAGTGTTGTTCATAAAACATATTTTCCGCTTACATGGAATGCCTGATAAAATTGTCAGCGACTGGGGTCCCCAGTTTGCGTCTCGGTTTTGGAGAGAGCTCTGCCGTTTAATCAGCATAGAGCTGAATCTCTCCTCTGCATATCATCCCGAGATGAATGGGTTGGTAGAGAGAACCAACCAGACTGTGGTGACATACTTGCGACATTTTGTATCTGCTAGGCAGGATGACTGGGCATCTTTGCTACCTTGGGCGGAATTTGCATTGAACAACGCCGTAGCTGATCCCACTGGTCAGACTCCTTTTCTCCTTAATTACGGCCAGCATTCGCGTGTCCCTGTCTCCATGCCCGTGTCATCCACCTACTCTAGGGTGGCAGACTGGGCGGTGGAGGCACGTGACATCTGGGACCGCACTCAGGATGCCATCCGGGCCTCCAAGGAGAGAATGAGGGTTTCAGCTGATACACACAGGTGCCCCGCTCCGACCTTTGCTCCTGGTGACTTACTGCACACTACTGATGGACATGTAAAATATATAGCAGTGATCATTGGAGGAAAAGTCCAACATTTTGGTCCCAGAACCCTAACACTGTATTGCACATTTTTTGTCAACAAAGACCTTCCCTACGTGGATTGTCCCACTCTGGTGTTGGATGGGGAGGGAATTTTAAGCCTAAGGACTCATTCCCACTTGCGATGAAATCGGACAAATTCAATACGATAAAAAATCGGATTGAATTCGGACCAATGTTAATCTATGATGGTGTGCTCATCTTCGTTTTTTACTTCCAGCTCGGATCGGATCACGATCGGGTTGGAAAAAAATTGCCGCTTACTGTGATTGTAATCAGAAAACGGATCGCATCCAGCAATAGAAGTCAATAGGTGCAAGAAAAAATCACACAGCACTCCATTTTTACGCACCGGTGTCCTTTGAAAAGCCGGCATTTCATATCCGGCTACTGTAAAAACACACTGACAGGTTCTAATAGAGAAGATTCATTACATATATACACATAGAATAGGTGTGTATATACACACTGCTCAAAAAAATAAAGGGAACACTAAAATCCCACATCCTAGATATAACTGAATGAAATATTCCAGCTGTAAATCTTTATTCATTACATAGTGGAATGTGTTGAGAACAATAAAAAATAAAAGTGATCAAAGTAAATCACAACTAATATTCTACAGAGGTCTTGAGTTGGAATGATGCTCAAAATCAAAGTGGAAAATGAAGATACAGGCTGATCCAACTTCATTGGAAATGCCTCAAGATATGGAAATTATGCTCAGTAGTGTGGGTGTCCTCCACATTCCTGATCTCCCTTCAATCCCTGGGCTTGCTCCTGATGAGGCGGTGGATGGTCTCCTGAGAGATCTCCTCCCAGACCTGGACTAAAGCATCCACCAACTCCTGGGCAGTCTGTGGTGCAACCTGACGTTGGTGGATGGTGCGAGACATGATGTCCCAGATGTGTTCAATCGGATTCAGGTCTGGAGAACCGGCGGGCCAGTCCATAGCTTCAATGTCTTCATCTTGCAGGAACTGCTGACACACTCCAGCCACATGCAGTCTGGCATTGTCCTGCATTAGGAAGAACCAAGGGCCAACCGCACCAGCATATGGTCTCACAAGGGGTCTGAGGATCTCATCTCGGTACCTAATGGCAGTCAGGCTACCTCTGGCGAGAACCTGGATGGCTGTGCAGCCCTCTAAAGAAATGCCACCCCACACCATTACTGACCTACTGCCAAACTGGTCAGGCTGAAGGATGTTGCAGATAGTAGATCGCTCTCCATGGCGTCTCCAGACTCTCTCACGTCTGTCACGTGCTCAGTGTGAACCTGCTTTCATCTGTGAAGAGCACAGGGCACCAGTAGCGAATTTGCTAATCATGATGTTCTGTGGCAAATCCCAAGTGTCCTGTACGGTGTTGGGCTGTGAGCACAACCCTCATCTGTGGACGTTGGGCACTCAGACCATCCTCATGGAGTCAATTTCTAACCGTTTGTTCAGACACATGCACATTTGTGGCCTGCTGGAGGTAATTTTGCAGTGCTCTGGACTGTGCTTATATACTATGTGGGGTGTGATATATACTGCGTGGCTGCTATATGCTACGTGGGCAGTGTTATATGCTATGTGGGCAGTGTTATATACTACGTGGGCAGTGTTATATACTACATGGGCAGTGTTATATACTACGTGGGCAGTGTTATATACTGTGTGGGCTGTGTTATATACAGCGTGGGCTGTACTATATGCTATGTGGGCTGTGTTATTTACTGCGTGGCTGCTATATACTACGTGGGCAGTGTTATATACTATGTGGCCAGTGTTATATACTGCGTGGGCTGTGTTATATACTGCGTGGGCTGTGCTATATATTATGTGGGCTGTGTTATATACTGCGTGGGCTGTGTTATATACTGCGTGGGCTGTGCTATATATTACATGGGCTGTGTTATATACTACGTGGCTGTGTTATATGCTGCGTTTCTGCTATATACTACATGGCTCCTATATACTACGTGGCCTGTGCTACAGTATATACTATGTGGCTGCTATATACATACATACATATTCTAGAATACCCGATGTATTAAAATTGGGCCACCATCTAGTATATATATATATATATATATATATATATAAAAATAAGCAAATGAAGGCAGCACTCCAACTCCTCTTGAAGGTGAAAAAATGTGACTTTATTGAACCCACATCTCTGTGCGACGTTTCGGCTCACACTGAGCCTTTCTCAAGCAGTGAGTGTCATTAACAAGGGTGTTTTTATAGGCATAATCTACATACATTTACATATTACATTGATCATTAGGTATAAATATGTGTTTACATACATTGGACAACAATTGTGTAAAAATCCTCATTTGTGCAATCCATATCTTATAAAGTGCATTGTGCTAAGGTGCTAATAAATTCCAGCATCTCCACTGTTATTTTAATTACTTTCCACGTATTACTTTATGATAACATACATCTCTCTCCTAACGCATGTTGTATTTATTTACACTCCTTACCCCGCCACACACAGGTCAGACCACATGGAGGACGCTGTATCTGCCATTATCGGCGTTCTCTGCGCTCTACTGCGCATGTCCTGACGTCATTTCTCTCTGTCATACGTTGCCAGCTAATCAGCGTCCCTCTCTAGTCAATTCCTCTTGGCGCATGCGCACTAGCCACTTGTCAGTGCCGCGGCGCCATCTTGGATGTGGCACAAAAGCGTCTTCACGCCCCCTGCTCCCAGAAACTACTAAGTTTCAATCTCTATACTGCGGTACATCTATATTTAAGTAATATCATTTATAGATTATATATCTAGCAATATTAATGGTGAATAACCTCTGGTTATACGGCATTCGTTCACACTCTGACATAATGGACAACGCCTTCTTCAGGCTATCTCCATCTGTCAATGTCCCTCCCATTTGACACACAGCCCTTCAAGGCCATATTGTCATCCTAGGGGGGGTCCATATAAGTGTCCCCTAGGATGACAATATGGCCTTGAAGGGCTGTGTGTCAAATGGGAGGGACATTGACAGATGGAGATAGCCTGAAGAAGGCGTTGTCCATTATGTCAGAGTGTGAACGAATGCCGTATAACCAGAGGTTATTCACCATTAATATTGCTAGATATATAATCTATAAATGATATTACTTAAATATAGATGTACCGCAGTATAGAGATTGAAACTTAGTAGTTTCTGGGAGCAGGGGGCATGAAGACGCTTTTGTGCCACATCCAAGATGGCGCCGCGGCACTGACAAGTGGCTAGTGCGCATGCGCCAAGAGGAATTGACTAGAGAGGGACGCTGATTAGCTGGCAACGTATGACAGAGAGAAATGACGTCAGGACATGCGCAGTAGAGCGCAGAGAACACCGATAATGGCAGATACAGCGTCCTCCATGTGGTCTGACCTGTGTGTGGCGGGGTAAGGAGTGTAAATAAATACAACATGCGTTAGGAGAGAGATGTATGTTATCATAAAGTAATACGTGGAAAGTAATTAAAATAACAGTGGAGATGCTGGAATTTATTAGCACCTTAGCACAATGCACTTTATAAGATATGGATTGCACAAATGAGGATTTTTACACAATTGTTGTCCAATGTATGTAAACACATATTTATACCTAATGATCAATGTAATATGTAAATGTATGTAGATTATGCCTATAAAAACACCCTTGTTAATGACACTCACTGCTTGAGAAAGGCTCAGTGTGAGCCGAAACGTCGCACAGAGATGTGGGTTCAATAAAGTCACACTTTTTAACCTTCAAGAGGAGTTGGAGTGCTGCCTTCATTTGCTTATTTTTGTATACATGTGGGCAGATGAGTGGACCATCTTGCCCAGGAGGCCAGGCACCCACCGGTGAGCATTGTGCTGTTCCAATTTTTATGGTTTATATATATATATATATATATATATATATATATATATACGTTTTTGGCAAAACCAGCTCACTGCTTTGAACAGGAATACATCCAACCTATGGTTACAGTTTGCACGGAAAACGGATTGGGATAAATCCACACATGTAAAGAAAAAACTTATTGTTTCTCCCTGGCGATCTGTCCAATGGTAGAGTAAAATATACCTTTTATTTATCCATTAAAAAGTTCCAGATTTCTTCAATAACAGTATTGCATACATTCAATCCCTTATGGACGACATGTTTCGACACCATATGTGTCTTCCTCCAGGTCCACAAGAAAACGTAATGAGAAAAAGGTCAAAACATCAGAATAACATTTTTTGCCACTACATTGCAATACAATCCAATAATGGGCGATCAAAAGATTATATCCACACCAAAATGACATCAATAGAAACATGAGCTTGGTGCACAAAAAAATAAGCCTTCACCCAGGCCCAAATCACGAAAAATGGATGTGCTACAGGTCTCGGAAATTGTGTCCAGTGTATCCCTGTGAACTCCTATTACCTGTCTGATGGCGCTGCAAGTGTCAGAAAGTTCTCACGCTTGTGGAGCTGTCAAAAAGGTCCTGGAAGGGCAAGTGGGAAGAGCGACGCTAAGTGCCAGAATTGGCACATCATAGAGATGTGCCTTTTCTGGGGCGGCTGGGAGTTGAAGTTTTTAGCCTGGGGTGGCCAGTGTCCATGTTCCCTTCCTAGGCTATTAATGTCAGCCTGCATCTGTCTGTATAGCCTTTGCTGGTTATTAATTATAGGGGGACCCTACATCATTTTTTTAGGGTCCCCTATTTAATAGCCAGTAAAGGCTAAGTATACAGTTGTGAGCTGAATATTAATAGCCTGGTAAGCTCCTTAGGTATTATCCCCTTCCCAGGCTATAATAATCTGCCCCAGCCGTCTACTTTCCCTCTGCTGGTTCAGAAAATTACACGGGAACCCACCCCATTTTTTTCAGAAAAATAATCTTTTATTCATTAAGTACAGGCAAAGTAAGCTGCACACACTGTACTAATTGTATATGTCACTGACATCTGTATACAGTGGGGCAAAAAAGTATTTAGTCAGTCAGCAATAGTGCAAGTTCCACCACTTAAAAAGATGAGAGGCGTCTGTAATTTACATCATAGGTAGACCTCAACTATGGGAGACAAACTGAGAAAAAAAAATCCAGAAAATCACATTGTCTGTTTTTTTAACAATTTATTTGCATATTATGGTGGAAAATAAGTATTTGGTCAGAAACAAAATTTCATCTCAATACTTTGTAATATATCCTTTGTTGGCAATGACAGAGGTCAAACATTTTCTGTAAGTCTTCACAAGGTTTCCTCACACTGTTGTTGGTATGTTGGCCCATTCCTCCATGCAGATCTCCTCTAGAGCAGTGATGTTTTTGGCTTTTCGCTTGGCAACACGGACTTTCAACTCCCTCCAAAGGTTTTCTATAGGGTTGAGATCTGGAGACTGGCTAGGCCACTCCAGGACCTTGAAATGCTTCTTACGAAGCCACTCCTTCGTTGCCCTGGCGGTGTGCTTTGGATCATTGTCATGTTGAAAGACCCAGCCACATTTCATCTTCAATGCCCTTGCTGATGGAAGGAGGTTTGCACTCAAAATCTCACAATACATGGCCCCATTTATTCTTTCATGTACCCGGATCAGTCGTCCTGGCCCCTTTGCAGAGAAACAGCCCCAAAGCATGATGTTTCCACCACCATGCTTTACAGTAGGTATGGTGTTTGATGGATGCAACTCAGTATTCTTTTTCCTCCAAACACGACAAGTTGTGTTTCTACCAAACAGTTCCAGTTTGGTTTCATCAGACCATAGGACATTCTCCCAAAACTCCTCTGGATCATCCAAATGCTCTCTAGCAAACTTCAGACGGGCCCGGACATGTACTGGCTTAAGCAGTGGGACACGTCTGGCACTGCAGGATCTGAGTCCATGGTGGCGTAGTGTGTTACTTATGGTAGGCCTTGTTACATTGGTCCCAGCTCTCTGCAGTTCATTCACTAGGTCCCCCCGCGTGGTTCTGGGATTTTTGCTCACCGTTCTTGTGATCATTCTGACCCCACGGGGTGGGATTTTGCGTGGAGCCCCAGATCGAGGGAGATTATCAGTGGTCTTGTATGTCTTCCATTTTCTAATTATTGCTCCCACTGTTGATTTCTTCACTCCAAGCTGGTTGGCTATTGCAGATTCAGTCTTCCCAGCCTGGTGCAGGGCTACAATTTTGTTTCTGGTGTCCTTTGACAGCTCTTGGGTCTTCACCATAGTGGAGTTTGGAGTCAGACTGTTTGAGGGTGTGCACAGGTGTCTTTTTATACTGATAACAAGTTTAAACAGGTGCCATTACTACAGGTAATGAGTGGAGGAAAGAGGAGACTCTTAAAGAAGAAGTTACAGGTCTGTGAGAGCCAGAAATCTTGATTGTTTGTTTCTGACCAAATACTTATTTTCCACCATAATATGCAAATAAAATGTTAAAAAAACAGACAATGTGATTTTCTGGATTTTTTTTTCTCAGTTTGTCTCCCATAGTTGAGGTCTACCTATGATGTAAATTACAGACGCCTCTCATCTTTTTAAGTGGTGGAACTTGCACTATTGCTGACTGACTAAATACTTTTTTGCCCCACTGTATCTATCTATTCTATGTGTATTAACTGTATGCAATCCATCTATTCTATCCTGTCAGCTCCTGCTGTGATTTTACACTACACAAGTACTGAATAGCTGGCTTTTCTTCTATCAATCTATGTAATAATAATAAATAATAATAATCTTCATTAATATAGTGCCAACATATTCTGCAACACTTTACAGTTTAACAGTTTCAAACACAACAGTCATAAGTAACAACGTTAACAATACAATAATTAAAACAAAATAGGATGACCCTGCTCGTGAGAGCTTACAATCTACAATGAGGTGGGGGAGATACAAGGTAGAGGTGTATATTTACAATGATGGCCCAGCCATCTTCAGGGGTGGGGAATAGGTGGAAGTAGTGAATGGACTACACACACACACTTACATATAAAATGACTTTGATGAGGGAATGTGATAGGCCGCTCTGAACAAATGTGTTTTGAGGGAACGCCTGAAACTATGCAAATTGTGGCTGGTCCTAATATCTTGGGGTAGAGCATTCCAGAGGATTGTCACAGCATGGGAGAAGTCTTGGATTCGGGAGTGGGAGGTACGGATTACAAGGTACGCAGAGGTTAGTCGAAAGTAGTGTGTGTCACTGACATCTATGTATTCTATGTGTATATATTTATTTTATCTATTCTATTCTAACCTGTCACTCTGTGATTTTACTGTATGCGGCAGATGAATTGCTGGCTTTTCAAAGGACATCGGTGAGTAAAAATCGGACAGCACTTGCATGGTGCAATTTTTTTTCTTGCACCATTAAGCTTGCATTGGCGAGTCTCGGCTGAGTCTCGTTCCCAATTGCAGCCTGTGAAAAAAACACTGTTGTGAGCAGTTTCATTGATTAGCACTGGGTGGAGTGCTATGCAATATTTTCTCAGATAGCGCTCGGCCATATTCTACCGTAGTGTGACTCCGTCCTAATGTGCAGAGTTTGAAATGTTGCTTGTCAGTGCATGCACAAGCAAGGTGTACATTTTCACCAATCAATACATACACAAGGTATATACTGGCCAATTATTGCCATAATCATAAGCATTAAAATTCTAATAATTTTAAGGCTTTATTCACATGTCATAGTTTAGTCATGAAAATAGAACTGAAGTTCAATGTAAAACGTTACAGTTTTCCAGTAGGAATTACTCACAAACTTTGTAGAACTTTAAAGGAATCTATCACTTTTTTTTTATTAATACAAATCAATATACTGAAATGTTCTTTTATACTAATCTATTTTTTTTATAATTGTAGATTAATTCTAATTTCTGTACATAATTAATGTGGGTGCTAATATTTCATGCCTGTTTGATTTTCTTTTTCATCCAACTAGTGATGAACATCCAACTAATGATGAGCGAGTATGCTCATTACTCGAGTTTCTCCGGGCATGCTCAGGTGGTCTCCGAGTATTTCGGCGTGCCCGGAAGATTTAGTTTATGTCGACTCAGCTGCATGATTTGCGTCTGCTAGACAACTTGAATATATGTGGGGGTGGCCTGTTTGTTAGGGAATCCCCACATGTATTCAAGCTGTCTAGCAGCCACAAATCATGCAGCTGCGGTCAACATAAACTAAATCTACGAGCACGCCGAAATACTCGGAGATCACCAGAGCATGCTCGGAGAAACTCAAGTAATGAGCATACTCTCTCATCACTACATCCAACATCCTGGTGACGCTGCATAGCAGGAACATTTGCTGGGAAGGCATCAATAGGGCGTGTAGTAGTTTTTAATAATCTGCCCTGAGCTGTTATCAATAACTACTGAGCAGTTATCCCCGACCTCAGCTTTTGGATAATGATTTAAAACTAGTGCTGTAAATATTGGCACAAATATGCATTTTTAATAATTTTTATATACAGAACATTATCATGTTTCCTAATTCCACAGTATTTATGACCCACTTATTAAAATTTTAAGAACATGTATTAAAATGTAAGTTTGAAAAAGGCTGTCACCAGTGGGGCTCTTGTGCCCATTTTTAGTATATTTCTTGAAATGAAAAATACAGAATCTGCAATGAAAGTATGAATCTCGCCAGAATGATTCTTTCAGTTCCGCTCTAAATCTACATATAGCTTAGTGCAGAAATCTTGTTTTGTTATATAGAAAAATCTTTTTAATATTTAAAAGCCGGGATCTTGTCAGCTCCCAATTATTAACTGAAAGCTTCAGAATCGGAAAAGCCAATTCATGACTTAAGATTTATAACAATCACCAGCCAATCATGAGGCGGCATATATGTCTAACGTATTGGATAGCACAGCTGCTACACCCCAGCATTCCCCGATACTGTGTGATTAGCATAGCTCATACGCTGATCCGTCAAAATATTCTGATTATCTCTTGCAAGCCCTTTTATATTTCAGTTTTCCACTTGTGTTTTACTTTTCCCAAAAGGATGATGAGTTATATAGTTTCTCTCCGCCTCGTGTTTGATTTATAGACTGAGAACCTTGGGCGCACAGATCTGTCAGCAGGAGAAGTTACTCCAGCAGTGGAGGTTAATGGAACAGTAAGGTTAATGGTGCCTAATACTTCTTCGTGTTTTCATACTGCTAGCAGCCCAATAGAGAGATTACCGCTCAGCACAGAGAATTTCAATTCTCATCACAGAGTAATCAGCTCAGAAGATCTTTCCAGTGCATACTGAGTGATATCAAACACTTGGACAGTCACTTCATTCACAGCCCCAAGTGCGTCTGTCCCATTGTATAGAGAACACTCCTCGTGTGACAGATGTCAAGGATGTGCACAATATATCAGTCAGAGCTAATGTTCTTTCCATAATATATTTAAGACAGCTACCTCCGTCAAAGAATTTCAATAATAGCAAAAAAAAAGTAATCCTTGAGAAAGATTGGAAATTCTATATAAAGGAACTTCGGGATTCAGTAGAAATACCAGATCTATGGCTCTGTTTAGAGATAAGATCAGTTTATATGAAAATATGGAGGCACAGTCATTTGCTTGCTCTCTCAAAAAATATAAATACAGGTTGTTCTTTGCATGCTGGATGTGTTTTATATATACTGTATATATATAAATATATATTGGCTGTATATATCTAATATATAAAGCTGAATGTGTGTGTGTATGTGTGTGTGTGTGTGTATGTATGTCCGGGATTGGCATCTGCACCGTCACAGCTACAGCCACAAAATTTTGCACAGTCACACGTCTGGACTCCGAGAGCGTCATAGGCTATGTTGTGAGGCGAAATTTTAACCCCGCGCGTTCGAATTCACCAAACAATGTTGCCCCTATCTACATAATGGGGAAAAAGTGAAAGGAAAAGTGTTGGAGGCGTCGCAGCTACAGCCTCAAAATTTTGCACAGTCACACGTCTGGACCCCGAGAGCGTCATAGGCTATGTTGTGAGGTGAAATTTTAATCCCGCGCTTTCTAATTCACCAAACAATTTTGCCCCTATCTACATAATGGGAAAAAAAATGAAAGGAAAAGTGTAGGAGGCAAATCGACAGCTGCCAGATGTGAACAAGGGGGACTTAAAGAATGAGAGCGATGGCGCAAAAGAGTATATACCGTACAGTTGCTAAGGTGGGGCCCCGACATGGGATACTCACCACACACGGGGGTATGAACACACACACAAAATGCGCCACACACTACCACGTGCTTGAACACATATTACCCTCAGCACACATTTCACCACAAATACACCAACCTCGCCACATAAAAGTCGAAACACAAAAGTCGCCGCTCAAAACTCGCCACACGCAGAACTCGCCACATGCAAAAACTAGGCTCTTGCAAAACTCGCCACAAGTGCAAAACTCACCTCATGGAATACTCGCCACACGCAAAACTTGCACACGCGGAAAAATTGCCACATGCACAAAAGATTATATTTTTATTTTTTATTTTCAATTTGTTTGTTAATACATTATTATTATTATTATTTTTTCTTTTTCTCTGTGTAGTTTAATAGTACTTTTTCATCTGTGGCACTCACTGTTCATTATGCTGTCTTACCCTCTCTCTTATGTTTTATACTGTCACCATATCCCTTTTGTGTTTGTTGTTATTTTTATTTATTTTCTCTTGTTTGTGACTCATATCTGTGTGTGACTGCAGCCTCTATGTCTGGTTTGTTTATGTCCCGGCATTATTTCATTACAAGGGGTCTCTTTCCTGTTGCTATCAGATACCCGCCCCCTTCCTACACATCCACGGTATATTACACACAATGCGCTGCACTGAAACACTCGGGTGCATGCGCATTGTGTAGTTCTGGCAGAGACGTCTGCCGTACATTCCTTTCCGCCCTCACACGCGTCATTTCCGGTTCCGGCCCTCGGCGTGTTGCGCTCATGTCCTGACCTGATATGAAGGTATTTAAACTGGTTTTGATGATGTGCACATCACCCTTCCCCTGACGAAGCCGTCCTTGTAACGGCGATACGCGTGGGGTCTGTCCCGACTCTGATCCTAGCCTCCCCGCTGTCTGTCTTTCTTACGGCTCGGCTCTTGTTGCTCCATACGGCTGGACCTGGTACCTGTCTATATGCCTTGGGTTCATGGGCATTGCAGCTCCATGTGTTAGAGCGCTGGGTATATCCGTATTTGTGTTCTTACCTTTACCTGGCGCTGTCCCAGATAGGTGGCTATATTGCTTCAGGTACTGATCAGTTTTGGTAGCCTCTGTTCTCACCTTGGTATTAGGTTTGTTCCTTTACATACATTAGTTATTTGGCGGCAGTGTGTGTACATATAGGAGGCACTGCCATACGGGGCTACCTTTATTTGTTGTATTCTATGTATGGTTACTATATTGTCTTACCATTATATGCATTCTTCATAGGATACATGCCTCTGCCTGGCTATCAATATCTTTATGGATCATTGTGGGGTTTTTTGGTGTTTTCATCGTTGATTTTAAATGTTTTTATTTATGCATCAATAAAGTTTGCCTTGTGATATTTTTGATTACATATTGTGGTGTGCAGTGTTTTGGAGTGGCTCTTTATCTTTTTTGTGGTCATTATATTATACCACTCCTCTGCACCCCTTTTACTCCATATAATATTCGGTAGTGCGCTGGTATCTTTCTCGTTTGACTATTGTTGTTTGGGCATTCCTTTGGTGCCTTTTCCAGCTAGCAGCACACAGCTTATTATAGCTTTTTGTATTTAGTATTCTTTGTACCTAGATTTTATTATTGGTAGGACTTGTTTGGAACTCGCTTAGGGCCCATGGATTGGGACGCACGGGAGGCGGCATGGAGGGCCACTTCCTCACAGGCTTTCATGGAGACCAGTAATGTGTCGGGAGACTCCGATTTTTCGGGTCTCACTACAGAATTGATTGCCTCACAAAAACATGGCATCAGGCTTCTCTGGAACATTCGATGTTTGGAGGAGTATTTGAAATTGAACATTATACCCAGGGGACTTAGGATTTCTATTTTTCCTGCGTGGGAACCATCCCCCACTTTTCGTACTGTATGGGAACAGGGTTTAATACATTGTTCAAGTATTCTAATTAATTTGCTTATTACGCATGACAGAGAATTATTAACTACCGTTAAAGCTGACATCAAGAGTCTTGAAACCAAATTGAGTAAATTTGATGAGGTTTCTCAGGTTCAGCCCTTTAGAGTAACACTTAAGGACTTGCTGGACAAGTATGACAAGGAAATTATGTCCAAAAAGCGTTCTAAATTTGCAAGGGACAAAAAAGACTTTGATGACAAGATAGCATTTTCCTGGACACATCATGGGAACAGACGTCGAGGTCGTTATCGTGGGGAAAGAACTATCAGTACCGAGCGACCAGTACCATCTACAGATGCACATTCCTCTAGTGATTTTTTGTCATCGGGAGGAAGCGATATCGACCCAGGACCAGGAGGGGACGTAGGAGTCGCATTTACTCGGACCACCAGCAGTCACAACTACAGACCTCCGCGTCGCAACCCACGGAGACAGTTCCGCAAGTGACTCTTTTGGATTCAGAAAAGACCTGTGAGTATGATCAGGAGGATGCCCTCCAGATTGTTAATCTTTCCACACATGTTCTTTCTACACATGAGACTTCTGTCCTATCTAAAGGCCTAACCTTTTCGCCAGTTCACCAGATGGACAAATTCACTTTGATTAAAGATTTGTTCTTGTTCTGTAGAAAAATTGTTCTACAGGTCCTACTTAACAAACCTCAAGTTACCCCCCTTTTGGACCAGACTGAGCAGAATGTATTTCAAGATCTCATGGATCTGCTCAATGAAGGACAGGACACTACAGGTAGGTCCAGATTTCCACACAGGAACAAATCTCATGTATCGCCACCTTTCTCTATTGTTCCTGCGGTCAGGATATTTTTTGAAATGGCCAAAAGGGACATTGAAGCTTTGCCCATCAAGATCCCTGTTACTCATAATTTGACACTGCTTGAGAAACGGGCCTTGTCTGACCTCAAAAACAGCAACAAATTTATTATTTGTGAGGCAGACAAGGGGGGGAACATTGTCCTTTGGCCTCACGATCTTTATGTGGAAGAAGCACATAGACAATTGGATAATGTCAGATACTATCAGAGACTTCCGTCAGACCCCACGGGTGTTTACTCTACGAAATTGAGAACATTAATTGACAGAGCCCTGGAACTAGGGATTATCAACACAGGTGAACGGGACTTCATTTGGGTTAAACATCCTATCACGTCCACATTCTACATGCTACCCAAATTGCATAAAAATATTCGCAAGCCACCCGGACGCCCAATCGTTTCTAGTATAGGTAGTTTATGCGAGAAAGCATGTACCTATATTGATTTTTTCTTGCAGCCCCTGGTTTTGGAGCTTCCGTCGCATATCAGGGACACGTCACATTTCATTACATCCTTACAAGGTGTTACCCTGGCCCAAGGTGAGATCATGGTCACGTGTGATGTGGAGTCTTTGTACTCAAACATTGACCATGATCATGGTTTACAAGCTGTTTTATATTTTCTGGACTTACAACATGACTCAGATAGGCTACATGACTCCTTTATCGTGGATTTGCTTAATTTCATTCTCAAGCATAATTTCTTCCTATTTGACAGGAATTTTTACCTTCAAGTCTCCGGCGTGGAAATGGGGGCCCGCTGTGCCCCTGATTTGGCAAACCTTTTTCTAGGATGGTGGGAATCAACTATCGTCTACAATTCCACATGGTTTAAATCAAAGGTACGTTGTTGGTCCAGATATATTGATGACGTTTTTTTCATTTGGGCAGGCTCCCAGGAGGAGGTCGGGGTCTTTATAAATTCACTTAATGAGAATTTGTTCAACATCTTTTTGACCTTTTCGTTCTCTTCCACTTCGGTGAGCTTTCTGGACCTCAATGTTATGTGTTGTGATGGTAATTTATCAACTTGCCTATATCGCAAACCTACTGCCACTAATAACATCTTGGAATTCCGCAGTTTCCATCCGTTTCACACGAAAAGGGGGGTCCCTATTGGACAGTTCCTCAGATCCAGGAGGAACTGCACGCTGGATGATGACTTTCAAAAGGAAGCGCATGACCTGACTAGAAGGTTCAAAAAAAGGACCTATCCTAACAGATGTATCTCTCAAGCATACCAGAGAGCTAATTGCTTGTCGCAGGTTTCCTTGTTGGAACCAAAGAAGAAACCGCCAGATAAATCTGTTCGTTTTATCACTGGATATAATACCCATTGGTCCAAGGTAAGAGACATTTTGCAGAAACACTGGGGCATTCTTACTATGGACTTGGCAACATCGCAAGTTGTCAGTGAACGGCCTTTGATCACTGTGGGGAGGGCGCCCAATCTAAGGGATATTCTTACAAAAAGTAATTATACTAGGCCCACTACAAGATTGAATCGCGGTATTACATTGAAAGGCTCCTTTCCATGCGGAGAGTGCAACATCTGCCAGTATATGCATCCCGTCAGGGATTGTTTCTGTAACCCGACTGACTGTACTAAACATGGGCTTAAATCTTACATTAACTGTAAGACTACTAATGTAGTCTACGCTATCATCTGCCCGTGCCCACTTGTATATGTGGGGCAAACGTCCCAAGAACTGCGCCGACGCATCCAGAAACATCTTTCCACCATCAATACTGCGTCGGTGGATGCTCGTAGGGAGAAGCTTCTCACCACAGTGGCATCTCATTTTTCATCACATCACGCGGGCAGGCATACAGACACTAAGATTGTAGGTCTGGAGCATGTCAGAAGTTCGGGTAGGGGGGAGTCCCTTACTCGTAAGCTCTTAAAAGCGGAAGCCCGTTGGATTTTTTCGTTACACTCTACTGCGCCTTCAGGCATCAACGAGGATCTTCTTTTTACAGGCTTTTTAGGCTGAACAACCTGTTTATTATATGTTTTGTATTTCTCCAACCAGGTTGGTTCAACGTCACGGTGCCACTCCTCATCTTTTGTGTCCGGACATTATACAGCAGTTTTGAGATAAGGACTCAAGCATTATCCAGTTTTTCTTCTGTTTTCTTCTCCTCGTCTCATGGGATTTAACATCAAGTTCTTCAGCTTGGAAGAAGGCCCGAATAAATTTGGGATGTTTGAAGATCTGCATTTCGTATTTCACACTCATTGGTGTACGTAATGACTGGGACCTCTGATTCTGACAGGCTTTTTCAGGCTAAACAATCTGTTTATTATATGTTTTGCATTTCTCCAACCGGGTTGGTTCAACGTCATGGGACCACTCCTCATCGTTATTTATTTGTGTCCGGACAGTATACAGCAGTTTTGAGATTAGAACTATCCAGTTTGCCTTCTGTTTTCTTCTCCTCTTCTCATGGGGTTTAACATCAAGTTCTTCAGCTTGGAAGATGGTCCGAATAAATTTAGATGTCTGTAGATCTGCACTTTGTATTTCACATTCATTGGTGTACATTATGGCTTGTACCTCTGTCGGATTTCATGTGTCTACTCTTGTCTAATCTATCCTTTGCTAGCTCAGTGTGAGGGCTAGATGAACAGAAGTATGTGGTAGTAGTGGCTTTGAGTACGTACCTATATACTGTGGATGGGATTCCAACTGGATTTTGTCCACTCATCTCCTATATAGGTTTATTAACAATGAGAGTTATCGTTGCCCTTTCTGGGGTATTATGAATTTTTGTTGCCACTAGGATCCTATTGGTTCAATTAATGGTCCATCCTCTCCTTGTCTTTGTCCCTCAGTCATCTTGGTCTTTTTCTCCAATAAACTTCTGTTTTTTGCAGTTGGCATGGTGTCCATGTATAGATTATATTTTTATTTTTTATTTTCAATTTGTTTGTTAATACATTATTATTATTATTTTTTCTTTTTCTCTGTGTAGTTTAATAGTACTTTTTCATCTGTGGCACTCACTGTTCATTATGCTGTCTTACCCTCTCTCTTATGTTTTATACTGTCACCATATCCCTTTTGTGTTTGTTGTTATTTTTATTTATTTTCTCTTGTTTGTGACTCATATCTGTGTGTGACTGCAGCCTCTATGTCTGGTTTGTTTATGTCCCGGCATTATTTCATTACAAGGGGTCTCTTTCCTGTTGCTATCAGATACCCGCCCCCTTCCTACACATCCACGGTATATTACACACAATGCGCTGCACTGAAACACTCGGGCGCATGCGCATTGTGTAGTTCTGGCAGGGACGTCTGCCATACATTCCTTTCCGCCCTCACACGCGTCATTTCCGGTTCCGGCCCTCGGCGTGTTGCGCTCATGTCCTGACCTGATATGAAGGTATTTAAACTGGTTTTGATGATGTGCACATCACCCTTCCCCTGACGAAGCCGTCCTTGTAACGGCGATACGCGTGGGGTCTGTCCCCACTCTGATCCTAGCCTCTCCGCTGTCTGTCTTTCTTACGGCTTGGCTCTTGTTGCTCCATACGGCTGGACCTGGTACCTGTCTATATGCCTTGGGTTCATGGGCATTGCAGCTCCATGTGTTAGAGCGCTGGGTATATCCGTATTTGTGTTCTTACCTTTACCTGGCGCTGTCCCAGATAGGTGGCTATATTGCTTCAGGTACTGATCAGTTTCGGTAGCCTCTGTTCTCACCTTGGTATTAGGTTTGTTCCTTTACATACATTAGTTATTTGGCGGCAGTGTGTGTACATATAGGAGGCACTGCCATACGGGGCTACCTTTATTTGTTGTATTCTATGTATGGTTACTATATTGTCTTACCATTATATGCATTCTTCATAGGATACATGCCTCTGCCTGGCTATCAATATCTTTATGGATCATTGTGGGGTTTTTTGGTGTTTTCATCGTTGATTTTAAATGTTTTTATTTATGCATCAATAAAGTTTGCCTTGTGATATTTTTGATTACATATTGTGGTGTGCAGTGTTTTGGAGTGGCTCTTTCTCTTTTTTGTGGTCATGCACAAAAGTTGCAACACATGCAAAAGTTGCCTCACACAAAACTTGCACATACTCAAAAGGCACCACACATAAAACTCGCCACGCGCAAAACTCGCCATGCGCAAAACTTGCTGCACACAACATGCTACACAAACCTGTCACATGCAACTCGACACACAAAATGTTGCTACACGCATGTTGCCACACAAAACTCATCTCACAAAAGTCGCTACATGCATGTCCCACACGCAACTCAACACACACAAACGAAACTCACCCTAAAACACACACAAGTCTGGTATTATCCTTCAAAAATAAAAATCTGATTAATAAGCAGACAAACTACAACAAATGTACCATATAGGAAATATGGCAGCTGTCAGTCACATGACCTGTCTATTATGTGTATGTGTGAGCTAATATATACTGCCAGGGGGAGGGCTTCCTGTTGGCTGGAGATTTATCAGGCTGCCAATTTAGCTTACAAATACTGAGGTAAAAATACTGAGCAAATAACGTGTGAACAAGGTCTAATACAGGAGGAGATGACACACAGGTATATACTATATACAGGGGAGATGACACACAGGTATATACTATATACAGGAGAGATGACACACAGGTATATACTATATAGAGGAGGAGATGACATACAGGTATATACTATATACAGGAGGAGATGACATACAGGTATATACTATATACAGGAGGAGATGACACACAGGTATATACTATATACAAGAGCAGATGACCTACAGGTATATACTATATACAGGAGGAGATGATATACAGGTATATGCTATATATAGAAGATGACATGCAGGTATATACTATATACAGGAGGAGATGACACACAGATATATACTATATACAGGGGAGATGACACACAGGTATATACTATATACAGGAGGAGATGACATACAGGTATATACTATATATAGAAGGAGATGACATTCAGGTATATACTATATATAGGGGAGATGACACACAGCAGGTATATACTAAAACAGGGGAGATGACATACAGGTATATACTATATACAGGAGATGACATACAGATGTATACTATATATAAGGGAGATGACAAACATGTATATACTGAGGTGATGAGGTGAAAATGAGAGGTGTGAGGTGAAAATGAAAAGGTGTGAGTGCAAAATGAGAGGAGTGAGGAAAAATAGTGGAGTGATCAGAAAATGACAGATGTGAGGTTGAAATGACAAGTGTTAGGGGGGAATGAGAGGAGTGAGGGAGAAAATGAGAGGTGTGAGGGAGAAAAAGAGAGATGTGAGGGGGAAAATGAAAGATGTGATTGGGAAAATGAGAGGCGTGATGGGAAAATAAGAGACGTGAGGTGCTATAACTAACCACAGATATTTACTATGCCCAGGCAACGCCGGGCTCTTCAGCTAGTATATATATATATATATATATATATATATATATATATATATATTGTTAGGGCTAGCGGAACGCACCGAGTAGAAATAGATATTTATTATAAATGGTGCGTTCGCAGCCCGGGGTCCACCGTGCATGAAGAACCTGCCGCTAGTAAGACGGACTATATGGCGGTACTAAAAGTATACACGCACAGGTTAACTTCACCCTGCGTGAAGGAAGCGATCCTGTTGAGTCACAGTGTTAGGGCTAGCGGAACGCTGATAGTGTACGGTGCGTTCGTAGCCCGGGGTCCACCGTGCAGAGATGGAACCTGCTGCTGAGTAATGACGGACTATATGGCGGTACTCATAAGTATACTCGCGTGGGATAAACTTCACCCAACGTGAAGGAAGCGATCCTGTTGCGTCACAGGGTCGCGGTACCGCACATAGAAGGCGAGCAAGCAGTCAGCGAACTTAACCCCAACTAGGATTGAAGTCCGATTAGACCCTTGCTGGCACAACACCGCAACAGGGTGTGTTAGACAACTCTTATAATTAGAGCACCGAAGTGCGAACTGTGCCGTGCTGGCAGGCACCACTAAGCACCCAGACGTGGGTCAGGAAGCGCACTGCTGGCGCGTGGCGCCGCACTGGCGGTCACAGCAATAGACGCTGATACGTGTGTGACACGTTGAGTGATTTGTCGGGCGCTAGATAGCAGCCATACTCCATACGCGAACAGTCATACAATAGGGTAGGGGTATTTAATGAACGACTTGCACTCACAACAAACACACGTATTCAATTGTACACTAGCGCATGGCCGTGCGGTCATGCGCAGTTTATATAATTGCAGGACAGGAAGTGGCCACAGAAACTTTGCCCTTCCAAGACCTGCCAAGAGGACCAATGGAATGCGCTGCAGAGCCAGAGCACATGACCCTTGATCTCCAACGGGAGATCTTGCTCTGGGCATGCTCAGTGTGCGCAAACAAGGACTTAGTCCCAGGGAAGTCCGCTCGCCGCTGACCAGCACTGACTTTAATGGCAGGAGCTGAAGAAGCAGCAGTAACTCTCTGTACAGAGGGAGAGCGAGCAAGACACTGGGAGCGACGTCCCTGCTGAGCAGACTCCACTGCGGCTGGAGGAGAATGGGAGACCGCAGCGGAGACGGATCGAGATTCCCCCTGTCCAGCAGAGAAAACTCGACTCCTAACATTACCCCCCCTCCTAGGCCCCCCCCCTCCTTGGGCCTCGGTACGCTCGAAGGCAGCAATGAGCTGTGGGGCCCGAATGTTTTCAGCAGGCTCCCAAGACCTGTCCTCTGGACCATAACCCTTCCAATCCACCAAATAAAACTTTTTGCCGCGTACCACCTTGCACCCCAAAATAGCGTTCACCTCGTAATCGTCCGTAGACGAACCCGATGTCCCGGCAGATGACTCGGAAAACCGGGACATGTATACGGGTTTCAAGAGGGACACATGAAAGGTGTCGGTGATACCCAAGCGTGGAGGAAGAGCCAGGCGGTAGACCACAGGATTAACCTGTTCGAGAACCTTGAAGGGACCCAAGTAGCGAGGAGCAAACTTAGTGGACTCAACTCGCAGCCTGATGTTACGAGCGGAGAGCCACACCAAGTCGCCAGGGGCAAAAGTCGGAGCGGGGCGCCGATGAACATCGGCGGAGGACCTCATTCTCTCCTTGGAGGCCCGAATGGCATCCTGCGTGCGATCCCAAATGTCCCGTGCCTCCACAGCCCAGTCTGCCACCCTGGGATCAGCGGAAGACACAGGCATGGGCACAGGAACACGCGGATGCTGGCCGTAATTTAAGAGGAATGGAGTCTGACCGGTAGAGTCGGCTACGGCATTGTTAAGTGCAAACTCTGCCCACGGTAGCAAGGATGCCCAGTCATCCTGTCTGGCAGAAACAAAATGTCGCAGATATGTGACCAAGGTCTGGTTGGCCCTTTCTACCAACCCATTCGTCTCGGGATGATATGCCGAAGAGAGATTTAACTCAATACTGAGTAGACGACATAGCTCCCTCCAGAATCGAGACGCAAACTGGGGACCCCGGTCACTAACAATTTTGTCTGGCATACCGTGTAAGCGAAAGATATGCTTGATAAACAAGACAGCCAACACCCGTGCAGATGGTAGCCGTGGAAGAGGCACCAAATGCACCATTTTGGAAAAATGATCGGTGATCACCCAGATAATGGTGCAATTACGAGACTTGGGTAAGCCAACCACAAAGTCCATCCCGACCATCTCCCAGGGCCTGTCAGCCACGGGCAGAGGATAAAGCAACCCAGCAGGCCGTTGCCGAGGAGTCTTGTTCCTGGCGCAAGAGACACACGCCCGAACGTACTCCGCGACATCACGAGCCATATGCGGCCACCAGTATGTCCTCGCCAGTAACTCTGATGTCCTTTTAGTACCAAAATGTCCACCCACCCTGGACGAGTGCGCCCAAGAGAGAACCTCCGGTCGCAAACTAGATGGAACAAAAGTCTTGCCCGGGGGCACAGACTCCAGCGAAACCGGGGCCACGGTTCTCAAACTCTTGGTGGGGACAATAAGCCGAGGCTCCTCCTCCTCCTCCGCAGATGACACAACGGAGCGAGAGAGAGCGTCAGCCCGAATGTTCTTCTCCCCAGAAAGGAAATGGAGGGTGAAATGAAATCGGGAGAAGAACAAGGACCATCTGGCCTGGCGAGAATTCAACCGCTGAGCTGTCTGCAGATACACCAAATTTTTGTGATCTGTGAAGACTTGGAAGGGAAAACGTGCTCCCTCCAAGAGATGTCTCCACTCCGAGAAAGCCAACTTCATGGCTAGCAACTCCCTGTCCCCGATGGAATAATTCCTCTCTGCTGGTGCGAAGGTCTTGGAGAAAAAGAAGCAAGGATGCTTCCGACCTTGTGCATCCTTTTGGAAGAGGACTGCTCCAGCACCAACAGAAGAGGCATCCACCTCCATGATAAATGGCTTATCAACATCGGAGCGATGAAGAATGGGAGTGCTAGCGAAGTGTGACTTTATAGAGATAAAAGCCTTGGAGACCTTCTCAGACCACAATTTGGGATTCGCCCCCTTCTTGGTGAGGGCAACCAAGGGAGCTACCAAAGTTGAGAAATGCGGGATGAACTGGCGATAATAATTGATGAACCCCATAAAGCGCTGCACCGCTTTAAGAGAATGGGGTTCCTGCCAGTCCATCACAGCCTGTAGTTTGGCAGGATCCATAGCCAATCCCTGGGCTGAGATGATGTAGCCTAGGAAAGGTAAGGACTCCTGCTCAAACATACACTTCTCCAACTTGGCGTAGAGGGAGTTTGCCCGTAGGAGGTCGAAGACTTTGCAAACATCTCTCCGGTGGGAGTCAATATCTGGAGAGTAGATGAGAATATCATCCAGATAGACTACGACCGAGGTGGAAAGCATATCCCGGAAGATATCGTTCACAAAGTCTTGGAAAACGGCTGGGGCATTACAGAGCCCAAAGGGCATCACCAGATATTCATAGTGCCCATCCCTGGTGTTAAAAGCCGTCTTCCATTCGTCCCCCTCACGGATGCGAATCAGGTTGTAAGCACCCCGCAGATCTAATTTAGTAAATACCCTTGCTCCCCAAAGCCTATCGAACAGTTCAGATATCAAAGGCAAATGGTATTTATTCTTAACGGTGATGGCGTTAAGACCCCTGTAGTCTATGCATGGACGCAATTCCCCACTCTTCTTCTGCACGAAGAAGAACCCTGCCCCAGCAGGTGACACTGACTTCCTGATGAACCCTCTTGCCAGATTTTCCTGGATGTACTGTGACATTGCCTCTGTCTCCGGGAGAGATAGCGGATAGACTCGACCCCGGGGAGGCTCAGCACCAGGCAAGAGGTCAATAGGACAGTCATAGGGGCGATGGGGCGGAAGGGTCTCCGCCGCCTTTTTGGAGAATACATCTGCATACAACCAATACTGCTTGGGGAGAGAGGAAAGATCTGCGGGTACCTCAGTTGTAGCTACCTGAACGCACTCCCTCTGACACCTACCCCCACAAGATTCACCCCATCCCAGAATTCTGCCTGAGGACCACTCGATATGAGGAGAGTGGTACCGTAGCCAAGGTATTCCCAACAGGACTTCATCAATTCCCTCTGGAATGACGAGCAGGGAAATAATCTCCTGATGAGATGGCGACATGGACAGAGTAAAAGGGATGGTCTGGTGAGTTATCTGTGAGGGCAGAGTCGACCCATTCACCACTCGTACCGTTACAGGTTGAGCTAGCATAACCAGAGGTATTGCGTGGCGTTGGGCGAAGGCAGAAGACATAAAATTGCCCTCCGCCCCAGAATCCACGCAGAGCTCTACCGAGTGGGAGAATGAGCCTATAGTAATTGTCCCCTTAAAGGACAATTTAGAGGCAAACGTCGCCGTGTCTAGTGTACCTCCACCTACGACCACTAGACGCTGACGTTTCCTCGACCGCTGAGGACATCTGGTGGCTAAATGTCCAGACTGCTGGCAAACATGACAGACCCTGAGTGCACAAGCGGTCCGGGACTTAGGTCCCGCTTGTGACACTTCCCTGGCCTCATGTGACTCAGGAACCAGGACCGGAGATTCCAGAGGTTTGGCGAAAGTAGGAGCCAGCCGAAACCTCTGCCTACACTGGGCTCGCTCTAACCTCCGCTGGTTAAAACGGAGGTCAATTCGAGTGGAGACTGTTATTAACTCCTCCAGTGTGGCAGGAATCTCCCTAGTGGCCAGAGCGTCCTTTACATGGTCAGCCAAGCCCCTCCAAAATATGGGGATAAGAGCTTTATCCGACCATTCCAGCTCAGATGCTAAAGTGCGGAATTGGACGGCAAAATGACTGACCAAGGACTCACCCTGAGTTAATGCCAGCAGTTGGAGCGCAGTGTCATGGGTGACTTGAGGTCCTAAAAAGACCTGTTTTAAAGTGCTCAAAAACAGAGGAGCACTCTGCACCACATGATCGCCACGCTCCCACAGCGGCGTAGCCCATTCCAACGCCCTGTCCGACAATAGAGACACAATAAATCCCACCTTAGCCCGCTCTGTGGGGAAACGTGCAGCCAGAAGCTCGAGATGAATAGAGCACTGACTCACGAATCCCCTACAAAATTTGCTATTACCAGAAAATTTTTCTGGCAGCGGGAGGCGAGAAAATGTCGGAACAGGGGTGGCAATGGACAAAGTTGCTGCAGCCACGCTGGCAGCCTGTACAGCAACTGCGGTAACATCCACAGCTGAAGTTGCGCTCTCGAGAGCCGCCAACCTACCCTCCAGCTGCTGTATATACCGCAGGGATTGCTGTTTGTCCGTCATCACTAGCCAGACCCTGGCGCTAGTGTAATGTTAGGGCTAGCGGAACGCACCAAATAATAAGACTGATAGTGTACGGTGCGTTCGTAGCCCGGGGTCCACCGTGCAGAGATGGAACCTGCTGCTGAGTAATGACGGACTATATGGCGGTACTCATAAGTATACTCGCGTGGGTTAAACTTCACCCAACGTGAAGGAAGCGATCCTGTTGCGTCACAGGGTCGCGGTACCGCACATAGAAGGCGAGCAAGCAGTCAGCGAACTTAACCCCAACTAGGATTGAAGTCCGATTAGACCCTTGCTGGCACAACACCGCAACAGGGTGTGTTAGGCAACTCTTATAATTAGAGCACCGAAGTGTGAACTGTGCCGAGCTGGCAGGCACCACTAAGCACCCAGACGTGGGTCAGGAGGCGCACTGCTGGCGCGTGGCGCCGCACTGGCGGTCACAGCAATAGACGCTGATACGTGTGTGACACGTTGAGTGATTTGTCGGGCGCTAGATAGCAGCCATACTCCATACGCGAACAGTCATACAATAGGGTAGGGGTATTTAATGAACGACTTGCACTCACAACAAACACACGTATTCAATTGTACACTAGCGCATGGCCGTGCGGTCATGCGCAGTTTATATAATTGCAGGACAGGAAGTGGCCACAGAAACTTTGCCCTTCCAAGAACTGCCAAGAGGACCAATGGAATGCGCTGCAGAGCCAGAGCACATGACCCTCGATCTCCAACGGGAGATCTTGCTCTGGGCATGCTCAGTGTGTGCAAACAAGGACTTAGTCCCAGGGAAGTCCGCTCGCCGCTAGTGTTGAGCGATACCTTCCGATATCGGAAAGTATCGGTATCGGATTGGATCGGCCGATATTCAAAAAATATCGGATATCGCCGATACCGATATCCGATCCCAATGCAAGTCAATGGGACCAAAATATCGGAATTAAAATAAAGCCTTTCTTTCCTTGTAAGTTTATTCTACATGAAGGTGAACAACTAAGAATAATGCAGGATGTATTTGGGGAGGTGGCGGAGACATTAAAGTCATAGAGGCGTAGCCCAATCAAATAGAATAACATGATTTTTTATTTTTTTAAAGATGTTAGGATTGACAAAGATATTGACTATGTATTTTTATTTTAAATATTGATGTTTCACTATTCCACGCCCTTCCCCTTTTTTTTTTTTTTTTAAATTTTCCCACACTTTCATCTTCATCATCATCAGCATCTTTGACATCAACTTCTTCACCTTATTCATCTTCTTCTAAATCTTTTTTTTTAATTACATTCTTCATATTCATTTTATCCAACTAATATTATTCTTCCTATTCTACTTTTACATCATATACACATTTGTGACAGGCATTCCCGTAGTTGTTATCTATAAAAGTTTGAAGATTACACCTTCCGTTCTGCCAGTCACAAAAGTTACATTTGTCCGCGTTCAGTTTGGCCTGCAGCATCAGGCTTTATCCAGGGGCACCACGAGGAGGAACGGACTCACCACCATACACTGCTTAGTCTTCTTCTGCATATAATTTACATATCTTTTGCTCTGATATTAAGTGTTATGCTTAATGTTCTTCTGCTCTTTGTTCTGCAGCCTCTTGTTCTTCTGCTTCTCGGTCTTCCATGTCGTCGTCTCCAGGGTCGTCGTCTCCGCCGTCGTCGTCTCCGCCGTCGTCGTCTCCGCCGTCGTCGTCGTCTCCGCCGTCGTCGTCTCCGCCGTCGTCGTCTCCGCCGTCGTCGTCATCGGGGTGGTCTTCAGGGTCGTCATCTCCAGGGTCGTCGTCGTCATCTTAGGGGTGGTCTTCCGTGATGTCGTCTTTAGGGTCTTCAACGTGAAAACGTAGCAGAAGGTACAAGAAGGCTGAGAAAATGCCGAGAACCAGCTGATTGAACTGGAACTCAGCTGGCTACCCGAAGGTCCAAGAGCCAATGGAACTACTGAGGACCAGCTGACGTTACTGGAACCCAGTTACTAAGCAGGAGGTACCCGTGCTAAAAAGCACTACCAAGGACCGCCTGACGTTGGCGGAACTCGGATACCCAGAAGGAGGCACCTAAGCCAAAGGCTCTGCCCGGAACCAGCTGACGTTACTGGAACCAGGATGGGGAGCAGAAGGTACAAGAGCAAAAGACACTGCCGAGAACCAGCTGACGGTACTGGAACCCGGATGGGTAGCCGAAGGTCCAAGAGCCAATGGAACTACCGAGGTCCAGCTGACGATACTGGAACCCGGTTACTAAGCAGGAGGTACCCGTGCCTGAAAGCACTACCAAGGACCACCTGACGTTGGTGGAACTCGGATACCCAGAAGGAGGCACCTAAGCCAAAGGCTCTGCCCGGAACCAGCTGACGGTACTGGAACCAGGATGGGGAGCAGAAGGTACAAGAGCAAAAGACACTGCCAAGAACCAGCTGACGGTGCTGGAACCAGGTGGTGGACCCGAAGGTCCACAGGAGAGAACAGCTAGGCCGCGAGGCAGCCGCAGTTACCGAACCCCAACAGTCCTACAGGGGGAGCTGGGCCTACTGGCACTACAGAACCAGCCTTGACTACCAGTTCACGCAGCCCACATAGGAAGCTCCTAAACTGGAGGCACCCTGGAGTTGGCTAACCCGACCGCACCACGACGGGGCAACGCATAGGCGTCTCAGTGAGCTTGACACAACCCGCAAACAGCTGACGGTGCTGAAACCAGGCTTGGCACGAGGGAGTACCTGTGACAAGAACACTGCCGAGAACCAGCTGGCGGTGCTGGAACCCAGATGCGTTGCCCCAGTGTGCAAGAGCCAATGGCACGACCGAGGACCAGCTGACGGTGCTGGAACCCGGTTACTAAGCTGTAGGTGCCCGCGCTTAAAAGCACTACCAAGGACCGCCTGGCGATGGCGGAACTCGGATACCCAGGAGGAGGCATCTAAGCCAAAGGCTCGGCCCGGAACCAGCTGACGGTGCTGGAACCAGGTGGTGGACCCCATGGCCCACAGGAGAGGAGAGAACAGCTAGGCCGCGAGGCAGCCGCAGTTACCGAACCCCAACAGTCCTACAGGGGGAGCTGGGCCTACTGGCACTACAGAACCAGCCTTGACTACCAGTTCACGCAGCCCACATAGGAAGCTCCTAAACTGGAGGCACCCTGGAGTTGGCTAACCCGACCGCACCACGACGGGGCAACGCATAGGCGTCTCAGTGAGCTTGACACAACCCGGAAACAGCTGACGGTGCTGAAACCAGGCTTGGCACGAGGGAGTACCTGTGACAAGAACACTGCCGAGAACCAGCTGGCGGTGCTGGAACCCAGATGCGTTGCCCCAGTGTGCAAGAGCCAATGGCACCGAAGACCAGCTGACGATGCTGGAACCCGGTTACTAAGCTGTAGGTGCCCGCGCTTAAAAGCACTACCAAGGACCGCCTGGCGATGGCGGAACTCGGATACCCAGGAGGAGGCACCTAAGCCAAAGGCTCGGCCCGGAACCAGCTGACGGTGCTGGAACCAGGTGGTGGACCCCAAGGCCCACAGGAGAGGAGAGAACAGCTAGGCCGCGAGGCAGCCGCAGTTACCGAACCCCAACAGTCCTACAGGGGGAGCTGGGCCTACTGGCACTACAGAACCAGCCTTGACTACCAGTTCACGCAGCCCACATAGGAAGCTCCTAAACTGGAGGCACCCTGGAGTTGGCTAACCCGACCGCACCACGACGGGGCAACGCATAGGCGTCTCAGTGAGCTTGACACAACCCGGAAACAGCTGACGGTGCTGAAACCAGGCTTGGCACGAGGGAGTACCTGTGACAAGAACACTGCCGAGAACCAGCTGGCGGTGCTGGAACCCAGATGCGCTGCCCCAGTGTGCAAGAGCCAATGGCACCGAAGACCAGCTGACGGTGCTGGAACCCGGTTACTAAGCTGTAGGTGCCCGCGCTTAAAAGCACTACCAAGGACCGCCTGGCGATGGCGGAACTCGGATACCCAGGAGGAGGCACCTAAGCCAAAGGCTCGGCCCGGAACCAGCTGACGGTGCTGGAACCAGGTGGTGGACCCCATGGCCCACAGGAGAGGAGAGAACAGCTAGGCCGCGAGGAAGCCGCAGTTACCGAACCCCAACAGTCCTACAGGGGGAGCTGGGCCTACTGGCACTACAGAACCAGCCTTGACTACCAGTTCACGCAGCCCACATAGGAAGCTCCTAAACTGGAGGCACCCTGGAGTTGGCTAACCCGACCGCACCACGACGGGGCAACGCATAGGCGTCTCAGTGAGCTTGACACAACCCGGAAACAGCTGACGGTGCTGAAACCAGGCTTGGCACGAGGGAGTACCTGTGACAAGAACACTGCCGAGAACCAGCTGGCGGTGCTGGAACCCAGATGCGTTGCCCCGGTGTGCAAGAGCCAATGGCACCGAAGACCAGCTGACGGTGCTGGAACCCGGTTACTAAGCTGTAGGTGCCCGCGCTTAAAAGCACTACCAAGGACCGCCTGGCGATGGCGGAACTCGGATACCCAGGAGGAGGCACCTAAGCCAAAGGCTCGGCCCGGAACCAGCTGACGGTGCTGGAACCAGGTGGTGGACCCCATGGCCCACAGGAGAGGAGAGAACAGCTAGGCCGCGAGGCAGCCGCAGTTACCGAACCCCAACAGTCCTACAGGGGGAGCTGGGCCTACTGGCACTACAGAACCAGCCTTGACTACCAGTTCACGCAGCCCACATAGGAAGCTCCTAAACTGGAGGCACCCTGGAGTTGGCTAACCCGACCGCACCACGACGGGGCAACGCATAGGCGTCTCAGTGAGCTTGACACAACCCGGAAACAGCTGACGGTGCTGAAACCAGGCTTGGCACGAGGGAGTACCTGTGACAAGAACACTGCCGAGAACCAGCTGGCGGTGCTGGAACCCAGATGCGTTGCCCCAGTGTGCAAGAGCCAATGGCACCGAAGACCAGCTGACGGTGCTGGAACCCGGTTACTAAGCTGTAGGTGCCCGCGCTTAAAAGCACTACCAAGGACCGCCTGGCGATGGCGGAACTCGGATACCCAGGAGGAGGCACCTAAGCCAAAGGCTCGGCCCGGAACCAGCTGACGGTGCTGGAACCAGGTGGTGGACCCCATGGCCCACAGTAGAGGAGAGAACAGCTAGGCCGCGAGGCAGCCGCAGTTACCGAACCCCAACAGTCCTACAGGGGGAGCTGGGCCTACTGGCACTACAGAACCAGCCTTGACTACCAGTTCACGCAGCCCACATAGGAAGCTCCTAAACTGGAGGCACCCTGGAGTTGGCTAACCCGACCGCACCACGACGGGGCAACGCATAGGCGTCTCAGTGAGCTTGACACAACCCGGAAACAGCTGACGGTGCTGAAACCAGGCTTGGCACGAGGGAGTACCTGTGACAAGAACACTGCCGAGAACCAGCTGGCGGTGCTGGAACCCAGATGCGCTGCCCCAGTGTGCAAGAGCCAATGGCACCGAAGACCAGCTGACGGTGCTGGAACCCGGTTACTAAGCTGTAGGTGCCCGCGCTTAAAAGCACTACCAAGGACCGCCTGGCGATGGCGGAACTCGGATACCCAGGAGGAGGCACCTAAGCCAAAGGCTCGGCCCGGAACCAGCTGACGGTGCTGGAACCAGGTGGTGGACCCCAAGGCCCACAGGAGAGGAGAGAACAGCTAGGCCGCGAGGCAGCCGCAGTTACCGAACCCCAACAGTCCTACAGGGGGAGCTGGGCCTACTGGCACTACAGAACCAGCCTTGACTACCAGTTCACGCAGCCCACATAGGAAGCTCCTAAACTAGAGGCACCCTGGAGTTGGCTAACCCGACCGCACCACGACGGGGCAATGCATAGGCGTCTCAGTGACCTTGACACTACCCGGAAACAGCTGACGGTGCTGGAACCAGGCTGGGCAGGAGGGAGTACCCGTGACAAAGACACTGGCGAGAACCAGCAGACGGTGCTGGAACCCGGATGCGTTGCCTATTCAAGATTGTCTTCCTAAAGCCACAACTAGCGGTGCTGGAGCAAAGGGTAAGCAGGGGGAGCAGAGTGTAAGCCGAAGCCTGCACTGGAGGCAGCTTTGTGTCTGAGTTGCGTTTGCAGGACACGTTGCTGGCTACACAGCGGGGGAACAGCTGGCGTAGCTGAACCCCACTGACACATTGGCTGGTGTTTTTCTCTGTGCAGCTAGCACGTCCGGGCCCCAAATGGCGTTGTTAGAGCCCAGGGTCAGCAGGAGGAGGAGAGGAGCAGAGTGTAGGCCGCAGCCTAATTGAACCAATTTCAAAGGTCACCTTTAACCCACCCTCAGGTGTTTAACTTTAGAAGAGCCACATCTTGTGCAACAGTAATGCTACACAAGTGAAAGGTTGCTCTTTACATTTTGCTCATTGCACACGCAGAATGAAAGACGTACACAATTTAGCCCAGTATACAGTAGAACTGTAGTGGAGGCGTGACTTGTCTTTTTAATGACACGCAGCACAGGTGTCGAAAAATAACGCCTTTGTGCTGGGCACTGCTTCCTGAGCGTTGTTATTTGCTGTACAGGAGTTTGCGCTCTTGTGTTATCCCTTGGCAACGCCCTGTGACTGTGAGCGCTGCCAATCTTCTGACCTCATTTCATGTTGGCCGGTGCGGTTAGCGATGGCCATGAATCCCAGAGCCACAGTGTGATTTCTAAAATTCACACTGCGGGTCTAGAATTCATGGCCTTGTGCAGTAAATATGTCCGCCGCTCACTCATGTCCTTACACCTGCCTCAGACTGTGCGGCCTCAGCTGATCCCTTATCGCATGCCGCGGCCATGAGGCCGCATTGTCTGAAGAAGGCGGAAGGAGGGGAGTGAAGACAGGCGAATATATGCACTGCTTGTGCCCATCAAGCACACCCTCGCTGTCAAAATAAATGAGACAACGAGGGGCGTTGTGTTGGGCAGGGCGTACGCACAGGCACAGCCAGCCAACCAATGATGTCAGAAGACGGGCAGCGCTACCAAGGGGGGTGCTGCGTGTCATTGAAAAGGAAAGTCACACCTCAGGGACAATGTAATGGTCTCTACTGAGACACATTTTGTACGTGTTGAGTTCCACGTGGGCAAGGAGAAAAAGTCAGCCACCTTGTACAAATGCAGCAGTACTGCTGTACAAGGTGGCTGTTATACATAGAAACACCTGGGGGTGGGGGGCAGGCTTCCTTCAATTTCAGTTCAGGTGCCTGCGTGGCGTTTGCAGGTCACGTTGCCGGCTACACAGCAGGGGAACAGCTGGCGGTGCTGAACCCCACTGACACATTGGCGGGTGTCTTTCTCTGTGCAGCTAGCACTTCCGGGCAAAAACTAGCGGTGTTTGAGCCCAGGGTCAGCAGGAGGAGGAGGAGAGGAGCAGAGTGTAGGCCGAAGCCTGCACTGGTGGCAGCTTTTGGTCGGTTGTGCCAGCGTGGCTTGTGCTGGACACGATGCCCGCTGCACAGCAGGGGAACAGCTGGCGGTGCTGAACCCCACTGACACATTGGCGGGTGTCTTTCTCTGTGCAGCTCGCACTTCCGGGCAAAAACTAGCGGTGTTTGAGCCCAGGGTCAGCATGAGGAGGAGGAGGAGAGGAGCAGAGTGTAGGCCGAAGCCTGCACTGGTGGCAGCTTTTGGTCGGTTGTGCCAGCGTGGCTTGTGCTGGACACAATGCCGGCTGCACAGCAGGGGAACAGCTGGCGGTGCTGAACCCCACTAACACATTGGCTGGTGTTTTTCTCTGTGCAGCTAGCACGTCCGGGCCCCAACTGGCGGTGTTAGAGCCCAGGGTCAGCAGGAGGAGGAGAGGAGCAGAGTGTAGGCCGCAGCCTAATTGAACCAATTTCAAAGGTCACCTTTAACCCACCCTCAGGTGTTTAAATGTTGAAGAGCCACATCTTGTGCAACAGTAATGCTCCACAAGTGAAAGGTTGCTCTTTACATTTTGCTCATTGCACACGCAGAATGAAAGACGTACACAATTTAGCCCAGTATACAGTTGAACTGTAGTGGAGGCGTGACTTGTCTTTTTAATGACACGCAGCACAGGTGTCGAAAAATAACGCCTTTGTGCTGGGCGCTGCTTCCTGAGCGTTGTTATTTGCTGTACAGGAGTCTGCGCTCTTGTGTTATCCCTTGGCAATGCCCTGTGAGCGCTGCCCGTCTTCTGACCTCATTTCATGTTGGCCGGTGCGGTTAGCGATGGCCATGAATCCCAGAGCCACAGTGTGATTTCTAAAATTCACACTGCGGGTCTAGAATTCATGGCCTTGTGCAGTAAATATGTCCGCCGCTCACTCATGTCCTTACACCTGCCTCAGACTGTGCGGCCTCAGCTGATCCCTTATCGCATGCCGCGGCCATGAGGCCGCATAGTCTGAAGAAGGCGGAAGGAGGGGAGTGAAGACAGGCGAATATATGCACTGCTTGTGCCCATCAAGCACACCCTCGCTGTCAAAATAAATGAGACAACGAGGGGCGTTGTGTTGGGCAGGGCGTACGCACAGGCACAGCCAGCCAACCAATGATGTCAGAAGACGGGCAGCGCTACCAAGGGGGGTGCTGCGTGTCATTGAAAAGGAAAGTCACACCTCAGGGACAATGTAATGGTCTCTACTGAGACACATTTTGTACGTGTTGAGTTCCACGTGGGCAAGGAGAAAAAGTCAGCCACCTTGTACAAATGCAGCAGTACTGCTGTACAAGGTGGCTGTTATACATAGAAACACCTGGGGGTGGGGGGCAGGCTTCCTTCAATTTCAGTTCAGGTGCCTGCGTGGCGTTTGCAGGTCACGTTGCCGGCTACACAGCAGGGGAACAGCTGGCGGTGCTGAACCCCACTAACACATTGGCTGGTGTTTTTCTCTGCGCAGCTAGCATGTCCGGGCAAAAACTGGCGGTGTTAGAGCCCAGGGTCAGCAGGAGGAGGAGAGGAGCAGAGTGTAGGCCGAAGCCTGCACTGGTGGCAGCTTTTTGTCTGTTGTGCCAGCGTGGCTTGTGCTGGACACGATGCCGGCTACACAGCAGGGGAACAGCTGGCGGTGCTGAACCCCACTGACACGTTGGCGGGTGTCTTTCTCTGTGCAGCTAGCACTTCCGGGCAAAAACTAGCGGTGTTTGAGCCCAGGGTCAGCATGAGGAGGAGGAGGAGAGGAGCAGAGTGTAGGCCGAAGCCTGCACTGGTGGCAGCTTTTGGTCAGTTGTGCCAGCGTGGCTTGTGCTGGACACAATGCCGGCTGAACAGCAGGGGAACAGCTGGCGGTGCTGAACCCCACTAACACATTGGCTGGTGTTTTTCTCTGTGCAGCTAGCACGTCCGGGCCCCAACTGGCGGTGTTAGAGCCCAGGGTCAGCAGGAGGAGGAGAGGAGCAGAGTGTAGGCCGCAGCCTAATTGAACCAATTTCAAAGGTCACCTTTAACCCACCCTCAGGTGTTTAAATGTTGAAGAGCCACATCTTGTGCAACAGTAATGCTCCACAAGTGAAAGGTTGCTCTTTACATTTTGCTCATTGCACACGCAGAATGAAAGACGTACACAATTTAGCCCAGTATACAGTTGAACTGTAGTGGAGGCGTGACTTGTCTTTTTAATGACACGCAGCACAGGTGTCGAAAAATAACGCCTTTGTGCTGGGCGCTGCTTCCTGAGCGTTGTTATTTGCTGTACAGGAGCCTGCGCTCTTGTGTTATCCCTTGGCAATGCCCTGTGAGCGCTGCCCGTCTTCTGACCTCATTTCATGTTGGCCGGTGCGGTTAGCGATGGCCATGAATCCCAGAGCCACAGTGTGATTTCTAAAATTCACACTGCGGGTCTAGAATTCATGGCCTTGTGCAGTAAATATGTTCGCCGCTCACTCATGTCCTTACACCTGCCTCAGACTGTGCGGCCTCAGCTGATCCCTTTGTCGCATGCCGCGGCCATGAGGCCGCACAGTCTGAAGAAGGCGGAAGGAGATGAGTTAAGACAGGCGAACATATGCAGTGCACATGCCCATCAAGCACACCCTCGCTGTCAAAATAAATGAGACAACGACTGGCGTTGTGTTTGGCAGGGCGTACGCACAGGCACAGCCAGCCAACCAATGATGTCAGAAGACGGGCAGCGCTACCAAGGGGGGTGCTGCGTGTCATTGAAAAGGAAAGTCACACCTCAGGGACAATGTAATGGTCTCTACTGAGACACATTTTGTACGTGTTGAGTTCCACGTGGGCAAGGAGAAAACGTCAGCCACCTTGTACAAATGCAGCAGTACTGCTGTACAAGGTGGCTGTTATACATAGAAACACCTGGGGGTGGGGGGCAGGCTTCCTTCAATTTCAGTTCAGGTGCCTGCGTGGCGTTTGCAGGTCACGTTGCCGGCTACACAGCAGGGGAACAGCTGGCGGTGCTGAACCCCACTGACACATTGGCGGTTGTCTTTCTCTGTGCAGCTAGCACTTCCAGGCTACAACTGGCGGTGTTATAGCCCAGGGTCAGCAGGAGGAGGAGAGGAGCAGAGTGTAGGCCGAAGCCTGCACTGGTGGCAGCTTTTGGTCTGTTGTGCCAGCGTGGCTTGTGCTGGACACGTTGCCGACTACACAGCAGGGGAACAGCTGGCGGTGCTGAACCCCACTGACACATCAGCTAGTGTTTTTTCTGTGTAGACAACACTTCCAGGTGGCAACTGACAGTGTTGAAACCCAGGGAATCAAAGAGGAGCAGAGTGTAGGCCGAAGCCTGCAGTGGAGCAAGTTGAAAGGGAACCTTTAACCCCCCCCCCCAGGCATTTGTTGCTGAAAGAGCCATCTTGTACAGCAGTAATACTGCACATGGAAAATGGTGGCTCCTAAAATTATGCTCCTTGCAAACGCTCAAGTACACACTCATATAATGTGTCCCCTCATACTGTCAAACCGTCCCGGAAGTGGGACTTTCCTTTGTAATGTGACACAGCACAGCCGTCATTCCAACCCCCTTGGTGACGTGCGCCACCTCCTCAACGTTGTTTGGTTCTGTCACGGAGCCCGCGCTGTAATGTTATCCCTTGGACATGCACAGTTAGCGGTGCCCGTCTCCGGACATCATTTAGGTGTCAGGCTGGCAGTGCCTGTGCGTCCAAGCTGCCCGAGATCCAACCTTGCAGTGTCATCTAATGTAATCCCACTGCGGGCCAGGGTTCCATGGGCATGCGCAGTGCATATCATCGCCTCTCACTCACCTCCTTCCTGCTTCTTCAGACTGTGCGGCGTCACGGCCGTGGCATGCTATAAGGGATCAGCTGACGCCGCCTAGTCTGAAGAAGCGTGAAGAAGGGGAGTGAGAGGCTAGTATATGCACTGCGCATGGCCATGGATACCAGGCCCACTGTGGGATCACATTAGACAACACTGCGAGGTGGGATTTCGGGCAGCGTGGACGCACAGGCGCAGCCAGGACGACAACAAATGATGTCAGAGGACGGGCAGCGCAAACTGTGCATGGCCAAGGGATAACATAACAGCGCAGGGTCCATGACGGAATCAAACAACGCTAAGGAGCCAGCGCACGGTGCCAAGGGGGTAGCAATGACGTCTGTGCTGCGTCACATTACAAAGGAAAGTCCCACCTCCAGGACGGTTGGACGGTGTGAGGGGACACATTACATGAGTGTGTACTTCAGCGTTTGCAAGGAGCATACTTTCAAGAGCGACCTTTTCCTTGTGCAGTATTAGTGCTGCACAAGGTGGCTCTTTCAGTAACAAACGCCTAGGGGGGGGGGGACAGGTCCCCTTACATTTTAGTTGTGCCAGCGTGGCGGTCGCATGACACGTTGCCGGATACACAGCTGGGGAACAGCTGACGTTACTGAACCCCAATAACAGAGGAGGGACTGTTGACTGTGCAGACAGCACTTCCAGGCACCAACTGGCGGTGTTAGAGCCCAGGGACAGCAGGAGGAGCAGATTGGAGGTATTGCCGCACACACAGCTGGGGATCAGCTGACGTTACTGAACCCCAATAACAGAGGAGGGACTGTTGACTGTGCAGACAGCACTTCCAGGCACCAACTGGCGGTGTTAGAGCCCAGGGACAGCAGGAGGAGCAGATTGGAGGTATTGCCGCACACACAGCTGGGGATCAGCTGACGTTACTGAACCCCAATAACAGAGGAGGGACTGTTGACTGTGCAGACAGCACTTCCAGGCACCAACTGGCGGTGTTAGAGCCCAGGGACAGCAGGAGGAGCAGATTGGAAGTATTGCCGCACACACAGCTGGGGATCAGCTGACGTCACTGAACCCCAATAACAGAGGAGGGACTGTTGACTGTGCAGACAGCACTTCCAGGCACCAACTGGCGGTGTTAGAGCCCAGGGACAGCAGGAGGAGCAGATTGGAGGTATTGCCGCACACACAGCTGGGGATCAGCTGACGTTACTGAACCCCAATAACAGAGGAGCGACTGTTGACTGTGCAGACAGCACTTCCAGGCACCAACTGGCGGTGTTAGAGCCCAGGGACAGCAGGAGGAGCAGAGGAACAGAGTGTAGGCCGAAGCCTGATTGGAGCAAGTTGAAAGGGAACCTTTAACCCCCCCCCAAGACGTTTGTAGCTGAAAGAGCCATCTTGTGCAGCAAGATGCAAAAGGAAAAGGTTGCTCTTTTGATTATGCTCCTTGCAAACACAGAAGTAAACACTAAAAATGTGTCCCCTTATACCGTTAAACCGTCCCGGAGGTGCGAATTTCCTTCGTAATGGGGCGCAGCACAGCTGTCATTCCTATCCCCTTGGTGCCGTGCGCTGCCTCCTCAGCGTTGTTTTAAGCTGTCACGGAGCCTGCGCTGTTCTGTTATCCCTTGGCCATGCCCAATTAGCGCTGCCTGTCTTCTGACATAATTTGGTGTCAGGCTGTCAGTGCCTGTGCGTCCACGCTGCTCCAGATCCCACCTCGCAGTGTCATCTAACGTAATCCCACTGCGGGCCTTGGATCCATGGGCATGCACAGTGCATATCCTCGACTCTCACTCCCCTCTTTCCCTCTTCTTCAGACTGTGCGGTGTCACGGCCGTGGCATGCTATTAGGGATCAGCTGACAGCGCACAGTCTAAAGAAGGCGGAGGGAGATGAGCGAGAGCCCGAGGGGAAGATATGCACTGCGCATGCCCATGGATCCCAGGCCCGCAGTGTGATTCAATCAGAAGACACTGCGAGGCGGGATATCGGGCAGCGCGGCCGCACAGGCGCAGCCAGCCTGACACCAAATTATGTCAGAAGACAGGCAGCGCAAATAGGGCATGGCCAAGGGATAACAGAACAGCGCAGCCTCCGTGACAGCTTAAAACAACGTTGAGGAGGCAGCGCATGGCAGCAAGGGGGTAGGAATGACGGCTGTGCTGCGTCACATTACGAAGGAAAGTCCCAGCTCCGGGACAGTATAACGGTATCAGTGAACACATTTTATAAGTGTTAAGTTCTGCGTGTGCAAGGAGCTAAACTAAAAGAGCTACCTTTTCCTTGTGCAGCATTACTGCTGCACAAGGTGGCTCTTTCAGTAACAAATGACGGGGGGGGGGGGGGACAGGTTCCCTTCCATTTAGGATGTTGTGCCAGCGTGGCGGTCGCAGGACACATTGCCGGCTACACAGCTGGGGATCAGCTGACGTTACTGAAACCCAATAACACTGGGTCGTATGTTTTTACTGTGCAGCCTGCACTTCTGAGCCGCAACTGGCGGTGTTGGAGCCCAGGAATAGCAGTTCAGGTGGTAGAAAGATGAACACAGCAGGAGACCTGGATGACACCCAATTACTTAATCAGGCAGAGGAGTGGCAAATTCCTGCGAGATCCAGGCCTGGTTCATTTTCAGGAAAGTAAGCCGGTCAACGTTATCGGAGGATAGTCGCATGCGACGGTCTGTTAGTACACCACCTGCGGCACTAAAGACACGTTCCGATAAGACACTAGCCGCAGGGCAAGCCAGCACCTCCAATGCATACTGGCTTAGCTCTGGCCATGTATCCAGCTTAGAGACCCAAAACTTGAACGGGGAAGAGCCGTCTGGGAGTACAGTAAGAGGGCAAGCCATGTAGTCTGTCACCATCTGACGGAACCGTTGCCTCCTGCTGACTGGAGCCGCCGGTGATGGTGTAGACATTTGGGGCGGGCACACAAAAGTTTGCCACAGTTGTGCCATACTGGGCTTGCCTTGGGCAGAGGCACTGCTTCTGCTCCCTCTTTGGGCAGAGCCTCCCCCACTGCCTCGACGCACTGAGCTGCTTTGTAAAGCACTAGCAGCACTCCTCTCAGTTGGACTGGAGAAGATGATGGAATTCACCAGTGTGTCGTGGTACTCCCGCATTTTACGCTCGCGGGTCAACGCTGAGATGAGGTTTTGGACGTTGTCCCGGTAGCGAGGATCGAGGAGGGTGAACACCCAATAATCAGGCATGTTGAGAATGTGGTCGATGCGGCGGTCGTTTCTCAGGCACTGCAGCATGAAATCCACCATGTGCTGCAGACTGCCAACTGGCCCAGAAACGCTGTCCCCTGCTTGAGACATGATCTCTGTCCGCTCGTCATCACCCCACCCTCGCTGTACACACTGACCACTGGACAATTGTGTCGCTCCCTCCTCTGGACGGAGCTCTTCCTCCTCCATTGACTCCTCCTCATCCTCCTCACAAAGTGGCCCCTGCGTACCCCTTTGTGAGGAACCACGTGGCGCTGACTGTCCAGAAGCTGATGGAAAAGGTGACTCCTTATCCTCCACCTCTTCCACAACATCATCCCTTAACCCTTGCAAAGTTTGCTGAAGCAGGCAGATAAGGGGGACAGTCATGCTGACTAGTGCATCATCTGCACTTGCCATCCGCGTGGAATAATCAAAAGGACGCAAAACCAGGCAGACGTCCTTCATAGTGGCCCACTCTGTGGTTGTGAAGTGTGATCGGCGCTGACTGCGACTTTTTTGCGCCTGATGCAGCTGGTACTCCATAACTGCTTGCTGCTGCTCACACAACCGCTCCAACATATGTAACGTGGAATTCCACCTGGTAGGTAGGTCACATATGATGCGGTGTTCCGGAAGGCAGAATCGGCGCTGCAGAGCAGCAATGCGGGATCTTGCCAAGCTGGAACGCCGCAAGTGAGCACACTCTAGGCGGACCTTGTGCAGCAGTGCATCAAGATCCGGATAGTCCCTCAGAAAACTCTGCACAACCAAATTGAGCACATGTGCCAGACATGGGATGTGAGTGAGGTTGCCAAGGGCCAAAGCTGCCACCAGATTTCGGCCATTGTCACACACTACCATGCCTGGCTGGAGATTCGCTGGCAGTAACCACACATCGCTCTCCTGCTTGATGGCATTCCAGAGCTCCTGCGCTGTGTGGCTTCGATTCCCCAATGAAACTAGTTTCAAGACGGCCTGCTGACGTTTGGCCACGGCTGTGCTCATGTCGGTCATAGGTAAACGTTCACGGGAGGTGGACTGTGACGGCTCCTGCAGAGATGATTCTGAGGAACTTGTGTATGAGGAGGAGTCAATGCGTACAGACTGGATTCCTGCAATCCTTGGAGTGGGCAGGACACGTCCTGCGCCACTCGCACGATCTGTACCTGGCTCAACAACATTAACCCAATGGGCAGTGAGGGAAACGTATCGCCCCTGTCCATGCTGACTGGTCCACGCATCGGTGGTGAGGTGGACCTTGCTACTGACGGCGTTCAGTAGCGCATGTTTTATGTTTCCCTCAACATGCCTGTGCAGGGCAGGGACAGCTTGCCTGCTGAAGTAAAAGCGGCTGGGCACCTTATACTGTGGGACTGCCAATGCCATCAAGTCACGGAAGCTGTCAGTCTCCACCAGCCTGAATGAGAGCATTTCCAGGGACAACAGTTTGGCAATGCCTGCATTCAGAGCCTGTGCTCGGGGGTGGTTGGCCGAGAATGCCCGCCTTTTCTCCCATGCCTGTACTACCGATGGCTGTAGAGTAGACTGGGAGTGTGAGGATGACTGGGAAGGTGGTGCTGTGGGTGGAATTACACGAGGTGTCTGGACAACAGTGGAGGAAGAGGCAACACGAGCTGAAGAGGTGGTAGCTGCCGCTGTTGGTTGGCCTACGTCTTCACTGTGTTTCTGTAACTCCACCGCGTGCCTGGTCCGCACATGTTTCCACATATTTGTGGTATTGAGGTTGCTGACACTTTTACCTCTTTTGACTTTCTGATGACACAGCTTGCATTTGACAAAACAAATGTCATCTGCAACTGTGTCAAAAAAGGACCAGGCACTGCAAGTCTTGGGAGCGCCCTTTTTGGCTTTGGAAAGAGACAGGCTCCTAACGGGCGCAAAAATGGAGGCTACAGGCTCCGCAGTCTTCCCCCTCCCTCTCCCTCTTTGGCCCGTAAGGGGAATCTCTTCCTCTGAGCTGCTCCCACCACCTTCCTGTTCCTCACGCCACGATGGGTCAAGGACCTCATCATCTCCACTACCCTCTGCCACCAACTGCTCCTCCTGGGTAGTCTCGGCAGCACAGTACGCACCAGAAAGCGGCACCTGAGTTTCATCATCAGATGCGTACTGCGCTGTGGTCACCGCAGGCACTGGCCCACCCGCCTCTTCAGAGTCAGAGAGACAAAGCTGTTGGGCATCACTGCACACTGCCTCTTCTTCCATTTCTCCAATGCTGCTTGGCTGGCCCCCTGTTTCCAAGCCAAGAGATTCAGAGAACAGAAGTAGAGACGGCTCCTGTCCTGGGCTCTCTGACTGCCTGGCCAATTTGGCAGGTGGTGAAGAGACAGATGGCTGCTCTCCAGTGCTCTGTGCCTGAGAGGATGTGGCACTAACTGAAGTCGATGCCGAGGTGTTAGCTGCCATCCACCCAACAACGGCTTCAATTTGATCTTCACGCAGCAGCGGTGCACGGCGCTCTCCAACAAAGCTGCGCATGAAGGACTGTTCCCTGCTGAAACTGAGTGACGACGAGTCACCGGTGGCCGCAGCAGGCACAGAATCACCACGTCCTCTCCCTGCTCCGCGCCCACGCCCACGCCCACGTGCCTTACTCCCTGCCCTCTTCATCTTGGTTGACAGATAAAGATAAGCAGAAAAGTACTAAGGCCTTAGTGTGCTTATTCCTGAAATGCTCCTCCTAACAGGTGTAAGAAACACTAATGTTGTAAAGTGTGGACTAAACTTTATTATTTTTCAAATGTGGCCTACACAAGTGTTAAGTGGTGTTTGGTGAACTTTACTTTTTTTTGTTTTCTGCAAATCGGACTACAGAGCAAGTTTAACTCACACGGGGACCATGCAGACAGCCGTAAACGGCGCTGCAAGGCCCAAAAACCCTCCTCTAGGTTATCCTATGTAGTGTTTTTCCACAATTTAGCTGGAGACGGGTGGAAAAACACTAATAGGAAATTTTTTTTTAAATTTTAAACAGGCTGCTCTATTTGAAAAAAAGGAAAATTTTTTTCAAAATATGAGGCAGTAACGAACCCTGAGCTGAATCCAACCGGCTATGGCTGCACACAGACTACAGGGCGAGCTGCACTCACACCGAGACCGTGCAGACAGCCGTAAACGGCGCTGCAAGGCCCAAAAACCCTCCTCTAGGTTATCCTATGTAGTGTTTTTCCACAATTTAGCTGGAGACGGGTGGAAAAACACTAATAGGAAATTTTTGTTTAAATTTTAAACAGGCTGCTCTATTTGAAAAAAAGGACAATTTTTATCAAAATATGAGGCAGTAACGAACCCTGAGCTGAATCCAACCGGCTATGGCTGCACACAGACTACAGGGCGAGCTGCGCTCACACCGAGACCGTGCAGACAGCCGTAAACGGCGCTGCAAGGCCCAAAAACCCTCCTCTAGGTTATCCTATGTAGTGTTTTTCCACAATTTAGCTGGAGACGGGTGGAAAAACACTAATAGGAATTTTTTTAAAAATTTTTCAACAGGCTGCACTAGTTGAAAAAAAGGAAAATTTTTCTCAAGGTATGAGGCAGTAACGAACCCTGAGCTGAATCCAACCGGCTATGGCTGCACACAGACTACAGGGCGAGCTGCGCTCACACCGAGACCGTGCAGACAGCCGTAAACGGCGCTGCAAGGCCCGAAAAACCCCCCTCTAGGTTATCCTATGTAGTGTTTTTCCACAATTTAGCTGGAGACGGGTGGAAAAACACTAATAGGAAATTTGAGAAAAAATGTGCAGCAGGCTGCACTAGGAGCAAAAAAGGACAACTGTGTGAGGCAGTGTGAACCCCCCCCTCAGCTGAATACAACCGGGTATATGGCTGCACACAGACTACAGAGTGAGCTGCACACACACACACAGAGTGACCTTGCAGAACGCTGTTAAAACAGCGCTGCAAGGCAAGAGCAAGGTGAACAGTGAAGAACACACAGCGTTTTGCTAAATTAGCCTTTGGAAAGGAAAATAAAGCAATCAGCGATCTCAACTGGCCCTCAGTTAGAACACAGCGTCTTGTCCCTAACTGAAATCACAGCAGAGTGAGCGCAAAATGGCGGCAGCGTTTTTTTATAGTGCTGAGTGACATCATTTCAGCATCCAATCACAGCCTTGCCAGTAGTTACATGCCCACCATGTTAAACAGGATATGCCCACACTTCAATTCATTCCTCATTGGTTGCTGCGTGCTGTTTGAATTTCGGCAACTTCCGATTCCGGTATCCGATACGCGGGAAGTATCGGAATTCGGTATCGGAATTCCGATACCGCAAGTATCGGCCGATACCCGATACTTGCGGTATCGGAATGCTCAACACTACTCGCCGCTGACCAGCACTGACTTTAATGGCAGGAGCTGAAGAAGCAGCAGTAACTCTCTGTACAGAGTGAGAGCGAGCAAGACACTGGGAGCGACGTCCCTGCTGAGCAGACTCCACTGCGGCTGGAGGAGAATGGGAGACCGCAGTGGAGACGGATCGAGATTCCCCCTGTGCAGCAGAGGAAACTCGACTCCTAACACACAGGACCGCGGTACCGCACATAGAGCGCGAACAAGGAGTCAGCGAACACAACCCCAACACAGGATTGAAGTCCGATTAGACCACTTGCTGGCACAACACCGCAACTGGGTGTGTAAGGAAACTATTAAAATAGTATATAAAGGCACGAGAGTGCATGCGGTGCCGCACTGACGAATGCCACTAACCACCCAGGCTTGGGTAAGGAAAGCGCAGAGGAAGCGCACGGCGCCGTACAGGCGGTCACAGCAACTAGACGCTGTTATGTGTAACGTGCTGTTGGATAAGTCGGGCGCTAGATAGCAAACATACACCTTCTGCGAACAGTCATCCAATAGGGAGGGTATTTTAAAGAGCGACTTTCACACACAACACACACACATATTATCAAGACAATACTAGCGCATGGCCGTGCGGTCATGCGCAGTTTATATAGTTGCAGCACAGGAAGCTGCTACTGAAGTTTTGCCCTTTCAGGACCTTCCTGGAGGACCAATGGAATGTGCTGCAGTACCTGAGCATGTGACCCTCGATCTCCAACGGGAGATCTTGCCCTGGGCATGCTCAGTGTGTGCAAATAAGGACTTAGTCCCAGAGAAGCCCGCTCGCCGCAGATCAGTGCAGGGTACAACAGGAGAGCCAGAAAAGGCAACAGTAACCCTTTGCACAGAATCAGTCCCAGCAAGACGCTGGGAGCGACGCCTCCGCCGAGCAGGCCCCACTGCGGCCGGTACAGAATGGGAGACCGCAGCAGACAGGGTTCGAGATTCCCCCTGTGCAGCAGAGGAAACTCGACTCCTAACATATATACAGCTAATTTTGCAATAAATATAATTGCTAAAATATATGTAAAATTAGGTTTAATTAATTGTCTTGACTAAAAAGCCGGATGTATTAGAGGCCCCATGCAAATTTACTGTATGTGTCCCCAAGGATAAAGACTACCAACAAACCCAGTGTGATCAGATACTACAGTAATATGAAGCAACCTTTTGCTACTGGTTGGTTAGGAAGAATAGGGTCACGTGAAAGAGAGACAACTGCATTGGGAGCTGCAGACATGTAATTATGAGAAATAATGCATGCAATGTTTAGTTAAAGGAAGTCTTCTACCCCTAAAACACATTTTAAAATGAGCCATTACTAATATGGGTAACTTAACCCCTGAAAATAATCATACCTTTCCAAGTTAAATCTGTCCCTCGATTATGCAAAATAATTTCTTTTTAGTCCTTTATGTGGCACCCCAGGAGTCCGGTTGACACAGTGGCTTTCCTCCCTCACAGGAAGAAATGTCATGCCTGAAAGCAAGGAGGGGTCCCCTTACCAGGTATCAGTAGGCAGGAAATCTGTTACCAGTACACCGGTCTGTACTATCAACCATCAAGTAAAGGATAAGAAAACTATAGCCCTTGTGTCATTCAGTGATCTCTTGTGCCCTGAGTCCTGCAACACAAGTAACACAAAGCCTGAGATAAATGGGACCGGTAGCCCTGGGGCCCCACTCCACCTGTCGGGGCAGAACCACCCTAGCTGCGTCACAATCAGGCCCAGTTGTCTCCTTTAGCAGCGTCAGCTATCCGCTACTGAACACCACAGGTGGCATCATGTTAAATCCCATATACAAATATACAAATTCCCCATTGTACGGCACAGCCACGGCCACTGAGTTGGGTAACGGCCCCGTGACTTCCCTAAAGAACTGTCTGACTTGGTTTTGAATACCCCACGGCCCTGGTGGGCATGTCATTTATGCTAATTATGGTGCTTGATAAACCCTTGGCATGGCTGAGTAGGGGCTTTATACCCTTCCACCCCATGAATTTGGATATCCACTGTGCACTGTGACAGTGCATGCAGGGACTGCAGACCAATCATACAATCTTTATTGTGTCACATGGAGAATATTTCACCACACATACAGTAGATATAATTCCCCACAGTCTGTAGCACAGCAACAGGAACAATTCCTGGGGTACCACATGGAAATGAAGATAAAATACTGATTCTTAGAATAGCTCCCCAAAACACAGCACTATGGCAGATGATCTCCAGCTTCTAAAAGTCCAATTAATGGCACCAGGATCTGGCTACAACAACAGATTCTAGCTCTTCCAAAACAGCACTGACTTAGGCAGAGCCAGTACAGGAGAAAATTTTTGCCTGCTTCCCCGACGATAGACAACACTGGTTTGCACAGAGCCAGTGCTGTCTCTGGAGAAATCTGGTGCTTCTGCTTACTCTCTCACTGTCAAACTTTCTAGATTGGAGCATACAGTCATGGCCAAAAGTGTTGGCACTTGTAATTGTTCCAGAATATAAAGCATTTCTCCCAGAAAATTAATGAAAGTGCATATGCTTTGTTATACACATGTTAATTTCCTTTGTGTGTGTTAGAACAACACAAAAAATGGGCTGACAAAATTGTTGGTACATTTTACAAAATTTGGAGTAAACATCTTTGTTTCAAGCATGTGATGTTCATTCAAACGCACCTGTGGCAAGTAGCAGGTGTGGGCAATATGAAAATCACATCTGAAACCAGATAAAAAGAGAAGTTGACTCAATCTTTGCATGGTGTGTTTCTGTATGCCACACTAACCATGGAAAACAGATAGAGGAGAAGAGAACTGTCTGAAGACTTGGGAACCAACATTTTTTAAATATATCAACTATCTCAAGATTACAAGTCTATCTCCAGAGATTTTGATGTTCCTTTGTCCACGAACCGCAATATAATCAAGAAGTGTTGAACCCATGGCACTGTAGCGAATGTCCCTCGACGTGGACGGCAGAGAAAAACTGATAAAAGGTTGCAACCTAGGACAGTCCAGAAGATGAAAAAGCAGCCCCAATCAAGTTTGAAACAAACAGGCTCAGGGTGCATCAGTGTCAGTGCAAACTATCAGTCCCATTTGAATTAAATGAAACGCTATGGAAGGAGACCCAGAAGGGCCTCAGTGCTGACATAGAGAAATAAAAAAGCTAGTCTGCAGTTTGCCAAAATATATGTGAGTAAGCCAAAATCCTTTCGGGAAAGCATCTTGTTGACTGATGATACCAAGAACTTTTTGGTGAAGCACATCATTCTACTGTTTGCTGAAAACAGTGTCTCCTCTGGCACTGGGTGCCTTGACTTTGTGCAAGGCATCATGAAATTTGAAGATTAGCAAAGGATTTTAGGCCGCAATGTAGTGCCCTGTGTCAGAAAGCTGAGTTTGTATCCTAGGTCATGTTTATAGATGAGCGAGTAATCAAATATTCGGACTCCCTATACTCGTAATGAGTAGGTCCTAATACTCGGGTGTTCGTAAAGAGCAGCGAGTCCAATGCAAATCAATGGGAAATGCAAGTAATTTTCTGCTGGACCCTACAAAACGGTCTGGGGACCTGAGGAAAAGGCTGAAATGGGTGCATGATTTTTTAAAAACAGGTGGTAAAAAGCTCTGTGTTGGTTAATGCAGCAAAGAAGCCACCCATCATCATCACAAAGGCTTCACAATTATAAAGGTTGGACTACTGTCCTTGTTGTTCCACTGCCACTGCACAATGTGCAGGCATAGTGTCTCCAAAAAATTAGCCCAAGGGGCTGTATAATGTTTGATGCAGGAAGGAGGCCTCAAGGGCCAGACAATTATGAAGCTAGGACTCCTAGCACGTTAGTTCCAGTGCCCAATGTGCAGACAAAGACATAGTGTTTCCAAAAATTAGCCCAAGGGGCTGTATCATGGTTGATGCAGGAAGGAGGAGGCCTCAAGGGCCAGACAATTGTGAAGCTAGGACTACTAGCACAGTAGTTCCAATGCCCAATGTGCAACCATAGACATAGTGTTTCCACAAATTAGCCCAAAGGGCTGTATCATAGTTGATGCAGGAAGAAGGTCTCATCACAAGTGCCTCCAATGGGAAATATGAATGAATGGAACATTGTTTCTAGCTTATGTGGTACATGTGGCAGAAGCAGGAGTAGGATACATATGTAAGAAGAAGGAAAGGGGTTTGTATGGGAAGGGATGAACGTAATCACCAGTAGCATAAAAGAATGTTTTGGGTGACTTTAGGTTGGGATGCTGCCATCTGGAGGGCTTAAAAACAATTTTATCAGAGTCAGCCTGTTCAACTTCTGCCTCCTTGACATTGTTACCAGAACAGCTAGCCCTTGCTGATGTGCCGGTTTATTGAAGATGGCCCAGTTTGTGGACATTTTCTTACCACCTCTTTTGGACCTGCTGGGTGTGTCTCTCCCCATTAATGCATTCTGTTGCAAAGAGCTGGTACCTCATCTACCAGCGGTGTCTGAGTGTGATGTTGTCATCAATGATCGACAACAGCCCTCTTGAAGGATTCAATTGTGAAGCCCCTTAGTGACTGCAACAGTAGCGAGGGAAATTTATCCTTGTACCGTGGGTCGAGAAAGGTGGCCAACCAATATAGGTTGCTGTTGAAAATGTGGATCACTCGAGGGTCTTGGGACAGACAGTTAGACATGAACTGTGCCATGTGTGCCAAGCTGCAAAGAGGCAAATGTTCTGTGGCCCCAGAAGGAGGAACAATACCCATCCTCTCCTCACATTGACTCTCCTCCTCCACCTCCTCCTCTCCAGCCCACCCATGCTGGACAGACATTAAGATGGGGTTGGGAGTTCCCTCTGTAGCATCAGGAGTCCCCTCAGTACCACAGAAAAAGAAGTCCTCTCCCTCCTTGTCTTCCTCCTCATCTTCGTCACCCAATCTTGCCTCATGATATTGGCTGGGCTGGGTAGGATCACACAGTGTGAAATCTTGCTCCATACTCAGCTGATCGGCACTCAAAGATTCCATGTTTAGATTATGCAGCGATTCTTTCAACCTACATAGCATCAGGATGGTAACACTGATAATAGCCTGATCACCGCTCACGAGGTTGGTGCAGTACTCAAAGTTATCAAGCACCTCACAAATGTCAGCGATCCACACCCACTCGACAGTTGTCATGTGTCTTGGCTGAGTCGCAGTCTGACGGGCATGTTTAAGCTGATATTCAGTAAGTGCTGCTTACTAATCCTTGCCAACATATGATATGTTGAGTTCAACCGTGTGGGCAGGTCGCAAATGAGTCGGTGATTTGGCAAATTAAATTGCTTTTGAAGAGTTGCAAGATCGGCAACAGCGGTAGAGGAATGGTGGAAATGGGTGCAAATATGGCACACCTTGTCAAGTAGGTATGGCAAGTCAGGGTATGTTTTGGTAAATTTCTGAATCACTAGGTTCAGCACGTGAGCCATGCATGGCACGTGTACCAGCATCCCGAGCTTTAAATCCGCCACCAGGTTACACCCATTATCACAGACAACCAGACCGTGCTCGAGTTGCAGTGGGGAGAGCTACTGATTGGTCTTTTATTTTATTCCTTGCCCCAGCCCTGCTGCCAGTGTGTGGTGTTTGACCTAAACAGATCAGCTTCAGCAGAGCATGTTGCCACTTTCCTGTTGCGCTGCTGCACAGCTCATAACTTGGGAGTGATGTGGAGGGTAATTCAACATAGTATGAGGAGGCAGAGGAGGAGGAGGAACAGAGGAGACAGGAAGTATATGATGAGGCAGAAACCATGATTGAGGTTGGGCCCGCTATTTGTGGTGTGGGTAGGATATGTGATGTTCCAGTTTGCGACTTTGTGCCATAGTCCACCAGGTTCAGCCAGTGTGACGTGACAGAAATGTATCGTCCCTGGCCACAACTACTTATCCACTTGTCTGTTGTTAGGTGGACCTTCCTGGTGTGGCACTGGTGAGAGCACGCTTTAGATTGTTTAACACGTGCTGGCTTATGCAGGGACTGCACACCAGGAAAAATAGTGTCGGCTGGGAACAGAGTATCTTGGGGCAACCACAGCTAAGAGGTCATGGAAAGACTGTGTCCCCACAAGCCTAAATGGCAACATCTCCATGGCTAGTAACTTGGCAATGTGCACGTTTAGTATTTGTGCTTGTGGGTGCATGGGTTGGTATTTACATTTCCTTTCATATATCTGTTTTTTTGGAAAAAATATGTATGTGGTCAATTTAAGGAGTGCTATGGCTCTAGACCACACTGCAATGGATTAGTGGTAAACAAACCTTTTATTAAGCCACTAATTGTTTCGGCAGTGGACTGCTACCTTCCTCATGTGGATTTACAGACAATGTAGGAAGTGACACATTAAATAGGGGTAGTGACCAATAGGATGGAAGCATTCAATGATGTCGATTAACCCTTTATATACAAGCGGTCAGCTGTCAGAAATGCAGCAATAACACACAAAAAATATAAATTAATAGAAAAAAATCAACAAAAAAATCATAAATGATCAAAAAATAAGGTGATATAAAATATAAAATGTATAATATATAGATGTAAACATATGTAAAATATAGCAATATCATGATCAAATAAAATTTAATATTTGACCTAAATATTATATACTTCAAAGTGATTCAACCACCTAATCACTTGCAAAACGTTTTTTTACAAAATTTTTATCATACACAATCTAAAAATACTAATAACAGATTATACTGTAGCATATAAAATTTGTAGTTAAAAAATATAAGAACACAAAGGAAATATAAATTGATCCCTTTTCTTTCTTTATTAGTGTCAATGCCAGGGATTCCCAGCCAGTTTTCCATGCTGACCCAGCCTCAACCTGCTTAACATCTGTAATCTGATGATGAAATGAACATTCAGTCCTTTCCTCCTATCCTTTTTTAATCATTACCATACAGTGCATTTATTTTATCCTTACTACTGTTACTTAACCACATTCTCAAAGGTTAAATTCAAACCCTGAGGACTCAAAATACCCAATTTAAAGATCCCAAAACTTTCTTTATCAAGTTACTATAATGATTCAGAGCATTAACAGCTACTTGATCTATAATTATAAGTTTTAGGAATTTTGGATCTTTTTGATGAAAAGTACAAAAATGTTTACACACTATGATGTTGAAACCCATTGCGTATATTGTGACGATGCTTGTTTAATCTAGCATGCATCGTCTGAATAGTGCAACCCACATATTGTAGGTCGCCCGTGCATTGCAGGAGATAAACAACATAAGTGGACTGACAGTCCACCCTGCAATTGATGGTGAAGCTCTCCCCAGTGGTTGGGGATCCATTGTCTTATAGATCTGAGGCACGAAAAACTGAACACTTGGCTGGGACAAACAAATGAATCCGATTGTTGTGTCCTGTGTCTCTGCAACCGCAGCCTGTGAGCAGGAGGTATGAGCACCTGCTTCCTCGCCTGCAAATTGGGAAGTATGGATCACAGGTGACATGGCAGTGGTTTGACCTGCAGACACTGATTTGGTACCCTGTTGTTCCGCCCATGTCATGCCCTCAGCCGCAGGTTCGGTCTCCGCTGTGCAGGGAGACCGGCACCTATCACACAGCCTTACTCACCCTGTCTGTGGCTCCAGACGATCTGCGGCTTCTTTCTCTGCTAAGAACCTGCATCCTCTTGGCAGGTCTCCTGGAAATGCTCTTAGGAGCCGCGCCCCGCTTCCTGCACATACTTGAAACAGCAGGACACCTGTTCGCTATTAGGGCGGTCTGTGTTATGATGCTCTGTGCATAAAAAGCACCCTCCCCTTTAGGGAGGTGCCTGGGCTATGTGTTCATTCTTTGGATTGTTGCTGCAGCTTCAGGCCACGCTCTGCTGTGCTCTGCAGTGCTCTGCACTTTACTTATATCTCTATTTTCACAGAGTCCTCTTCTGGTGAATCCCATTCTGGACTTCTCTGGTCTCTCCGGTTCTCACTCCAGGTTGTCTTGCCTCTCCTCACGGAATCCTCCAGATCCTGCTACCAGTGGAAACTACCTTGCTGGATTTCATGGAGCTTCTGGGATTGTCCCCACCAGCTGGCTCAAGTATTCTACTGTGTTGCTAGTTTGTCAGTATGGGTCGTCCTCTGGTCCTGGATTCATAGCATTCAGGCCACCTGGTGTTGACGGGGGAATCCCTGTATAGGGGTACACCTTGCCCGGTGCTCCACTACGTGGTACAGTGCTGTGATCCAGAGGTTCTCTCCCTCTGACACCTGTTTCCTTTTTGTTAATAAATATCTTTTGGTTTATGAGATCTACTCTCCTGTCTTTTGAGTATCGGGTATACAGCTGCCACTGCACCATCAGTGGTCTAGTGAGTCCACTTTACCTTGTCACACCCTGTGAGCGTAACAGTTAGCCCAGGCCATGGACTCCGCTGATACCCGATTCTCAGTCCAGAGAGCGCTAGCTGCGCTTTGTCAAAGCCAGGATCAGCTAGTTTCCTTCATGCAAACTCTGGATACCCGCTTATCTACTCTACAGGCTACCGAGTCCACCAACGTGACCCAGCTAGCAGAGCTCCGTCTGGAATTCAATCGCCAACATGAGACGCAGGCCCGCTTGTTGGACTACATGACCTCTGTGGATGACCGGTTAACTAAGGTACAGCATCCTACGCTTGAGCCCACCATGAGACTGTCCTCCTCGTCTCTGCAAGCCTCCTCGTTACTATGGTGATCCCAAGTTGTGCAGAGGATTTCTTAACCTATGCTTGCTGCATTTTCGTTTTTTGCCTCAGCATTTTCAGACAGACATGGCCAAGGTGGCTTTCCTTGCCTCTCATCTGGAGGGAGAGGCTTTAGCTTGGTTCAACCCCCTAATGGAGCGGAATGATCCCATTGTGTCTGATCTGCAGGTATTCTTGGACACGTTCCGCAAGATATTTGATGAGCCTGGTCGTGTCACATCTGCTATGGAGTCTCTCTTTGATTTGCAACAGGGCTCTCTCTCTGTCGGTCAGTATGCCATCCGTTTCCGTACCTTGGCTTCGGAGCTCCAGTGGACCAATGAGCCCCTGGTCGGAGTCTTCCGGCGAGGGTTGTCTGGAAGAGTCAAGGACGAATTGGCAGGCAGGGACCTACCCGAGACACTGGATGATCTCATATCCCTCGCCATTCGGATTGACATGCGTCTTCAGCAGCGCTCCAGAGAGAGGCTTCTCGAGAAGCAATTTCCTCATCCAGCGTCTTCTTCACCGAAACCTCGGTTTCCGTGTCCTGCTCCGGTCTTTAAGGATGTGCCCATGGAGCTTGACCGCGTGAGGGTGAAGAGGAATCAGCAGGAGGAAATTCCCACTAGGAATCCATATCGTTATGGTGGACGCTCCACTTCCGGTCAATGCAGTGGAACTGAGAGGTCAGAAGAACTCTTCCGCCTAGGACAGGTAAGGGAGACCTCCCTAGGTGAGAATGACTCTTATCTCCCGCTAACCATATCCATACAGGTAATCTTTGGGAAGGTGCGGTTCTCTGAGACGGCCTATCTGGTGGAAATTTCATCCAGCAAGCTGTGGCCAGGCAGTTCGGGATTCCAATTGTTCCACTGCAGCGGTCCTGGCGCATCATCTCCGTAGATGGTAGACCCCTGAAAGATGTCATTATCGGTATCACCGAAGAGGTGGAGCTTCAAATTGGAGCACTACACAGGGAAAAGATTACCTTCTATGTGTTACCGAATCTTTTTCCACCATTCCTTCTAGGTCTTCCGTGGCTGCGCCTCCACGAACCTGTTCTGGATTGGCGGTCTGGAGATGTCCTTCGATGGGGTCAGTCTTGTCACGAACACTGCCTCATACCAGTACGGCCTGGTTCTACCCCACGGCCTCCGGCAGCTTTACCCGGGCTACCGTCTGCCTACTGGTCCTTCGCAGATGTATTCAACAAGAGGGAAGCCGAGACACTTCCACCGCACAGGCCTTACGATTGCCCCATCGATCTTATCCCTGGATCTACTCCGCCTCGAGGTAGGATCTACCCTCTTTCTCCTACTGAGACTCAAGCCATGTCCGATTAGATCAAGGAGAATTTGGCTCGAGGGTTTATCCAGAAGTCCTCCTCCCCAGCTGGAGCTGGGTTCTTCTTCGTCAAGAAGAAAGATGGGTCTCTTCGCCCATGCATCGACTACCATGGTCTCAACCTAATAACGGTAAAGAACAGATACCCACTTCCCTTAATTCCTGAGCTCTTTGATCGGCTTCGAGGTTCCAGGATTTTCACCAAGTTGGATCTCCGTGGGGCTTACAACCTCGTCAGGATACGATCCGGGGATGAGTAGAAAACCGCCTTCAACACGCGAGATGGTCATTACGAATATATAGTCATGCCTTTTGGGTTAAGTAATGCTCCCGCCGTTTTTCAGGAGTTTGTCAATGATGTATTTTGTGACCTGCTCTGTTTGTGTGGTGGTGTATCTGGATGACATCCTGGTGTTTTCTCCCGACTTACCAACTCACAGGAGGAATGTTCGTCTCGTTCTTCAAAGATTGAGGGAGAATCGTCTCTACGCGAAGTTTGAGAAATGTCTGTTTGAATGGAGGTCTTTACCCTTTCTTGGCTATATTATTTCCGATACAGGTCTCGAGATGGATCCAGAGAAGGTTTCTGCCGTGTTAAAGTGGCCAAAACCTGAGGGAATCAAGGCCATTCAGCGGTTCCTAGGATTCGCCAACTACTATCGGCAATTCATTCCACAATTCTCCTCTCTGGTAAGACCACTCACTGCCCTGACTTGTAAAGGAGGCAAACCAAAGGATTGGACCCCTGAGGCCGAATCAGCTTTCGTCTCCCTCAAACAAGCCTTCTCAACCGCACCAGCTCTTCATCGGCCTATGATCAACAAACAGGTTTTCCTTGAAGTGGACGCTTCGTCATCCGGATCCGGAGCAGTCCTCACACAAAAACTGCCTACTGGTAAGATGGTCACCTGTGGTTTCTTCTCCAAGGCATTTATACCCTGTGAACGTAACTACTCAATTGGTGATAGAGAGTTACTAGCAATTAAGCTAGCCTTAGAGGAATGGCGATATCTGCTTGAAGGCGCAGTTCATCCAGTCATCATTTACACTGATCATAAGAATCTGTCCTATCTTCAGTCTGCTCAAAGACTCAATCCTCGCCAGGCTCGTTGGTCATTGTTCTTTGCTCGGTTCAATTTGTCTCTCCATTTCCATCCTGCAGAGAAGAATATCAAAGCCGATGCGCTTTCCAGGTCCTTCTTGTCTGACGACCTTGAAGAGGAGCTTCAGCATATCATTGAACCGTCCAAGATGATCACGGTGGCTCCAGTCAGGCTGTCGCAACTCCCTTCCGGTAAGACCCTTGTAACTGAAAGAGACAAGAAGCGAGATTTACACTGGGGTCATTCTTCTAAGCTTGCCGGACACGCTGGTCAAAAGAAGACGTTACAATTAATTTCTCGACACTACTGGTGGTCCACTTTGCGCCAAGATGTTCTGAACTTTGTTGCAGCCTGTTCCTCCTGTGCTCGTAATAAAACACCCAAGAAACTGCCAGCCGGTCACCTCCTTCCTCTCCCGATTCCGTCTGCTCCCTGGCAACACATTGCCATGGATTTCATCACAGATCTGCCAGCATCATCCAGTTGTACAGTAATCTGGGTTGTTGTAGACCGGTTCTCCAAGATGGGACATTTCACTCCACTGTCTCGTCTTCCTTCCGCTCCTAAACTCGCAAAGCTCTTCATTCAGCATGTCCTTCGGCTTCACGGACTTCCACTCCACATTGTTTCCGACAGAGGAGTCCAGTTCATTTCCCGATTCTGGCGGTCCCTCTGTAAACTGTTGGATGTCACTCTGGACTTCTCCTCGGCCTATCACCCACAATCTAATGGCCAAGTGGAGAGAGTGAATCAAGTCCTCACCAACTATCTGCGACACTTTGTGAATGGTCACCACAGCGACTGGGCCGACCTGCTGCCATGGGCTGAGTTTTCCTACAATAATCATGTCGGTGAGTCCTCCTCTAACTCCCCATTTTTTATTGTTTATGGACAGCATCCTAAGATCCCGACTCCACTGCCTCTTGCTTCCAGCAATCCAGCAGCTGAGTCCCTGGCCAAGGACTTCACAAAAGTCTGGACCGAGACGAGGACCTCACTGGAGCAGGCATCTGTTCGAACCAAGGAACATGCGGATAAGAGACGTCTGGATCCTCCACCTTTCCATCCCGGAGATAAGGTATGGCTGTCTTCCAGGCACATCCGACTTAAAGTCCCTTCTTATAAGCTGGCTCCTCGTTTCAACGGTCCTTTTGAAGTACTCCACCGAATCAACGATGTGTGCTATCGTTTGAAATTACCTGCCTCCTTACGGATCCATAACTCCTTCCATGTATCCCTGCTGAAACCAGTTGTCCTCAGCCGCTTCACCCAGGATCCTGGTAATTTTCCTCCTCCTGTCTGTTCCGAGGACGTTTATGAAGTGAAGGACATCCTGGCCATGAAGAAAAGAGGGGGCAGGTCCCTCTTTCTGGTTGACTGGAAGGGATACGGTCCTGAGGAGAGATCCTGGGAGCCTGTGGAGAACATTAGTGCCCCAGTTCTTCTTAGAAGGTTCCTGACAGGTTTGAAGAAGGGGGGGGTGTAAGGCGGGGGGTACTGTCATGCCCTCAGCCGCAGGTTCGATCTCCGCTGTGTAGGGAGACCGGCACCTATCACACAGCCTTACTCACCCTGTCCATGGCTCCAGACGATCTGCGGCTTCTTTCTCTGCTAAGAACCTGCATCCTCTTGGCAGGTCTCCTGGAAATGCTCTTAGGAGCCGCGCCCCGCTTCCTGCACATACTTGAAACAGCAGGACACCTGTTCGCTATTAGGGCAGTCTGTGTTATGATGCTCTGTGCATAAAAAGCACCCTCCCCTTTAGGGAGGTGCCTGGGCTATGTGTTCATTCTTTGGATTGTTGCTGCAGCTTCAGGCCACGCTCTGCTGTGCTCTGCACTTTACTTATATCTCTATTTTCACAGAGTCCTCTTCTGGTGAATCCCATTCTGGACTTCTCTGGTCTCTCCGGTTCTCACTCCAGGTTGTCTTGCCTCTCCTCACGGAATCCTCCAGATCCTGCTACCAGTGGAAACTACCTTGCTGGATTTCATGGAGCTTCTGGGATTGTCCCCACCAGCTGGCTCAAGTATTCTACTGTGTTGCTAGTTTGTCAGTATGGGTCGTCCTCTGGTCCTGGATTCATAGCATTCAGGCCACCTGGTGTTGTGACGGGGGAATCCCTGTATAGGGGTACACCTTGCCCGGTGCTCCACTACGTGGTACAGTGCTGTGATCCAGAGGTTCTCTCCCTCTGACACCTGTTTCCTTTTTGTTAATAAATATCTTTTGGTTTGAGATCTACTCTCCTGTCTTTTGAGTATCGGGTATACAGCCGCCACTGCACCATCAGTGGTCTAGTGAGTCCACTTTACCTTGTCACACCCTGTGGGCGTAACAGCCCACTGACTAGAGTGCTTGGCTGCCATGTGTTTCCGCATACTGGTGGTGATCAGGTTGCCTTTGCCCTGGCCTCTGTTCAGCTTCGTATGGCAGATGCTACAGCTGACAATGTTTGGTTCAGAAGGACTATCCGAAAAAAAATTCCATACAAAGGATGAACGCCCCCTTTCCTTGACTTGGGGCACAGAGGGATTGCTCTTGGCAACAGTTGACACATTTTGCACTCTGCTTAAACCAGTAGCCCTTGGTGTCTTTGTTGGTGCTATGTATGCACTTTCTTCCTTCTCTCCTGCTGTGCTTGCTATGCATACCAACAGTCCAGGATGGATCAGTGGACTCATCATTGACCACCTCGTCATCCATGTCATCCTCTTTCTGTGTTGATATTGTCGGCTAGCCAGATGGCAACTGTGTCTCACCATCATCAGTCTCTACCTCTTGAGCCAGTATACAGTGCCATGCGAAAGTATACTTTACGAAAGTAAATTTTGTTCAACTTCACAATTGTGTTACACTTGTTGTTGATTCTTCACAAAAAATTTACATTTGGTATCTTTATGTTTGAAGCATGATATGTGGGAAAAGGTTGAAAAGTTCCAGGGAGTCGAATACTTTCACAAGGCACTGTATCATGTGGCTGAAAGTGGCATTCTTCTGGCCGTGGGTGTTAAAATATTTGGCCATGAATAGACGATACCTCTTCATGTTCCTCTTCAATGTTGTGCGTTGAGAGGCCAGAGGCAATCAGAGGATAATATGTACCAAACAGATCATCGGAGTGGCCAAGCTTGGTGTCAAATATTTCCTGCGACTGCTGAGGGGGGGGAATAGGTTGAAGATTGGATGACCCAGCGTTCTGTGTATCAACAGTAGACTGTATGGTTGTGGAAGATTGGGTGCTGCTAGAAAATTTCGTTGAGCCCTTTTCTGCCATCCAAGACAGTGTCTGCTCTTGCTCTTTTAGCTTCCAGACACGTTTACATTCCAGACCGGGAATTTTCGCCAGGAATATAGATGCCACAAAAAAAAAAAAGGCCGACAGCACTTCTGACAGAAAAAATAGTAGGCTAAAACGGACGCCCGTCCTATGTCCACCGGACCCAAGTGGAGGAGTACATACCAAGGTTGAAGTGAAGGACAGCATCCAGTCAAGGTGAAAGTGAAAAAACTTCTTTATTGTGCCATAAATGCGACGTTTCAACCTCACAGGTCTTTCTCAAGCAGATGCTTGAGAAAGACCTGTGAGGTTGAAACGTCGCATTTCACTTTCACCTTGACTGGATGCTGTCCTTCACTTCAACCTAGGAACATAGATGCATCAACCTTCTTCTGTCTTCCAGATTCAGCGACTTGTTTGACACCACTGATAACGCCACGCCCACCTCCATGTCACCGTCCCTTCACAACAAGCTTTTTGGAAATTTGGGGTTTTTGTGACATAGTTGCAGATGTTCAGATGCAGATATTGGGGACCAAGGAGCAGTTCATGCTTTGTAGAAGGTAGCACTACAGCCTAGTACTGCTTTGTGTTTTACAAACAGCACCGCAAGGGCAAAAAATTTGGCCTGAGGTTAAAGCCGAAGATTTAGCTCGACAGTCACCACAGAAGACAGCGGTGCTGGCTGCGTCTCAGTTGTGCAGTACCATGTGTGCTATTCGTTGTGCAAACAGCACTGCAAGGGCAAAAAATTGGCCTGCAGGGGTAAATGTGACCCCAAAAATAGCTGGGAAAACTGTCACTACTCCCTGACCTTATACAATACTTTCAGCTCTCAGAAGAGCTGAGATATTGAGGTACTATGAATGTACTGTAACGCTCCTACCTGTCTTCCTGTACTACAGTCACCTACTACTAAAATACTCCAGGTAGCTCTCACAAGAGCTTTTGTTTGTGTTTTTAAAATGATTTATGGACGATTTGCACAAGTACAACTCTCCCTACGCTAGTACTAGCTGTGTTCTGGATGCAATGTGCAGAAAATGGCCGCGGCGGTTGGGCTTATAATAGTTCCTATGAGTCATAGGCTATAACTGATTTAAGACATGGCGTGGCTAGCCAATCATGGTAATGCCAAAACCAAGATGGCTGCGGCATTACTGTGATTGGCTAACATGCTGGGCGGGAGATCCGAATATTGCGAGGCGAGTAGTGAAATACTCGCTATGTTCCACGTACCGTGAGAACCGCATTACTCACCGAGTATTCCACCAGGACAATGACCCAAACATGGTTCAAGAAGCACCCAGAAATGGATGAAAACCAGGTGCTGGAGAGTTCTGAAGTGGCCAACAATGAGTCCAGATCTATATCTCATTGAATTACTGTGTAGAGATCTTAAAATTGCTGCTGGGAGAAGGCACCATTCAAATATTAGAGACCTGGAGCAGTTTGCAAAATCCTAACCCTAAAATTTCAGTTGAGATGTGTAAAAAGCTTGTTGTTGGTTATTGGAAGTGATTGATTGCAGTGTTTTTTTCAAAGGGTGCGCAACCAAATATTGAGTTGAGGGTGCCAGCAATTTTGTCCGTCCCATTTTCGGGGTTTTGTGTGAAATTATGTCTTCTTTGCCTTTTTTTTCTCTGTTTTTTTGTGTTGTTTCCATACACACAAAGAAAATAAGCAGTTTAGTTGTTTTTAGTTGCAAAAACTTTAAAAGATAAATACTTTATTTTCTGGAATAGCTTCAAGCCTGCCAACACTTTAAGTCATGACTGTATGTGCATACTGCTTTTTTCTGTCTTCTGCAGTTGCTCCACTACACTGTGTAGCATACGGCCGCAACAAAGAGGTGAGAGCTACAGTATATGCTTGTGATCTGATCTAGGAAAACCAGTGCTGGCCATCACCAAATAAGTGGGAAGGGTATTCAAATTCAGGGGGCACAATGGTGCACTTTAGCTACTAGGCCATGTCAAAAGTGCATCAAGCACCCTAATTAACATAAATGAATGAGAGCATTTCTTACACAACTGAAGGACAGATTTATACAGTAAAAGTATGATAATATATAGGGGCTAAGTATCCCATACGATTATGTGCTTAGTTTAAATTGTGTTTTGAAGGTGACAAATTTACCTTAAGGAGAACTTGTCAGCTGATTCATTCTGCACGAACCATGGGCAGATGAACTGGATACTGCATTATTGCAGCTGCGTAAAATTTACTCTAAAGTGCTTATGTGTTTCAGAGAAAACACATTTTGAAATGTTGCCCGGAAACTTTGGCATCTTGAATGACTAGTCAATGGCAGGAACCCGAAGGCTTTTCCTCCCATTCCTCCCAGTAGCTGACAGATCTCTCACTGTTCACATAGGGAGAGATCTGTACATCTAGAGGAGTATGGAGTTTCTTAATTCTATGTTTTACTGTGTGATTAATATACTTAGTCACATGTGTTGGCCATGTGCATAGCCATGACCCGTCGTAAAGCCCTAACTCTGCCCATTTTGGCAGAGCTGCTTTAAAAGCACATGAAAAGCGTTTTATGCCAGTTTTCTGTCAAAGCACTTTACTGAACCACCTCCAAAGTTTTGAGCTACCTCTTAAGTGTAAATGCAAAGAAAGTTGCTGATAAACATTTTTATTTATATTTAGTGATGACGAGGGAACTACTCGTCACTCGTTACATGCTCGTCACTACTTGGTACTCGCCCGAGTATCTCTATGCTTGGGGTACTCAGCGAGCACTGTGTATTTCTGGGATTATTCGGCGGGAGCTTGGGTCTCTGCCCTGCAATTCTGGTGCTCTTTAGATCGCCAATAACAGTGCAGGGATTGTCAGCCATGCACTGTCATGCTGCAGCCATCTTTGTTGTGGTATTACAGTGACTGGCTGGCCGCACAGTATCATCAGGTCTATAAGAGATCTGACACCGCCGTGCTTGCGGCATTCTGCTCCGTACCTAGCGAGTGTAGGGAGAGCTGCTGCTGAGATAAGGTCAGAATCGTGCTTTTAATAGTTAGTACTAGGGTTGAGCGAAACGGGTCGTTCATTTTCAAAAGTCGCCGACTTTTGGCAAAGTCGGGTTTCATGAAACCCGATCCGACCCCTGTGCGGGGTCGGCCATGCGGTACGCGACTTTCGCGCCAAAGTCGCGTTTCAATGACGCGAAAAGCGCCATTTCTCAGCCAATGAAGGTGAACGCAGAGTGTGGGCAGTGTGATGACATAGGTCCTGGTCCCCACCATCTTAGAGAAGGGCATTGCAGTGATTGGCTTGCTGTCCGCGGCGTCACAGGGGCTATAGAGGGGCGTTCCCGCCGACCGCCATGTTACTGCTGCTGATCTGAGCTTAGGGAGAGGTTGCTGCCGCTTCGTCAGAAGCAGGGATAGCGTTAGGCAGGGTCCATTAACCACCAAACCGCTTGTGCTGTAGCGATTTCCACAGCCCAACACCACCTTCGGTGTGCAGGGACAGTGGAAGCTACATTTTTTTTTTTTTTCCTCAGCGCTGTAGCTCATTGGGCTGCCCTAGAAGGCACCCTGATAGCTGCATTGCTGTGTGTACGCCGCTGTGCAAACCAACTGCTTTTTTCAAAGCACAAATCCTCTTGTTCCTTCCTTTCTGCACAGCTATCTTGTTTGTTTGTCCACACTTTTTATTTAATTTGTGCATCAGTCCACTCCTTATTGCTGCCTGCCATACCTGGCTGAGATTACTGCAGGGAGATAGTAATTGAAGGACAGTTCCCTTTTTTTTTTTTTTTTTTTTTTTGTGGGAGATTAAGATTGACATTTCTGCTAGAGTGCCATCCCTGTCTGTGTCATCTCTCACTCAGTGGGCCATAGAAAGCCTATTTATTTTTTTGCTTGATTTGGGTTATAAAATCTACCTGAAAAAATCACTACATCAATCAGTGGGAGAAAAATATTGGCCTCAGGGCTTGTGTGCCACTCTTGACTCCTGTGTGTGCCATCTCTCAGTCAGTGGGCCATAGAAAGCCTATTTATTTTTTTGCTTGATTTGGGTTCTAAAATCTACCTGAAAAAATCAATAAATCAATCAGTGGGAGATTAATATTGGCCTTTGGGCTTGTGTGCCATTCCTAAGCGTGCCCTCTCTCTCTCTCAGATAGTGGGCCATAGAAAGCCTATTTATTATTTTTTTTATTGGGTTTATAAATTTTCCCTGGAACAAAAAAAAAAAAGTGGGAGATTAATATTGGCCTCTGGGCTTGTGTGCCAGTCCTGAGCGTGCCATCTCTCTCACAAATAGTGGGCCATAGAAAGCCTATTTTTTTTTTTTTTTTTGGTTTTATAAATTCTCCCTGAAAAAAAAAAGGGAGATTAATATTGGCCTTTGGGCTTGTGTGCCACTCCTGACTCCTGTGTGCGTCATCTCTCACTCAGTGGGCCATAGAAAGCCTTTTTTTGTTTTATTTGTTTTCTAAATTCTCCCTGAAAAAATCATTTTATTCTATTATTTTCTTTCCTAAAGTCTCCCTGAAAAAAAAAAAAAATCAAATCAGTGGGAGATTAATATTTACATTTGTGCTTCAGTGACAGTCCTGCGTGTGTGGCATCTCTCTCATTTGTTGCCACCAACAACAGAGTGTGTAACATTGTGCCTGATTTTCGTTGTGGTCTCACTCACCTGTAAAGGGGTAGCTAAATCATACTGAAGTTATAGCTCACCGTGTAATTTGTGTGACAGCAACAAATACCGTTAGTTTGTTTACGTTTTTAAAACAATGAGGAAGTCTGGTGGAAGAGGTCGTGGCCGGGGGCGTTCATTGTCAGCTGGTAATGAGGGTAGTGGTAGTGGTGGAGCATCAGCTGGTCGTGGGAAAAAAAATATTGCACCTAAGTCTGGAGCTGTGGAGCCAGGTTCGTCGTCTGGCTACACAAGGCCTCGAACGCTCCCTTTTCTGGGAGTAGGAAAACCGCTTTTAAAGCCGGAGCAGCAAGAGCAAGTTTTGGCTTATCTTGCTGACTCAGCCTCTAGCTCTTTTTCCTCCTCTCGTGAAACTGGTAAATGTCAAAGCAGCGCGTCGTTAGTGGATGTTCACGGTCAGGGACAAGTCGCTTCCTTGTCCTCTTCAGCAAAAACAACAACAGAGAAGAATGCAGCAGGCGACACAACGGGTTACTCCATGGAGCCCTTTACACATACCGTCCCTGGCTTAGAAAGTGAAGCAGTTAACAGTCCATGCCCATTACAAGTTGAATCTGACATGGAGTGCACTGATGCACAGCCACAGCCAGACTACTATGCTGGTCCTTTGACTCAGACCACAACATTGCCCTCGCAGGGTAATGATCAAGAATCAGACCCTGATGAGACTATGTTGCCCCATCACGAACGCTATACCACCGACCGACACGGTGACACAGACGAAGTTGCACACGAGCTACAAGAAGAGGTAATAGATGACCCAGTTCTTGACCCCGATTGCCAGCCATTGGGGGAACAGGGTGCAGGCGGCAGCAGTTCTGAAGCGGAGGAGGAGGGGCCGCAGCAGGCATCAACATCGCAACAGGTTCCATCTGCCGGGCCCGTATCTTGCCCAAAACGCGTGGCAAAGCCAAAACCTGTTGGAGGACAGCGTGGCCATCCGGTTAAAGCTCAGTCTGCAATGCCTGAAAAGGTATCCGATGCTAGAAAGAGTGCAGTCTGGCATTTTTTTAAACAACATCCAATTGATCAGCGCAAAGTCATCTGTCAAAAATGTTCAACTACCTTAAGCAGAGGACAGAATCTGAAAAGTCTCAATACAAGTTGCATGCATAGACATTTAACCACCATGCATTTGCAAGCCTGGACTAACTACCAAACGTCCCTTAAGGTTGTAGCACCCTCGGCCAATGAAGCTAGTCAGCAACGCAACATCCCTTCCGGCAGTGTAGGGCCACCATTTTCCGCACCACCTGCAGTATCTGTGCAGGTTTCTTTGCCAGGCCAAAGCAGTCAGGGTCAGGGAATCACCAGTTTCGTAGTAGGAAACACTGCATCTAGGGCACCGGCGGCAACAATACCATCTCCCACCGTCTCTCAGTCTGCCATGTCCACCGGCACCCCCGCTAGTTCCACGATCTCCAGCTCTCCAGTCCAGCTCACCCTACATGAGACTATGGTTAGAAAAAGGAAGTACTTAGCCTCGCATCCGCGTACACAGGGTTTGAACGCCCACATAGCTAGACTAATCTCGTTAGAGATGATGCCCTACCGATTAGTTGAAAGCGAAGCTTTCAAAGCCCTGATGGACTACGCTGTACCACGCTACGAGCTACCCAGTCGACACTTTTTTCCAGAAAAGCCATCCCAGCCCTCCACCAGCATGTTAAAGAGCGCATCGTCCATGCACTCAGGCAATCTGTGAGCACAAAGGTGCACCTGACAACAGATGCATGGACCAGTAGGCATGGCCAGGGACTTTACGCGTCCATCACGGCACACTGGGTAAATGTGGTGGATGCAGGGTCCACAGGGGACAGCAAGTTTGGGACAGTTCTGCCTAGCCCACGGTCTAGGAAACAGTTGGCTGTAGCCGTTCGCACCCCCTCCTCCTCCTCTTCGTCCTCCTGCAGAAGCGAGAGCTCGTCCACAGACCGCAGTCGCACAACCACTCCATCCGCAGCTGCCACTGTTGCACACCAGGTCTCCCATTATGGGGCAGCTACTGGCAAACGTCAGCAGGCTGTATTGGCTATGAAGTGTTTGGGCGACAACAGACACACCGCGGAAGTTCTGTCCGAGTTCTTGCAGAAAGAAACGCAGTCGTGGCTGGGCACTGTAGATCTTGAGGCAGGCAAGGTAGTGAGTGATAACGGAAGGAATTTCATGGCTGCCATCTCCCTTTCCCAACTGAAACACATTCCTTGCCACACCTTAAACCTGGTGGTGCAGTGCTTCCTGAAAAGTTATCCGGGGTTATCCGACCTGCTCCTCAAAGTGCGTGGACTTTGCTCACATATCCGCCGTTCGCCCGTACACTCCAGCCGTATGCAGACCTATCAGCGTTCTTTGAACCTTCCCCAGCATCGCCTAATCATAGACGTTGCAACAAGGTGGAACTCAACACTGCACATGCTTCAGAGACTGTGCGAACAGAGGCGGGCTGTTATGTTTTTGTGGGAGGATACACATACACGGGCAGGCAGTAGGATGGCAGACATGGAGTTGTCAGGTGTGCAGTGGTCGAAGATTCAAGACATGTGTCAAGTCCTTCAGTGTTTTGAGGAATGCACACGGCTGGTTAGTGCAGACAACGCCATAATAAGCATGATCATCCCTTTAATGCGTCTGCTGATGCAAAGTTTGACGCACATAAAGGATCAGGCGTCTGCAGCTGAGGAAGAGGAAAGCCTTGATGACAGTCAGCCATTGTCTGGCCAGGGCAGTGTACAGGACGAGTTAGCGGGCGAAGAGGAGGACGAGGAGGATGATGGGGATGATTATATTTTTAATGAGGAAGCTTTTCCGGGGCCACTGGAAATTGGTGGCGCGGCAAGGCCGGGTTCTGGTTTTTGGAGGGACACAAGTGACGTGGATTTGCCTGAAACTGCCCCTCAACCAAGCACAACCGGAGATTTGAGAACTGGAACTTTGGCCCACATGGCGGATTATGCCTTACGTATCCTCAAAAGGGAAACACACATAACTAAAATGATGAACGATGACGATTACTGGTTGGCCTGCCTCCTTGATCCTCGCTATAAAGGCAAATTGCAAAATATAATGCCACATGAGAACTTGGAACTAATATTAGCAACCAAACAATCAACTCTTGTTGACCGTTTGCTTCTGGCATTCCCTGCACACAGCGCCCGTGATCGTTCTCACACGAGCTGCAGGGGCCAGCAGACCAGAGGAGTTAGAGGGGCAGAAATCAGAAGTGGCGTTGGCCAGAGGGGTTTTCTGACCAGGTTGTGGAGTGATTTTGCTATGACCGCAGACAGGACAGGTACTGCAGCATCAATTCAAAGTGACAGGAGACAACATTTGTCCAGTATGGTTACAAACTATTTTTCATCCCTTATCGATGTTCTCCCTCAACCGTCATTCCCATTTGATTACTGGGCATCAAAATTAGACACCTGGCCAGAATTGGCAGAATATGCATTGCAGGAGCTTGCTTGCCCGGCAGCTAGTGTCCTATCAGAAAGAGTGTTCAGTGCTGCAGGTTCAATACTAACAGAAAAAAGGACTCGTCTGGCTACCCAAAATGTAGATGATCTAACCTTCATTAAAATGAACCACAACTGGATTTCGAAATCTTTTGCCCCACCTTGCCCGGCTGACACCTAGCTTTCCTATGTAAAGGTCTTGCCTGTGGACTATTCTGAACGACTTTTCCAATCTCGTAATTTGCAGCACCTGATTGTCCAGCATCCGACATGTTTACACCTCCCTAAATGGCCAAAGTCCCCACACGGGGCCGTGGTATCGCCACTTGGCGCCAGCACCCGTGAGAGTACTGTTTGTCTGAAGAGGTGGGTGTGCCTGCTTTTGGTCGACGGCACTGCCACTAGGTCCCTCATAGTACAATAAAGTGTCTGGCGGTGGTGGTGCGCACCCAACGTCAGACACACCGTTGTAATATGAGGGGCCCTGGGCCTGTACCGCCGGCCACAAGACAGTCCCCCCCCCAGGTCAAACAGTGCTCTACGACTTGCAAAATTTTCTCTCACAGCTCCACCAATGTTTAGTCTATGCGCTGACATCCTTCAATGCCTGGCACTGTCAATACCATTGTATTGACATTTTTCTTATGTTAGGCCTTCGAAGCCTGTCTGCGGTCACTCCTTCCACTAGGCCTCCACTGACCTGTCTACTGCTGCCCGTGTTCCCCTGGAACCAATTTTAAATTGCCTACAGCCAGCCCAATTTATTATGTTAGGGCTTCGAAGCCTGTCTGCGGTCCCTCCTTCCACTAGGCCTCCACTGACCTGTCTACTGCCGCCCGTGTTCCCCTGGAAAAAATTTTAAATTGCCTACAGCCAGCCCAATTTATTTTGTTAGGGCTTCGAAGCCTGTCTGCGGTCCCTCCTTCCACTAGGCCTCCACTGACCTGTCTACTGCCGCCCGTGTTCCCCTGGAACCAATTTTAAATTGCCTACAGCCAGCCCAATTTATTATGTTAGGGCTTCGAAGCCTGTCTGCGGTCCCTCCTTCCACTAGGCCTCCACTGACCTGTCTACTGCTGCCCGTGTTCCCCTGGAACCAATTTTAAATTGCCTACAGCCAGCCCAATTTATTATGTTAGGGCTTCGAAGCCTGTCTGCGGTCCCTCCTTCCACTAGGCCTCCACTGACTTGTCTACTGCTGCCCGTGTTCCCCTGGAACCAATTTTAAATTGCCTACAGCCAGCCCAATTTATTATGTTAGGGCTTCGAAGCCTGTCTGCGGTCCCTCCTTCCACTAGGCCTCCACTGACCTGTCTACTGCCGCCCGTGTTCCCCTGGAACCAATTTTAAATTGCCTACAGCCAGCCCAATTTATTATATTAGGGCTTCGAAGCCTGTCTGCGGTCCCTCCTTCCACTAGGCCTCCACTGACCTGTCTACTGCCGCCCGTGTTCCCCTGGAACCAATTTTAAATTGCCTACAGCCAGCCCAATTTATTATGTTAGGGCTTCGAAGCCTGTCTGCAGTCCCTCCTTCCACTAGGCCTCCACTGACCTGTCTACTGCCGTCCGTGTTCCCCTGGAACCAATTTTAAATTGCCTACAGCCCAATTTTCGTTATGTTAGGCCTTCGAAGCCTGTCTGCGGCCCGTTCTTTCCACTACTACTACACTGACCTGTCTACTGCCGCCCGTGTTCCCCTGGAACCAATTTTAAATTGCCTACAGCCAGCCCAATTTATTATGTTAGGGCTTCAAAGCCTGTCTGCGGTCCCTCCTTCCACTAGGCCTCCACTGACTTGTCTACTGCTGCCCGTGTTCCCCTGGAACCAATTTTAAATTGCCTACAGCCAGCCCAATTTATTATGTTAGGGCTTCGAAGCATGTCTGCGGTCCCTCCTTCCACTAGGCCTCCACTGACCTGTCTACTGCTGCCCGTGTTCCCCTGGAACCAATTTTAAACTGCCTACAGCCAGCCCAATTTATTATGTTAGGGCTTCGAAGCCTGTCTGCGGTCCCTCCTTCCACTAGGCCTCCACTGACCTGTCTACTGCCGCCCGTGTTCCCCTGGAACCAATTTTAAATTGCCTACAGCCAGCCCAATTTATTATGTTAGGGCTTCGAAGCCTGTCTGCGGTCCCTCCTTCCACTAGGCCTCCACTGACCTGTCTACTGCCGCCCGTGTTCCCCTGGAACCAATTTTAAATTGCCTACAGCCCAATTTTTGTTATGTTAGGCCTTCGAAGCCTGTCTGCGGCCCGTTCTTTCCACTACTACTACACTGACTTGTCTACTGCCGCCCGTGTTCCCCTGGAACCAATTTTAAATTGCCTACAGCCAGCCCAATTTATTATCTTAGGGCTTCGAAGCCTGTCTGCGGTCCCTCCTTCCACTAGGCCTCCACTGACCTGTCTACTGCTGCCCGTGTTCCCCTGGAACCAATTTTAAATTGCCTACAGCCAGCCCAATTTATTATGTTAGGGCTTCGAAGCCTGTCTGCGGTCCCTCCTTCCACTAGGCCTCCACTGACCTGTCTACTGCTGCCCGTGTACCCCTTGAACCAACATCAGAAAATATAAAAATAAGTATTTTGCTTATAAAAAAGAAAATACTGGAGAGATATCAAATGCAGACATTTTAACATTAAAAACAAACACATACAACAAAAATCTGGTACAGTACTAAAAATGGCCACCAGCTACAATAACTTTCTCCTGCAAGTAGTTAACTGAAAGTTTTTTTCAATTTAAAACACAGATATGGCATCCACCGAGTGTTGTCCTGTCGCGTCTTCTTTATATTATTGCCAAGAAGATGCAAAACAATGAAAATAATAAAATCATTATTTACCAAAAAAATAGAGTAAGTCAAAACCACATTGCAAATAAACATTCATTACAAATAAAGAAGCAGGGCGCGTCTGAGGGTGAGTATATACCTAATAAGAATATAATCACCCTCGGACGCGCCCTGCTTCTTTCCGACAGCCTTCCTTCCTAAGAATCAGCCCTTCCGTGGTGTAGAGAGAGGGTTTGTTACACTCCAAGGTGTTCCCCAGGTTGCCTTTCCTGAGCTTCGATCTTCATGCTCTCGTTTAGTAGTTGTCGGAAAGTAGGCTGCATTAGGCCTACAAATTGGGTATGGGGTGGAGAGAGATGGTGTGTTACACTCCAAGGTGTTCCCCAGGTTTCCTTGCCATTGCTTCGGTCTTCCGACTCTCGTTTAGTAGTTGTAGAAAACTACACTGCATTAGGCCTACAAAATGGGTATCGGGTGGAGAGAGATGGTGTGTTACACTCCAAGGTGTTCCCCAGGTTTCCTTGCCATTGCTTCGGTCTTCCGACTCTCGTTTAGTAGTTGTAGAAAACTACACTGCATTAGGCCTACAAAATGGGTATCGGGTGGAGAGAGATGGTGTGTTACACTCCAAGGTGTTCCCCAGGTTTCCTTGCCATTGCTTCGGTCTTCCGACTCTCGTTTAGTAGTTGTAGAAAACTACACTGCATTAGGCCTACAAAATGGGTATCGGGTGGAGAGAGATGGTGTGTTACACTCCAAGGTGTTCCCCAGGTTTCCTTGCCATTGCTTCGGTCTTCCGACTCTCGTTTAGTAGTTGTAGAAAACTACACTGCATTAGGCCTACAAAATGGGTATCGGGTGGAGAGAGATGGTGTGTTACACTCCAAGGTGTTCCCCAGGTTTCCTTGCCATTGCTTCGGTCTTCCGACTCTCGTTTAGTAGTTGTAGAAAACTACACTGCATTAGGCCTACAAAATGGGTATCGGGTGGAGAGAGATGGTGTGTTACACTCCAAGGTGTTCCCCAGGTTTCCTTGCCATTGCTTCGGTCTTCCGACTCTCGTTTAGTAGTTGTAGAAAACTACACTGCATTAGGCCTACAAAATGGGTATCGGGTGGAGAGAGATGGTGTGTTACACTCTAAGGTGTTCCCCAGGTTTCCTTGCCATTGCTTCGGTCTTCCGACTCTCGTTTAGTAGTTGTAGAAAACTACACTGCATTAGGCCTACAAAATGGGTATCGGGTGGAGAGAGATGGTGTGTTACACTCCAAGGTGTTCCCCAGGTTTCCTTGCCATTGCTTCGGTCTTCCGACTCTCGTTTAGTAGTTGTAGAAAACTACACTGCATTTGACCTACAAAATGGGTATCGGGTGGAGAGAGATGGTGTGTTACACTCCAAGGTGTTCCCCAGGTTTCCTTGCCATTGCTTCGGTCTTCCGACTCTCGTTTAGTAGTTGTAGAAAACTACACTGCATTAGGCCTACAAAATGGGTATGGGGTGGAGAGAGATGGTGTGTTCCACTCCAAGGTGTTCTCCAGGTTGCCTTTCCTGAGCTTCTATCTTCAGGCTCTCGTTAAATTGTGGTTAAATGGAACAACTGCATTTGGCGTACTAGTTGGTTTGGGGCCTACTAACAGTGTCTGCCGCTCCTTGCTGTTCTCCTGGTTTCCTGTCCTGAAATTCCATTTTCAGGCTCTCGTTAAGTAGTTGTTAATGTTAGACTGCATTTGGCCTACTAGTTGGGTTGGGGCCTACTATCGGTGTCTGCCACTCCTTGCTGTTCTCCTCCACTGAACAAAGCTGTGCCGCCTGTTTACTACGGTTGCCAATTTTGAACTGCATTTCGACTATTTACTGATTTGGGCCTACTCTCTGTGTCAGCCTCTCATTCCAGTTGTCCTCCACTGCAATGCCCCCTGGTTATTCCTGTGTTACCAATTTTGAACTGCATTTAGCCAACTTTATTCTTTGGGCCTATATCTGTGTTTCCTCCTCATCCTGCCCATTGACCAGCCAGTGATAGATGAGTCTGCTGGTACATTGACCCATAACGCAACATTCCCCATGCACGCTACACAACAACATTGTGACCCTGCTGAAAGTCAGGTTGCTCTTCCCGCATACCATACCACCTTACACGGGGACAAAGAGGAAGGTGCAGATGAAAGTGCAGGTTCCTTCATCAGGTGAGGGGGAGGAATACTAGTTGGCGACGTCACTGGCACAGGGCCTCTCATAGTACGCAAAAGTGTTGCTGCCGGTGGGAGGCGCCCCCGCCGTGCAAACACACCGCTGTACTTTGAGGGGCCCTGTGCCAGTGCCAATGCCAACGAGTGGGCCCCCCCTGCTTGCTCAGGTTCACAGCACTTGCAAAGTTGAAATACTTACCTCTCCCTGCTCCACTGCCGTGACGTGGTCCAGATTTCCTGGGCCCACTAATTACTTGAACCAGCCCTACCCACCACAACTTTAGCCAAATGACCCCCAATTTCAAATGCCTTCCAATTATTATAAGGTAAATTACGCTTGACAAGCTTCATTAAGAAGAATGGATGGTTTTGACATTAAAATGGGCACTCTAGGTGTTTTCCTGGCCCCCACTCACTGCCGACTATGCTGCCCCATTGACTTGCATTGGGTTTCGTGTTTCGGTCGATCCCGACTTTACGTCATAATCGGCCGATTTCACTCGACCCGACTTTTGAGATAGTCGGGTTTCGCGAAACCCGGCTCGACTCTAAAAAGGTCAAGGTCGCTCAACTCTAGTTAGTACTAGTGGCCTCTCAGATCCTCAGTATTAATCTGACCTGATAGCAAAACGACTATAGTTGCCCATAGGATATATCCTCCACTTGCCCAAGTGAGTCACAATAACATGTATGGGTATAACATCCTTTTCTTATAAGCACCATTTATTTGTACCGTATAAATGAGATCATGAATATACTATTCATCCTATGGGCAACTATAGTCATTTTGCTATCAGGTCAGATTAATATTGAGGATCTGAGAGGCCAGTAGTACCTTTTTAACACCCCCGCCCCCTTTTTCTGTTCGTTGGTTATAGGGAAAGGAAGAACAGAGATTGAGAAAGACAGGAGAGAGGGAGAAAGAAAGAGAGAAAGAGAGAGAGAGAAAGAGAGAAAGAAGAGAGAGAGAGAAAGAAGGAGGGGATGAAAACAGAGAAAGAAAGAGGAGAAAGAAAGATAGAGAGAAAGAGAATGAAAGAAAGAAAGAAAGAAAGAAAGAAAGAAAGAAAGAAAGAAAGAAAGAAAGAAAGAAAGAAAAGAAAGAACAGAGAGAAAGAGAAAGAAAGGGAAAAGAAAGAGGGGAATGAAAGAAAGAAAGAATGAACAGGGAGCAAAAGAAAGAGGGGAAAGAAAGAAAGACCAGAGAGAGAAAGAAAGAAAGAGAAAAAGAAAGAAAGAACAGAGAAAAAAGAAAGGAGAGAGAAAAAAAGATTAGAGAGGGAAATAAAGAACACAGAGAAAGAAAGAACAGAGAGAGAAAGAACAGGGAGAAAGGAAAAAAAGGTTAGAGAGGGAAAGAAAGAACAGGGAAAGAAAGAACAGAGAGAGAAAGAAAGAACACAGAGAAAGAAAAAAAAGATTAGAGAGGGAAAGAAAGAACAGAGAGAGAGAGAAAGAAAAAAAGATTAGAGAGGGAAAGAAAGAACAGAGAGAGAGAAAGAAATAGAGAGAAGGAAAGATTCTATAAAGATACTATAGCGGCTCGGCTCCCATTGTAATGCCCACCTGAGCACCCCACTGCAGGACATATCATGATCCGCTCACATGGCCGGCGTCCCCAATTCCAAGGCGCTGTCTGCGCTGTCGGAGGAGGACACGGTGATGGATCTGAAGCATTTTCTGAAGTGCCTCCATGGTTCAGTCACAATCTTCTCCCAAAATTACATCATTTCCGGTCAGCATCCAGCACGTCACTTCCGGTGGAAAGTCACATGCGAGTTTTAAAGTGCTCCTCGGGGCTCCGCCGTGTACTCCTGTGTCCACAGGAAAAGTAAGCTCCTGACCGGGACAGCCTCTCAAACTCGGGACTGTCCTGCTGGATCCGGGACGGTTGGGAGGTATGAAATTTGCTCCCCACCATACACAGACATACACACACGGCTCCACTCCATACACCTCGTACACACATGGCTCCACTCCGTGCACCTCGTACACACACGACTCCACTCCATACACCTCGTACACACACAACTCCACTCTGTACACCAAGTACACACACAGCTCCGCTCCATACACCTTGTACACACATGGCTCTGCTCCATACACCAAGTACCCACACAGCTCCGCTCCACACACCTCATACACATATTGTTCCTCTCCATACACCTCGTACACACATGGCTCCACTCCGTGCACCTCGTACACACACGGCTCAACTCCATACACCTCGTACACACACGGCTCCACTCTGTACACCAAGTACACACGCAGCTCCGCTCCACACACCCCATACACACATGGCTCTGCTTCGTACACCTCGTACACGCACGGCTCCACTCTGTACACCAAGTAGACACACAGCTCCACTGTGTAAACCAAGTACACACATGGCTCCACTCCATACACCAAGTACACACACGGCTCCACTCTGTACACCAAGTACACACACGGCTCCACTCCGTACACCAAGTACACACATGGCTCCACTCCAAAAACCAAGTACACACATGGCTCCGCCCCATACGCCAAGTACACACACGGCTCTGCTCCATACACCTTGTACACACGCGTCTCTGCTCTGCACAAATCGTACACACATGGCTCCGCTCCATACACCTCGTACACACATGGCTCTGCACCATACACACCCGGCTCTGCTCCGCACACCTCGTACACACATGGCTCCGCTCCGTATACCTTGTACACACACTGCTCTGCTACATCCACCCTGCAAACCCCTTCTGACCCCACACATCAACTTCCCCTCATCCAGCACCATGACAATCACCACAGCAGAGTCCTGCATACACGAGGACCCTGATCATGTGACTACTGACTCCTCCCCCTCCTGTGACCTCATCACAGGTCCTGTGTGCATAGAGCAGCCATCCATGAGCAATCCGAGGAGATGCATGGAGAAGAGCGACTTCAGCGTAAGGACCTGTGATGATGTCACGTGAGTTGGGGAGGGCTGGATGAGGAGATCGAGGACGGAACCCTGAATAGACTCAATAGCGTAGCATAGTAACTGAATCTGCATCTCCGACACAAATCCAGTTACTACACTGACAGAATATGCTGCCCCCTCTCTTCAGGGACGGCAGTGCCACCTGAGCCAAAGAGCTCAACTCGCCTCAAGGTAGCGGCGCCACTGCTCACTGCAGACCTCCAAAAGCTCCATTACTGTCTGCTGCTGCTTATTTAATATATATATATAGCTGCTGTTTTCTGTGGCTTTTTTTTCTTCACCTGATATCTGCTCCTTTTATTCTCAAGCAATCCATAGACCCTTTATTTTAACATTTATTTGCTTGTTCACGCTGCCTACTACAGCCAGGTTATTGAAATCTTAGAACGTGCAAATCTAACTTTTTCTTTTGTCCCAGACATCAGATGAGAGTGCTCTAAAAATCTTTTTTGTGTCATAGCAAACTTGTTGACCCACATGTTCTCGCTTGACTTTCCTGTCCCATTTTCTAGGTGATCACAGCACATCACTATTGAAGCCAGAGCAGTATGAAATGGTTGTTGGTCGCATAGCGAATAATGCTTCCAGTCACTTAGCCACCACCACCACCACCATGTCTTCCACATGGTCAAGTTTGAGTAGCCGTGAGTGTGGACCAGATATTCCTCACCTTGATCCTACTTCCTCCCACCATGCTAAGTGCCTTGAGACAACTGATCCCACACTTGGACACTCCGAAGAGCTGTTCAGTTTTCTCTTTCAAGATTCCAGACAATCGGCCGGTCAACACAAAGTGGGGCCAGATGAGATCACATGTAGCAATGCCCAAAGACTCTGCCGATAACCCCAAACAGGCCATTTGCAGCACCTGCCATGCCCGCATCAGCAAGGGTAGCAAAACTACCAACCTGACCACAACCAGCATGATCAGGCACATGGCAGCAAAGCACCCGACTTTGTGGGCCAAACCTCAGGCTCCAGGAACACTGTCGGCAGGTGACAACACAGCTTCTTCCACTGTTGTGTGTAGATGCCAATCCCCAGTTCACTGTGCATGTGAAGATGCCTCTAGCCCTGCACCTATTGTTGCCCACAGTCAAGCAGCACCATCATCAAGCCCATCCACATCCTTGTCCCAGAACAGCCTTTAGTTGTCTTTACCCCAGTCATTGGAAAGCAAGCGGAAATACCAAGCCAACGCCACACAGGCCACAGTACTAACTTCTAACATTTCTCTTCTGCTTGCGCTAGAAATGTTGCCTTTTAGGCTCAATGAGACAGAAGCTTTCCGCAAGCTGATGGTGGCAGCCGTCCCACAACATTACCGGTGCTCTCCACAATGCTGTTACTGGGAAAGTCCACTTAACCACAGACACATGGAGAATTGCTTGTGGCCAGGGACAGTACATCTCACTGACAGCACACTTTGTTAACATAGTGGAAACTGGGACCCAGTCGGACCTTGGGATAGAACACACCCTCCACACGCCGAGGATTGCAGGCTCTACGTCAATCAGGGTTGCTCTCACAGTCTACAACTCCTGCATCTCCTCTACCATCTACTTGTCTTCAGCCTCTATCTCTGAAATCAACATATCAGTCAGAAGCTGGAAGAACTGCAGTACTGCCTCAGCCAAGCGGCAACAGGCTATGCTGAATATAATCTGCATAGGTGACAAACTGCACAATGCAGAAGAGTTGTGGACAGCGCTGTAAGAGCAGTCAGATATTTGGATGACGCCGCTGAACCTACAGCCAGGCATGGTCATGTGTGACAATGGCCGGAACCTGGTGGCAGCTCTGAGGCAAGGTGAGCTCACACACGTACCTTGCTTGGCTCATGTGCTTAACCTCATAGCTCAAAGTTTTCAGAAAAGCTACCCAGAGCTGCCGGATCTGCTATTGAAAGTACACCATCTGTCTGCCCATTTTAGAAAGTCAGCTACAGCTAAATCCGCCCTTGCTGTGTTTCAGCAGCGTTTGCAGCTTCTGGCTCACCGACTGGTGTGTGATGTCCCCACGCGCTGGAACTCTATGCTGCATATCTTGGAAAGGATTTGTGAGCAGAAGAGGGCAGTTTTTGACTACCAACATCAAGAAGGCCGTCGATATTCTGTTCAGACTCCACACATAAGGCCTCAGGAGTGGACATGGATGTCAGACATATGTACCATCCTACAAAACTTTGAAGACTGCAATAAGATGGTGAGTGGTGATGATGCCATAATTAACATCACCATCCCGCTTCTCAGCACACTGAAAAACTCTGCTCACAATTAAAGAGGATGCACTGCAGGCAGAGCACGAGGACATGGATCAAGGAACCATACAGGGGATTACACTCAGCCCAGGCTCATGTCTTCCCAACATGGATTGGTAGGCAATGAGGAGTAGGAAGAACAGGAGGTACTTTCATGCGCTATAGATGGTACTACAAGCACAGCTGTCAAGCTGTCTGTTCAGCGGGGATGGTCAGAGGACAGGGGGAGGAGGATGAGGAGGAGGAGGACAGCATGGTCAGTCATACTGCTGGTGAGCACACGGAAGTCTTGCCTGTTAGTAGTCTGGCACGCATGGCTGACTTTATTTTGCGCTGCGTTTCACGTTACCCTCACATTATGAAAAATTTTTGTGACACTCATTACTGGTTGGTGACATTTCTAGACCCACACTACAAGGAGAACTTTCAATCTCTTCTGCCAGAGGCAGAGAGTTGTACTAAAATGTTGCAGTACCAGAGGGCCCTTGTTGCCAAATTACTTAGAAAATTCCCATGTGAGAACACTGGCAGCAGACATCAGAGTTTGTTGTACAACCAAGGAGTCCAAGCGAGAGAGACAGAAGTACAATCCAGCTCAGGCAGGGGAACAATGGCAAAGTTCTGTGACATTTTTCTCAGACCCTCCCATCATGCCGGGACAGAGGCAAGTGGTGCTGTCACAACAAGTGCAATGTTTGGGAAGATGCTGAGGGAGTACCTTGCAGATCGTACAAACGTCCTCTGGGATTCCTCTGTGCCTTTTAAATATTGGGTATCAAAGCTGGACACATGGCATGAACTGGCTCTCTACGCCTTGGAGGTCCTGGCCTTCCCTGCTGCTAGTGTTCTGTTAGAGCGAGTTTTTAGTGCAGCTGCTGATATTATAACAGATAAGCGCATCTGCCTGTTAACTGAAAATGCTGACAGGCTGACTCTTATAAAAACAAGGGCTGGATTGGGAAATACTTCTATACACCACCAAGTGAAAACAGCGAAACATAACCTCTAAGGATCTAATCCATTCTCTTTTTTGGGGAGGTGTATACTCATGCACCACTTCACAACCTCACATGGGTATACGTTTCCAGATTTGGTCTGTTTGTTGTTACCCTACTCCTTATCCTCATCATCCACAACCAGTAGCACACCAGGGTGAAGGGATTCCGTGATGCTAAAGTCACAATTTTTTTTATGCAAGGATGTTTTTATGATGCCCGTTACTAGTTAGAAACCAAAACAAATGTTACTCCCACAAGGGGAAATGTCATACAAAAGAGATGTATGTCTATTATTCCCATTTATTCTTATATTTTCCATTTTCCCTATTTTCCTATCTCTGGACAGTCCTCTAATGAGGGTAGTGTATACCTCTGCAATAGAAAATTATTCAAAGACTTTTATATTAAATTTTTATTTATAGCCCAGTCTCTGAGCTGTTACTAAGGAGAAACATATCTTGTTGGGCATATTTTGACTTCAAATCTATGTACCTGTGTTAGCCCCTCCCTTTTGTTATTTACTTTCATCGGTGGATTCACATTTTTTATTTATTTGTTTGATTTCATTATGATTTATCTTTATGTCTCCTCATTCTCCACCAGTAGATCACCAGGCTTAACGTCTTCTGTGCCGATACAGGCAGTCCAATTTTTGGCAAGGGTGTCTATGATGCCAATAGTATATTTTTTAAAAATGTATCCCCCTTGGGGAAATGTTTGTCAGCCCATGCACTGCGTGGATGGACATTCCAAGTCTATGAGACACACTCCTTTACATTGGGCCTAGTTTTTAATGAGGCCTTCAGCAATGTCTCCTCATTCTCCACCACTAGATCAGCAGGCTTAACGTCTTCTGTGCTGCTACAGTCATTTTTTGGCAAGGGTGTCTATGATGCCCATAGTATATTTTTAAAAGATATACCCCCCTTGGGGAAATGCTTGTCAGCCCATACACTTAGTGTATGGGCATCACAAGTCTAGGAGATTTGCTCCTTTAAATTGGTCCTAGTTTTTAATGAGGCCTTCAGCAATGTCTCCTCATTCTCCACCACTAGATCAGCAGGCTTAACGTCTTCTGTGCTGCTACAGTCAATTTTTTGGCAAGGGTGTCTATGATGCCCATAGTGTATTTTTAAAAAATGTACCCCCCAGGGGGAAATGTTTGTCAGCCCACACACTTAGTGTATGGGAATTACAAGTCTAGGAGACCAGCTCCTTTAAATTGGGGCTAATTTTTAATGATACCTTCCTCCACCTCTCATCATTTTCCACCACTAGATCACCAGGGTTCACGTGTTCTGTGCTGCTACAGTCATTTTTTTGGCGAGGGTGTCTATGATGCCCATAGTATATTTTTAAAAGATATACCCCCCTTGGGGAAATGTTTGTCAGCCCATACACTTAGTGTATGGGCATCACAAGTCTAGGAGATCTGCTCCTTTAATTGGTCCTAGTTTTTAATGAGGCCTTCAGCAATGTCTCCTCATTCTCCACCACTAGATCAGCAGGCTTAACGTCTTCTGTGCTGCTACAGTCAATTTTTTGGCAAGGGTGTCTATGATGCCCATTGTATATTTGTTAAAAATTTATCCCCCAGGAAGAAATGTTTGTCAGCCCATACACTTAGTGTATGGGAATTACAAGTCTAGGAGACCAGCTCCTTTCAATTGGGGCTAATTTTTAATGAGGCCTTCCTCCACCTCTCATCATTTTCCACCACTAGATCACCAGGGTTCACGTGTTCTGTGCTGCTACAGTCATTTTTTTGGCGTGGGTGTCTATGATGCCCATAGTATATTTTTAAAAGATATACCCCCCTTGGGGAAATGTTTGTCAGCCCATACACTTAAGGTACCTTCACACATAATGATTTCGTTAACGATATCATTGCTTTTTGCGAGGTAGCAACAATATCGTTAACGAAATCGTTATGCGTGACAGCGACCAACGATCAGGCCTCTGCAGGGAGATCGTTGGTCGCTGGGAACGATCAGCACCTTTTTTTTGGTCGCTGATCACCCGCTGACATCGCTGAATAGGCGTGTGTGACGCCGATCCAGCGATGTCTTCACTGGTAACCAGGGTAAACATCGGGTTACTAAGCGCAGGGCCGCGCTTAGTAACCCGATGTTTACCCTGGTTACCATTGTAAAAGTAAAAAAAAACAAACAGTACATACTTACATTCCGGTGTCTGTCCCCCGGCATCAGCTTCCCTGCACTGTGTCAGCGCCGGCCGGCCGTAAAGCAGAGCACAGCGGTGACGTCACCGCTGTGCTCTGCTTTTTGGCCGGCCGGCGCTTACAGTCAGTGCGAGAAGCTGACGCCGGGGGACAGACACCGGAATATAAGCATGTACTGTTTGGTTTTTTTTTACTTTTACAATGGTAACCAGGGTAAACATCAGGTTACTAAGCGCGGCCCTGCGCTTAGTAACCCGATATTTACCCTGGTTACCCGGGGACTTCGGCATCGTTGGTCGCAGGAGAGCTGTCTGTGTGACAGCTCTCCATTGACCACACAACGACCTAAACAGCGACGCTGCAGCGATCGGTATCGTTGTCTATATCGCTGCAGCGTCGCTAAATGTGACGGTACCTTTAGTGTATGGGCATCACAAGTCTAGGAGATCTGATCCTTTAAATTGGTTCTAGTTTTTAATGAGGCCTTCAGCAATGTCTCCTCATTCTCCACCATTAGATCAGCAGGCTTAACGTCTTCTGTGCTGCTGCAGTCAATTTTTTGGCAAGGGGGACTGTGATGCCCATAGTATATTTTAAAATTTTTTACCCCTCATGGTGAAATGTTTGTCAGCCCATGCGCTGCGTGTATGGGCATTACAAGTCTAGGAGACACACTCCTTTTCATTGGGCCTAGTTTTTAATGAGGCCTTCAGCATTGTCTCCTCATTCTCCACCACTAGATCACCACGCTTGACATGTTCTGTTATGCTACAGTCATTTTTTTGGCGAGGGTGTCTATGATGCCCATAGTATATTTTTAAAAGATATACCCCCCTTGGGGAAATGTTTGTCAGCTCATACACTTAGTGTATGGGCATCACAAGTCTAGGAGATCTGCTCATTTAAATTGGTCCAAGTTTTTAATGAGGCCTTCAGCAATGTCTCCTCATTCTCCACCACTAGGTCAGCAGGCTTAACGTCTTCTGTGCTGCTGCAGACAGTCAATTTTTTGGCAAAGGGGTCTATGATGCTCATAGTATATTTTAAAAAAATGTACCCCTCATGGGGAAATGTTTGTCAGCCTATGCACTGCATGTATGGGTATTACAAGTCTAGGAGACACACTCCTTTTCATTGGGCCTAGTTTTTAATGAGGCCTTCAGCAATTTCTCCTCATTCTCCACCACTAGATCACCACGCTTAACATGTTCTGTGATGCTACAGGTAGTACAGTTTTTGCCAAGCCTGTCTATGATGTCCATAAAAGATTTTTAAAAAAGGTACCCCCCATGGTGAAATGTTTCTCAGCCCATGCACTTCGTGTGTGGTGGGTACAAGACTAGTAGACCCGCTCCTTATCATTGGGCCTAGTTTTTAATTATGCCTTCCTCCATCTCTCATCAATTTCCACCACTAGATCACCAGGGTTCACGTGTTCCGTGTTGCTACAGAAAGTCAATTTTTTGGCCGGGGTGTCTGTGATACAAATCAAATATTTTTTTGCAAATGTATCCCCCATGGGGAAATGTTTGTCAGCCCATACACTTAGTGTATGGGCATTACAAGTCTAGGAGACACACTCCTTTGTAATGGGAGAGTTTTTTTATGAGGCCCTCCTCCATGTTTCTTCCAAAGGGGATTGGGGTGCGTGCAAGTTTGGGTAAAGGCGAAACTTGCATTCAATGCATAAGGAAACCGTATGGCAATACCAGCTGAAGAATGTGAAGTGGGTTTTCCTGTGGCCATCCAGGAGCTGAGTTCAAAGGCTTATTGGGGTGCATATAACTTGATAGCAGGGCAGGCCTTGCATTCAATGCAACATTTTTTCAGGAAGCCCTCCTGTACCTCTCGTGAAAGGGGTATTGGGGTGCGTTGTAATTGTTGCCAGCCCAGCCTCTCACTTCATAGGCAATAACAGCATAGGAGACCTACTGTTTAATAATGGCCCTTTAAGAATATTAATGCCGCCTGATGGCCCTCTAAAAATAGGCTTTGAGACTTTAAGACTGAGTCCCTCTTTCATAAATGAAACAAGATGTGTCTCCTTATGTGTCACACACCACATGGCCAGCTAGGGTTGTTAAATGTTACAATGACATTTCCCAGTGAATGCATTTGTATTGGTTGAAAGCAATATTAAAGTTGAAAAACGCATCAAAAACGCTGTGTGTGAACATAGCCCAATTGGTGGAGGAACATTTTGGTCTGGGGTAAATTACTTTGCCTTATATACAAGTCATTACCCTGGAAAGGATGGACCTTAACATATTTCCCATCAAAATCCATTTTGGTTTTGTTTTTGTATGTTTTTGGTGCACACATAAAAATGGCGTGATACTCTGACAACATAGCTTAAAACTGTGACCTTGGAGTCAGAAATGCTTCCAGGGGCGATCCTCATGATGTTCCCATGTCATTTGAGCAGTGTTTCCATCATTTTCAGACATTTTTAGACCTTTAAAGGACACGTGGGGGATAATTGCGGTAAAAATACTCGGTTTTCCGATAGACTTACATTGGGCTCGTTGCTCGGGTCGAATACGAGTATTCCAATCTGCTCGACACCAGCAACGAGCACCCGAGCATTTTAGTGCTCTCTCATCACTATTTATATTGTGAAACTTCTTCACTTAATACGAGTGTGCACCTGGGTTCCACCAATGTCATCATTGCTGCAACCCAATTGCAACTGGTGCGTTACTGATGCAGACTGATAATATTTATTTTTAATTTTGCTTTCTATTTTTCTTAATCAGGATTATTGTTAAAGTTTTCTCATTTTTTATTTTAGATCAATAATAGAGTAATATGCTTTAAAAAATGCTCATATTGTTCAATAATTTGCCATGATCTCTTAGGTAGGTGACTCAAAATATACTGTAGCTGTTGTTAGAATCTTACCTACGAAATCCCGGTGCCCCTGGGGCTCACCAGCAGTAAAAGTTAAACCTTTTCCTCCATTTGTATTTAAATTATATCTAGAACACAAATTACATTAAAATAGACAATTATTCTAGTCAATTTCAAGTTACGGTAATACTTAATATTTGGATTAAATACGTACTGACTCATCATCATGTTTTTACTATTACATGTTTTATGTTTAAAATTATTCTGTGCCCTGGCGACCTCAGAATCCTTTCTATGCACCCGAGGCATAAAAAGGATATGATTGGCATATTTTCCCTATTTCAAGTATTGTGTTAAAGGAAATGTGTCAAACAGTGGTGGCAGGTTCAGTGTTCATGTGACAGCTGCCTGTGCCAGGAGAATCCAATTATAAAACTCTCTGATAATGGTGATTAACACTGGTGTCATTGAGAATAAACCCATCAGCTGGCTGCAAAGACATGGCAGCCCCTCCTCCACAGAAACTTGTTACATTACTGGTAATGGATACACTGTGTGCTGTTTCTCGTTATTAGAAGTCATCTCTCTTATTTCACGTGAAAGGGTCACTTTGCTCTTTTGTCCTCCCATACAAGCTTGAAATTACACAACATCTCTTTTAATCATGAGCAGCTGCTGACCTATGAAAACTCGGAGATTCCACAACTACTGATTATCAATGCTCTTAAAAAGAACTGCCAAATGAGATATAAGAAATGTCCTTTAGAGCAAAAATGTGGAAAAAGGCAGAATTTCTAAATCTATGCAATCATGGCCTCTAGTATAGCCCATCAATGTGTGACTAGTGCATACCCTGCTCCAAAAATCTCCAATGGATTGTGGTATGATGGGGCTATGCTAGTCAATCGAGTGCTCAATCGAGTTCAGTACCGCACAAATCAACATAATTGTGGCTATGCCTGGTACTACAGCTTAACCCTATTAAAAGGACTCCATCATCAGAAAATGACCTATCCTTTAAATCAGGTTTTTGTGTTGCATATAGTTAAAAAAAGTCAATGCTTTTTTCGTCTTCTGATCAACATGAAAACATACTTCCTGCTGTTTTTCAGGAACAGTTTTATAACAAGTCTCCATATTATCTGAGATAGGATTATAATGAAAGGTAACACAGACAACTATCTGTAGACAGTTGATAACACAGGATCCAGCAATCACAATACGGCATATCACAGCTGACCCTTCTCCCCCTCCCTTCAGAATAACCTTTGTAATCGCTCATTAGAGGCTTCAATACAAAAGATAGGGTCGCGGTCTGACTATTGTGGCTATATACATGTGTTACTTCCTGAAACTAAAGGAAGTTAGTGTCTAAAAAAGTCCTAATGTCCAATGTGAAAATTGCTATATTTCTTTTTTTTCTTTAGCTTTAATCAGTGGTGTAATGAGTTCAATAGGCCCCGATGTAAAATTTGGACCTGGACCCTGACCTGCATGTTTGTCAGATGTTCAAGTCATTGTGGTGTTCTAGCAAACCCGTAAAGACATATGTGTTTGTCACTCCCATGCAATAATGTCCCTGATCCTGGTTCCTTCCTATAATTATGTTTCTATCCTGGCCATTCCGGTAATAATGTCCCTCATCCTGGACCCCTTCTGTGTTATGATGTCACCCATCCTAAACCCCTTCCAGTAATAATGTTTTATATTTTCCATCCTGGACCCAATCTTGAATAATGTCTCCATTCTGTAATAATTTTCCCCATTATGGATCACTTCATGTAAAGCCGGTTTTACACGTCAGTGCCTCCGGTATGTGTAGTGACAGTTTTCTCACGTACCAGAGACACTGACACACATAGGCCCATTCAAATGGATGGGTCTATGCACATGTCAGTGTGTTTTGACGGACCATGTGTCCGTGTGCAAAACACGCAGACATGTCCGTTTTTACCCGGAAACACGGCCCTCCAAATGTCCCGCACACGTGCACATGGAGAACAGTGCACACTGTCCTCCGTCTGCACAGACGGCCACGGGGGAAGTAGCGCTACTGTAAGCCACTGTTCCCCTGCGTGTGAAATTTGGTGAAAATGTAGAAAATTTTGCTATTTTCACATTTTTTATTTTTATGCTCTTAAACCAGAGAGTTATGTTACATAAAATAATTAATAAATAACATTTCCCACGTGTCTACTTTACATCAGCACAACTTTTGAAACATAATTTTTTTTAGGAAGTTAAAAAGTTTAAAAGTTGACCAACATTTACTAAACTACATTACAGTTGAAGTGACTTTAAGGGGCCTATATGACATAAAATACTCAAAAGTGACATCATTCTGAAAAATGGACTCCTCAATGTTCTCAACTCTACATGCAAGAAGTTTATTCACCCTTTAAGTGCTTCATAGGAATTTTTGGAATGTGGAAGGAAAAAGTTAACATTTAACTCTTTTTCACAAAAATCTTACTTTGGACCCGAACTTTTTTATTTTTGCAAAGGTAACAGAAAAGATGAACCCCAAATTTTGTTGTGCAATTTCTCCTGAACATGACGATGCCCAATATGTGGGGGAACACTTCTGTTTCTGCACATGGCAGGGCTTGTAACGGCAGAAGCTCCATTTTACTTTAATTTGATTTGCTGGAATAATTAGTGGATGCCATGTCAAGTTTGGAGAACCCCTGATGTGCCTAAACAGTGGAAATGGTGATGGTGTCAAACAGCAATGGGTCAATCTGAAGGTCTGGCAATTCAGCATTGATGATATTGTCAATTTCGGTAGGCTGTATTTTTTGCTTCAGCCAGATCAAGATGTGGGCGTGAGGAAGGCCTCTTTTTTGCCATTCAACTGAATACATCCAGCACTGCGTCTCACCATAAATATGCGATTTTGTGATGAGATTAGTAATTTTTTAAAGTTTCTGTTTGAAAACCCAAGCAATAAGATCATGGCGATTCACTGTTTATTGGCCTGGCAACAGGTGCCCTCCAATTTCCTCCCAGGCAGGATTGCAAGTAAAGGTGATGAAAAGATCTGGACGGCCATACTTTCTCACATAAGTCATTGCATCCTGTGTGTATTCATGCATGTGTCGTTGGCTTCCAGTGACAGTTGATTGAAGAATAACCATTTTCCCCAACTCTTTTGGATCAACAACATTTGCAATGTCATCTCAAAGGTGAATATATTCCTCTGCCCTGAGCTTCTTTTGATTTAGTTGAATATATAAAAGATGTTCATTCTCAATCTGTGCATACATGTCAACAATAAATTGGTGGAAGAGGTGTTTGCATTTCAAGATGTGATTTTCCTCTGCAAATCTTGTCATGAAGACCATGGCAGACACTTTTTTATTCCTGAAGGGGCAGCTCTTCTTCTCTTATCTGCAAGCCTCGCTTCACTCTCCTCAGAAAGTTCATTGGCTCTTGAGGAAGCAGCTCTTGTTTTCATGTCTGCAAGCCTCGCTTCCCTCTCCTCAGAAAGTTCATTGGCTCTTGAGGAAGCAGCTCTTGTTTTCACGTCTGCAAGCCTCACTTCCCTCTCCTCAGAAAGTTCATTGTCCCTTGAGGAAGCAGCTCTTGTTCTCTTGTCTGCAAGCCTTGCTTCCCTCTGCTCAGAAAGTTCATTGGCTCTTGAGCTGCTGTTCTCATGTGTGTCAGCCTTATTTCTCGGTCTTCATATTTTTCATTGGCCCGTAATGCAGCTTTTCTTTTCGCATCAGCTGACATTCGTGCCATGGAATTCCTTTTCTATTAGGCATTATTGTGGTAAAAATAGTATGTAACTGGCAGTTTCTATATCCTCTCACATAGAGGTAATGTGACTGACATCAGCCTTTCCACCAACACACCCTAACTGACATGCTATTACCTCACACAAGCTTTGTTTTACTGAGAATGTCCTTTGTTGCCTATATTAACCAATCAGAGCTCAGATTTATTAACTGTAGCAAAATAGAAGCTGAGCTGTGATTGGTTGCTTTTGGCAGCCTGATAAATCCCCAGCCAACAGGAAGCCCTCCCCCTGGCAGTATATATTAGCTCACACATACACATAGTAGACAGGTCATGTGACTGACAGCTGCCGTATTTCCTATATGGTACATTTGTTGCTCTTGTAGTTTGTCTGCTTATTAATCAGATTTTTATTTTTGAAGGGTAATAACAGACTTGTGTGTGTTTTAGGGCGAGTTTCATGTGTCAAGTTGTGTGTGTTGAGTTGTGTGTGGCGACATGCATGTAGCGACTTTTGTGAGATGAGTTTTGTGTGGCGACATGCGTGTAGCAACTTTTTGTGTGTCGAGTTGCATGTGACAGGTTAGTGTAGCAAGTTGTGTGCAGCAAGTTTTCCGCATAGCGAGTTTTATGTGTGGTGCATTTTGAGTATGTGAAAGTTTTGTTTGAGGCAACTTTTGCATGTGTTGCAACTTTTGTGCATGTGGCAATTTTTCCACGTGTGGCTAGTTTTGCGCGGGCCTAGTTTTGCATGTGGAGAGTTTTGCATGTGGCGAATTTTGCGCATGGCGAGTTTTGAGTAGCGACTTTTGTGTTTCGACTTTTATATGGCCAGGTTGGTGTATGTGTGGTGAAATGTGTGCTGAGCGTGGTATATGTGTTCAAGCACGTGGTAGTGTGTGGCACATTTTGTGTGTGTGTTCATATCCCCGTGTGTGGTGAGAATCCCATGTCGGGGCCCCACCTTAGCAACTGTACGGTATATACTCTTTGACGCCATCGCCCTCATTCTTTAAGTCCCCTTTGTTCACATCTGGCAGCTGTCACTTTGCCTCCAACACTTTTCCTTTCACTTTTTCCCAATTATGTTGATAGGTGCAAAATTGATTGGTGAATTGGAACTCGCGGGGTTAAAATTTCGCCTCACAACATAGCCTATGACGCTCTCAGGGTCCAGACTGTGCAAAATGTTGTGGCTGTAGCTGCGACGGTGCAGATGTCAATCCCGGACATACACACATACACACACACACACATTCAGCTTTATATATTAGATATACAGTGTATATATATATATATATTTATATATATATATATATATATATATATATATAACTTTATTCAGGATGGGGGTGAAGCACTTCTTGCACCATGGACCGTCAGGCCCTTTTTACGCCACTGTATGTGTAATGCAAGTCATTTGAAAGAATGAGTCATGCCAGATTACTTGGACTGGGGTTAAGCTTACAATGGACAGTAGAGTGCATTGGCAACTAGGGTTGAGCGAAACGGGTCGTACATTTTCAAAAGTCGCCGACTTTTGGCAAAGTCGGGTTTCATGAAACCCGATCCGACCCTTGAGCGGGGTCGGCCATGCGGTACGCGACTTTCGCGCCAAAGTCGCGTTTCAATGACGCGAAAAGCGCCATTTCTCAGCCAATGAAGGTGAACGCAGAGTGTGGGCATCGTGATGACATAGGTCCTGGTCCCCACCATCTTAGAGAAGGGCATTGCAGTGATTGGCTTGCTGTCTGCGGCGTCACAGGGGCTATAAAGGGGCGTTCCCGCCGACCGCCATCTTACTGCTGCTGATCTGAGCTTAGGGAGAGGTTGCTGCCGCTTCGTCAGAAGCAGGGATAGCGTTAGGCAGGGTCCATTAACCCCCAAACCGCTTGTGCTGTAGCGATTTCCACTGTCCAACACCACCTTCGGTGTGCAGGGATAGTGGAAGCTACTTTTTTTTTTTTTTACCCTCAGCGCTGTAGCTCATTGGGCTGCCCTAGAAGGCTCCCTGATTGCTGCATTGCTGTGTGTACGCCGCTGTGCAAACCAACTGCTTTTTTCAAAGCACAAATCCTCTTGTTCCTTCCTTTCTGCACAGCTATCTTTTTTGTTTGTCCACACTTTTTATTTAATTTGTGCATCAGTCCACTCCTTATTGCTGCCTGCCATACCTGGCTGAGATTACTGCAGGGAGATAGTAATTGTAGGACAGTCCCTGTTTTTTTTTTTTTTTTTGTGGGAGATTAAGATTGGCATTTCTGCTAGAGTGCCATCCCTGTGTGTGCCATCTCTCACTCAGTGGGCCATAGAAAGCCTATTTATTTTTTTGCTTGATTTGGGTTCTAAATTCTACCTGAAAAAATCAATAAATCAATCAGTGGGAGAAAAATATTGGCCTCTGGGCTTGTGTGCCACTCCTGACTCCTGTGTGTGCCATCTCTCACTCAGTGGGCCATAGAAAGCCTATTTATTTTTTTGATTGATTTGGGTTCTAAATTCTATGTGAAAAAATCACTAAATCAATCAGTGGGAGATAAATATTGACCTCTGGGCTTGTGTGCCACTCCTGACTCCTGTGTGTGCCATCTCTCACTCAGTGGGCCATAGAAAGCCTATTTTTTTTTTTATTTGGTTTCTAAATTCTCCCTGAAAAAAATCATTTTTATTTTATTTGGTTTCTAAATTCTTCCTGAAAAAATCTTTTTATTTTATTTTGTTTTTAAAGTCTCCCTGAAAAAAAAAAAAAAAAAATCAGTGGGAGATTAACCCCTTTATCCCATATGACGTACTATCCCGTCCAGGTGACCTGGGACTTAATTCCCAGTGACGGGATAGTACGTCATAGTGTTTAATGCGACATCGCGACTTAAGTCGCGGTGATCGCATTAAATTTCCGGCGCCATCTTACCTGGAGGAAGATGGCGCCGACATCCCCGGGCATGGCTTCGCCCCCCAGGCCTCTGGATCGCTGTGATTGGCTGTTCAATTCTAAACAGCCAATCACAGCGTTCCTCGTTGTTTCAGCCAATCGGAGCGGCTGAAACAATGAGGTCGCAGGCTAGGATCGAGTACCGATGTACTTGATCCTAGGGCCGGTGCCTGGCAACGCCAGGCACCGGCAAAAACCCCCCGGATTGGCGCGATCGCCGATCGTATCGATCGCGCCAATCGCAGGGCACAGCGGCGGTATTACCGCCGCTGTGCCCTGCTGTACTGGCCTGGATCGGTGCTGCAATAGCACCGATCGTAGGCCAGAGCCTAGTGCAGGCCCAGCAGGGCTTGCAGAGGCTGATTGGCGCAATCGATGCGAACGACGATCGCGCCAATCACCGGGCACAGCGGCGGTGTTACCGCGCTGTGCCCAGCTGTTCCCTGCCCCGTGCCCGGCTTTTCCCTGCCCCGTGCCGGCTGTCCCCTGCTCCCATACCCCCTGCCCCCTGCTGTAGCGGCCTGGATCGGTGCTGCCATGGCACCGATCACAGGCCAGTGACTAGTGCAGGCCCAGCAGGGCCTACAGGAGCTGATTGGCGCGATCAACGATCGCGCCAATCACAGGGCACAGCGGCGGTCACGTTGTGACCGCTGTGTGCCCTGCTGGTGACCTGGCAGTGACCTGCCTAGGATCGGAGGGATCCTAGGCAGTTGCCATGGTCACCAAGCCCTGCAGGGATTGGTGGGATCGATGTTATCATTCGATCCCACCAATGACAGCTCACAGCAGCGGTGTGACCGCCCTGTGACCTGTCTGTCACCTGCAGGTGACCTGTGTGACCGCTCTGCAGGGGTCCTCACTCTAGCTGAGGGACTCCTGCTGAGCGGTCACACAGCCAGATCTTGTCTTGCTGGGCCTTGTGGTGCTACAGAAGCCTGTAACACCACAATCCCCTGCGATACAAAAAAGCGGAAGAAAGAAAACCAAAGAAAGAAAACCAAAGAAAGAAGAGAGACTACAAAAGGTAAGTGCTAACAGCCCCTACCCGGTCTCATTTCACCCCCCCATCCCCCCCTTCCACCCATCCCCCCATCCCCCCCTTCCCCCCCTTCTTTACCCCCTCCGTCCCTCTTTGCGCCGCCTCTGTGCGCACGTTTAGCAGCCGCCGAGCGTTGATTGGTGACGCAGTTCACCGATCAACACTCGTGCTCGCTTTTTTTTCAGCAGCCCCCTTTGCCCAATTCCGTACACCCATCCCGCAGCCGCCAAACTTTGATAAGTGACGCAGTTCACTTATCAGAGCTTGTGCCTGCCATTTTCCTTTTTTTTTTTCTCCCACATCTCCGTGCGTTCACCCCGCGCGCATCTAACCCGTGCTTTCCTTTTTTTCCCCCACATCTCCGTGCGCTCACCCCGCTGCGTCTAACCCGTGCTTTCCTTTTTTTTTTTTTTTCCCACATCTCCGTGCGCTCACCCCGCGCGCGCATCTAACCCGTGCTTTCCTTTTTTTTTCCCCCACATCTCCGTGCGCTCACCCCACCGCGTCTAACCCGTGCTTTCCTTTTTTTTTTTCTCCCACATCTCCGTGCGCTCACCCCACGCGCATCTAACCCGTGCTTTCCTTTTTTTTTTTTTTTTCCCCACATCTCCGTGCGCTCACCCCGCGCACATCTAACCCGTGCTTTCCTTTTTTTTCCCCCACATCTCCGTGCGCTCACCCCGCCGCGTCTAACCCGTGCTTTCCTTTTTTTTTTTTCCCACATCTCCGTGCGCTCACCCCGCGCGCATCTAACCCGTGCTTTCCTTTTTTTTCCCCCACATCTCCGTGCGCTCACCCCGCCGCGTCTAACCCGTGCTTTCCTTTTTTTTTTTTTTTCTCCCACATCTCCGTGCGCTCACCCCGCGCGCATCTAACCCGTGCTTTCCTTTTTTTTCCCCCACATCTCCGTGCGCTCACCCCGACGCGTCTAACCCGTGCTTTCCTTTTTTTTTTTTTCCCACATCTCTGTGCGCTCACCCCGCGCGCATCTAACCCGTGCTTTCCTTTTTTTTTTCCCCACATCTCCGTGCGCTCACCCCACCGCGTCTAACCTGTGCTTTCCTTTTTTTTTTTTTCCCACATCTCCGTGCGCTCACCCCACGCGCATCTAACTCGTGCTTTCCTTTTTCTTTCCCCCACATCTCCGTGCGCTCAGCCCACCGCATCTAACCCGTGCTTTCCTTTTTTTTTTTTTTCTCACATCCCTGTGCACGCACCCAGCAGCCGCTGAACTTTGGTAAGTGACGCGGTTCATTTATCAGAGCTCTCGTGACTGCGGGTTTTTTTTCACATCCCCGTTCACACGCCCAGCAGCCGCCAAACTTTGGTAAGTGACGCAGTTCACTTATCAGAGCTAGGGCCTGCTGCTTTATACTTTTCTTTCACAGGTATTTTTTTTTCCTTTAGCTTTTTCTTTTCAGAGTAGTTTGCACCAAGCACTATCCCCCAACACTTACACATAGTTACCAATAAAGTACACTCAAGCACCACACTTACAAAAAAAATGTCCCGCTCGTCCCGTTCGTCCCAACAGCGCTATTCAGTGGAGGAGGCATATGCTTTCCTTGCCTCCGACACTGATAGCGAGGGAGAGGATCCCACTTTTCTTTATTTTTCTGATTCTTCCTCATCCTCTTCCCACTCCTCATCTTCCTCCTCCAGCCCTGCGGAACCGCCACGCAGACGCCGCAGGACAGAAGATGAGGCTAGGCCCATCATTGCTGAAGACGAACCAGCACACCCCACTGCGGATCCCATATGGACCAGGCCCCCCGAAAATTACGAGCCACTGATTCCTGATTTTGTGGCAGAATCAGGAATCAAGTTTGACACCACCGGCCTCACAGAACTAGACTTTTTCAAAGTCTTTTTCTCTGAGGCTTTCGTCAACCTCATGGTGGAGCAAACTAATCTGTATGCTCGGCAATTTTTGGACCAAAACTCGGGTTCATCATATTCTAACTGGTCTCCTGTAGACGCAGTTGAAATGATGCAGTTTTAGGGCCTGGTCCTCCATATGGGGATTCTGAAAAAGCCTGAACTTCGGCAATATTGGAGTGTGGATATTTTATATAACACTCCAGTATTCAGAATGGTCATGACCCGGACGCGTTTTGAGGCCATCCATAAATTCCTGCATTATTCCGATAATGCACGGTGTCCCGCACGAGATGACCCCAACTTTGACCGTCTGTTCAAAGTTCGGCCAGTCATCGAACACTTCAACAAAAAGTTTGCAGAAGTGTACGTGCCTCAAAGGGACATCTGCGTGGATGAGTCCTTAATTCATTTTAAGGGGCGGCTCGGATTCCGTCAATACCTGCCCAGCAAGAGGGCCAGGTATGGAATCAAACTCTACAAGCTGTGTGAGAGTACCTCAGGGTACACTCACAGCTTTAGAGTCTACGAGGGGAAGGACAGCAGGATTGAACCGCCTGAGTGTCCCCCTGTCCTGGGAGTGAGTGGGAAAATAGTGTGGGATTTGGTGCACCCACTGCTGGATAAAGGTTATCACCTCTATACCGATAACTTTTATTCCAGCATCCCACTCTACAAATCTCTCTTTGCGCGAGGTACCGCAGCCTGCGGTACTGTCCGCAAAAATCAGAGAGGCCTCCCAAAGACGCTACTTGGGCAGATTCTCAGAAAAGGTGAGAGCAAAGCCCAATGTAGCGACCACCTGCTGGTTGTCAAGTACAAGGACAAAAGGGATGTCCTTCTGTTGACCACCATACACGGTGATGGCAGCGCCCTCAGCACTGTTCGGGGTACCTCTGCACAGGTCTTCAAACCGGACTGTGTACTTGGGTACAACAAAAACATGGGGGGCGTTGATCTCTCCGATCAACTCCTCCAACCGCACAGTGCTTTGAGAAAGGCCAGGGTGTGGTACAAAAAGCTGTCCGTGCACAACGTACAAATGGCAATGCTCAACGCTTTCCTGCTGTCACGATGTGCACGCAACACCGATACGTCGTACCTTCATTTCCAAGAGGTAGTGGTTAAGGCCCTGATGTTTGGCACGAGGGAAGGAGCGGGCCCCAGTACTTCTGGAACTGAAGGTGCACGTATCGTACCAGGCCAGCATTTTCCTGGGGTGGTCCCGCCAACTGAAAAAAAAGGTAATCCGCAAAAAAGGTGCCGAGTAGGGTTGAGCGAAACGGGTCGAACATTTTCAAAAGTCGCCGACTTTTGGCTAAGTCGGGGTTTCATGAAACCCGATCCGACCCCTGTGCGGGGTCGGCCATGCGGTACACGACTTTCGCGCCAAAGTCGCGTTTCAATGACGCGAAAAGCGCCATTTCTCAGCCAATGAAGGTAAACGCAGAGTGTGGGCAGCGTGATGACATAGGTCCTGGTCCCCACCATCTTAGAGAAGGGCATTGCAGTGATTGGCTTGCTGTCTGCGACGTCACAGGGGCTATAAAGAGGCGTTCCCGCCGACCGCCATCTTACTGCTGCTGATCTGAGCTTAGGGAGAGGTTGCTGCCGCTTTGTCAGAAGCAGGGATAGCGTTAGGCAGGGTCCATTAACCACAAAACCGCTTGTGCTGCAGCGATTTGCACTGTCCAACACCACCCTCGGTGTGCAGGGACAGTGGAAGTTTTTTTTTTTTTTTTTCCCCTCAGCGCTGTAGCTCATTGGGCTGCCCTAGAAGGCTCCCTGATAGCTGCATTGCTGTGTGTACGCCGCTGTGCAAACCAACTGCTTTTTTCAAAGCACAAATCCTCTTGTTCCTTCCTTTCTGCACAGCTATCTTTTTTGTTTGTCCACACTTTTTATTTCATTTGTGCATCAGTCCACTCCTTATTGCTGCCTGCCATACCTGGCTGAGATTACTGCAGGCAGGGAGATAGTAGCTGCCTGCCATACCTGGCTGAGATTACTGCAGGCAGGGAGATAGTAATTGTAGGACATTCCCTGTTTTTTTTTTTTTTTTTTTTGGTGGGAGATTAAGATTGGCAATTTGGCATTTCTGCTAGAGTGCCATCCCTGTGTGTGCCATCTCTCTCACATAGTGGGCCATAGAAAGCCTTTTCATTTTTCTGTATTTTTTTTTGTGGGGTGTATAAATTCTCCCTGATAAAAATACAGTGGGAGATTAATATTGGCCTTTGGGCTTGTGTGCCAGTCCTGAGTGTGCCATCTCTCTCACAAATAGTGGGCCATAGAAAGCCTATTTTATTTTTTTGGGGGTTTTATAAATTCTCCCTGAAAAAAAGGGAGATTAATATTGGCCTCTGGGCTTGTGTGCCAGTCCTGAGCGTGCCATCTGTGCCAGCCCTGAGCGTGCCATCTCTCTCACAAATAGTGGGCCATAGAAAGCCTATTTAATTTTTTTTTTGGTTTTATAAATTCTCCCTGAAAAAAAGGGAGATTAATATTGGCCTCTGGGCTTGTGTGCCAGTTGTGAGCGTGCCATCTGTGCCAGTCCTGAGCGTGCCATCTCTCTCACAAATAGTGGGCCATAGAAAGCCTATTTAATTTTTTTTTTGGTTTTATAAATTTTCCCTGAAAAAAGGGAGATTAATATTGGCCTCTGGGCTTGTGTGCCAGTTGTGAGCGTGCCATCTGTGCCAGCCCTGAGCGTGCCATCTCTCTCACAAATAGTGGGCCATAGAAAGCCTATTTAATTTTTTTTTTGGTTTTATAAATTCTCCCTGAAAAAAAGGGAGATTAATATTGGCCTCTGGGGTTGTGTGCCAGTTGTGAGCGTGCCATCTGTGCCAGTCCTGAGCGTGCCATCTCTCTCACAAATAGTGGGCCATAGAAAGCCTATTTAATTTTTTTTTTGGTTTTATAAATTTTCCCTGAAAAAAGGGAGATTAATATTGGCCTCTGGGCTTGTGTGCCAGTTGTGAGCGTGCCATCTGTGCCAGTCCTGAGCGTGCCATCTCTCTCACAAATAGTGGGCCATAGAAAGCCTATTTAATTTTTTTTTTGGTTTTATAAATTTTCCCTGAAAAAAGGGAGATTAATATTGGCCTCTGGGCTTGTGTGCCAGTTGTGAGCGTGCCATCTGTGCCAGTCCTGAGCGTGCCATCTCTCTCACAAATAGTGGGCCATAGAAAGCCTATTTAAATATTTTTTTGGTTTTATAAATTCTCCCAGAAAAAAAGGGAGATTAATATTGGCCTCTGGGCTTCTGTGCCAGTCCTGAGCGTGCCATCTGTGCCAGTCCTGAGCGTCCCATCTCTCTCACAAATAGTGGGCCATAGAAAGCCTATTTTTTTTTTTTTTTGGGTTTTAGAAATTCTCCCTGAAAAAAAAAGGGAGATTAATATTGCCCTTTGGGCTTGTGTGCCAGTACTAAGCGTGCCATCTCTCTCTCTCTCTCAGTCAGTGGGCCATAGAACGCCTATTTTTGGTTTTATTTGTTTTCTAAATTCTCCCTGAAAAAATCATTTTATTTTATTTGGTTTCTAAATTCTTCCTGATAAAATCATATTTTTTTTATTATTTTTTTTTCTAAAGTCTCCCTGAAAAAAAAAAAAAAAAAAAAAAAACAGTGGGAGATTAATATTGGCCTTTCTGCTTGTGTGCCAGTCTTGACTCCTGGGTGCGTCATCTCTCAGTCAGTGGGCCATAGAACGCCTATTTTTGGTTTTATTTGTTTTATAAATTCTCCCTGAAAAAATCATTTTATTTTATTTGGTTTCTAAATTCTTCCTGATAAAATCATATTTTTTTTATTATTTTTTTTTCTAAAGTCTCCCTGAAAAAAAAAAAAAAAAAAACAACCAAAAAAAACAGTGGGAGATTAATATTGGCCTTTCTGCTTGTGTGCCAGTCTTGACTCCTGGGTGTGCTATCTCTCTCTCTCTCTCTCTCTCTCTCTCTCCAATTGTGGTCCATAGAAAGCCTATATTTTTTTTCCTTGATTTGGGTTCCAAAATCTACCAGAGAAAATAACTCCATCAATCATTGGTAGAAAAATATTGGTCTCTGGGCTTGTGTGCCACTCCTGACTCCTGTGTGCGTCATCTCTCAGTCAGTGGGCCATAGAACGCCTATTTTTGTTTTTATTTGTTTTATAAATTCTCCCTGAAAAAATCATTTTATTTTATTTGGTTTCTAAATTCTTCCTGATAAAATCATATTTTTTTTATTATTTTTTTTTCTAAAGTCTCCCTGAAAAAAAAAAAAAAAAACAAACAAAAAAAACAGTGGGAGATTAATATTGGCCTTTCTGCTTGTGTGCCAGTCTTGACTCCTGGGTGTGCCATCTCTCTCTCTCTCTCTCTCTCTCTCTCCAATTGTGGTCCATAGAAAGCCTATATTTTTTTTCCTTGATTTGGGTTCCAAAATCTACCAGAGAAAATAACTACATCAATCATTGGTAGAAAAATATTGGCCTCTGGGCTTGTGTGCCACTCCTGACTCCTGTGTGCGTCATCTCTCAGTCAGTGGGCCATAGAACGCCTATTTTTGTTTTTATTTGTTTTATAAATTCTCCCTGAAAAAATCATTTTATTTTATTTGGTTTCTAAATTCTTCCTGATAAAATCATATTTTTTTTATTATTTTTTTTTCTAAAGTCTCCCTGAAAAAAAAAAAAAAAAAAAAAAAAACCCCAAAAAATGGGAGATTAATATTGGCCTTTCTGCTTGTGTGCCAGTCTTGACTCCTGGGTGTGCCATCTCTCTCTCTCTCTCTCTCTCTCTCCAATTGTGGTCCATAGAAAGCCTATATTTTTTTTCCTTGATTTGGGTTCCAAAATCTACCAGAGAAAATAACTCCATCAATCATTGGTAGAAAAATATTGGCCTCTGGGCTTGTGTGCCACTCCTGATTCCTGTGTGCGTCATCTCTCACTCAGTGGCCCATAGAAAGCATATAGTTTGTTACATTTGTTTTCTAAATTCTCCCTGCAAAAATCTATTTTTTTTTGGGGGGGGGTTTCTAAAGTGTTCCTGAAAAAAATAAAAATAAAAAAAAAATAATAGTGTGACATTAATATTAACATTTGTGCTTCAGTGACAGTCCTGCGTGTGGGGCATCTCTCTAATTTGCAGCCACCAAAAAAAGAGTGTGTAACATTGGGCCTGATTTTCGCTGTGGTCTCACCAACCTGTAAAGGGGTAGCTAAATCATACTGAAGTTATAGCTCACCGTGTAAGTTGTGTGACTGCAACAAATAACGTTAGTTTGGTTACGTTTTTAAAACAATGAGGAAGTCTAGTGGAAGAGGTCGTGGCCGGGGGCGTTCATTGTCAGCTGGTAATGAGGGTAGTGGTAGTGGTGGAGCATCAGGTGGTCGTGGGGAAAAAAATATTGCACCTAAGTCTGGAGCTGTGGAGCCAGGTTCGTCGTCCGGCTACACAAGGCCTCGAACGCTCCCTTTTCTGGGATTAGGAAAACCGCTTTTAAAGCCGGAGCAGCAAGAGCAAGTTTTGGCTTATCTTGCTGACTCAGCCTCTAGCTCTTTTGCCTCCTCTCGTGAAACTGGTAAAAGTAAAAGCAGCGCGTCGTTAGTGGATGTTCACGGTCAGGGACAAGTCACTTCCTTGTCCTCTTCAGCAAAAACAACAACAGAGAAGAATGCAGCAGGCGACACAACGGGTTACTCCATGGAGCTCTTTACACATACCGTCCCTGGCTTAGAAAGTGAAGCAGTTAACAGTCCATGCCCATTACAAGTTGAATCTGACATGGAGTGCACTGACGCACAGCCACAGCCAGACTACTATGCTGGTCCTTTGACTCAGACCACAACATTGCCCTCGCAGGGTGCTGATCAAGAATCAGACCCTGATGAGACTATGTTGCCCCATCACGAACGCTATACCACCGAACGACACGGTGACACAGACGAAGTTGCGCAGGAGGTACAAGAAGAGTTATTAGATGACCCAGTTCTTGACCCCGATTGGCAGCCATTGGGGGAACAGGGTGCAGGCGGCAGCAGTTCTGAAGCAGAGGAGGAGGAGGGGCCGCAGCAGGCATCAACATCGCCACAGGTTCCATCTGCCGGGCCCGTATCTTGCCCAAAACGCGTGGCAAAGCCAAAACCTGGTGGAGGACAGCGTGGCCATCCGGTTAAAGCTCAGTCTGCAATGCCTGAAAAGGTATCCGATGCTAGAAAGAGTGCAGTCTGGCATTTTTTTAAACAACATCCAATTGATCAGCGCAAAGTCATCTGTCAAAAATGTTCTACTTCCTTAAGCAGAGGTCAGAATCTGAAAAGTCTCAATACTAGTTGCATGCATAGACATTTAACCACCATGCATTTGAAAGCTTGCACTAACTACCAAACGTCCCTTAAGGTTGTTGCACCCTCGGCCAATGAAGCTAGTCATCAACGCAACATCCCTTCCGGCAGTGTAGGACCACCATTTAGCGCACCACCTGCTGTATCTGTGCAGGTATCTTTGCCAGGCCAAAGCAGTCAGGGTCAGGGAATCACCAGTTTCGTAGTAGGAAACACTGCATCTAGGGCACCGGCGGCAACAATACCATCTCCCACCGTCTCTCAGTCTGCCATGTCCACCGGCACCCCCGCTAGTTCCACGATCTCCAGCTCTCCAGTCCAGCTCACCCTACATGAGACTATGGTTAGAAAAAGGAAATACTTAGCCTCGCATCCGCGTACACAGGGTTTGAACGCCCACATAGCTAGACTAATCTCGTTAGAGATGATGCCCTACCGGTTAGTCGAAAGCGAAGCTTTCAAAGACCTGATGGACTACGCTGTACCACGCTACGAGCTACCCAGTCGACACTTTATTTCCAGAAAAGCCATCCCAGCCCTCCACCAGCATGTTAAAGAGCGCATCGTCCATGAACTCAGGCAATCTGTGAGCACAAAGGTGCACCTGACAACAGATGCATGGACCAGTAGGCATGGCCAGGGACGTTACGTGTCCATCACGGCACACTGGGTAAATGTGGTGGATTCAGGGTCCACAGGGGACAGCAAGTTTGGGACAGTTCTGCCTAGCCCACGGTCTAGTAAACAGTTGTCTGTAGCCGTTCGCACCCCCTCCTCCTCCTCCTCCTCCTCGTCCTCCTGCAGAAGCAAGAGCTCGTCCACAGACCGCAGTCGCACAAACACTCCATCCGCACCTGCCACTGTTGCACACCAGGTCTCCCATTATGGGGCAGCTACTGGCAAACGTCAGCAGGCTGTATTGGCTATGAAGTGTTTGGGCGACAATAGACACACCGCGGAAGTTCTGTCCGAGTTCTTGCAGCAAGAAACGCAGTCGTGGCTGGGCACTGTAGATCTTGAGGCAGGCAAGGTAGTGAGTGATAACGGAAGGAATTTCATGGCTGCCATCTCCCTTTCCCAACTGAAACACATTCATTGCCTGGCTCACACCTTAAACCTGGTGGTGCAGTGCTTCCTGAAAAGTTATCCGGGGTTATCCGACCTGCTCCTCAAAGTGCGTGGACTTTGCGCACATATCCGCCGTTCGCCTGTACACTCCAGCCGTATGCAGACCTCTCAGCGTTCTTTGAACCTTCCCCAGCATCGCCTAATCATAGACGTTGCAACAAGGTGGAACTCAACACTGCACATGCTTCAGAGACTGTGCGAACAGAGGCGGGCTGTTATGTTTTTGTGGGAGGATACACATACACGGGCAGGCAGTAGGATGGCAGACATGGAGTTGTCAGGTGTGCAGTGGTCGAAGATTCAAGACATGTGTCAAGTCCTTCAGTGTTTTGAGGAATGCACACGGCTGGTTAGTGCAGACAACGCCATAATAAGCATGAGCATCCCCCTAATGCGTCTGCTGATGCAAAGTTTGACGCACATAAAGGATCAGGCGTCTGCACCAGAGGAAGAGGAAAGCCTTGATGACAGTCAGCGATTGTCTGGTCAGGGCAGTGTACATGACGAGGTACCGGGCGAAGAGGAGGTGGAGGATGAGGAGGATGATGGGGATGAGTATATTTTTAATGAGGAAGCTTTCCCGGGGGCACGGGAAATTGGTGGCGTGGCAAGGCCGGGTTCTGGTTTTTTGAGGGACACAAGTGACGTAGATTTGCCTGCAACTGCCCCTCAACCAAGCACAACCGCAGATTTGACAACGGGAACTTTGGCCCACATGGCGGATTATGCCTTGCGTATCCTCAAAAGGGACACACGCATTACAAAAATGATGAACGATGACGATTACTGGTTGGCCTGCCTCCTTGATCCTCGCTATAAAGGCAAATTGCAAAATATTATGCCACATGAGAACTTGGAACTAATATTAGCAACAAAACAATCAACTCTTGTTGACCGTTTGCTTCTGGCATTCCCTGCACACAGCGCCCGTGATCGTTCTCACACGAGCTCCAGGGGCCAGCAGACCAGAGGTGTTAGAGGGGCAGAAATCAGAAGTGGCGTTGGCCAGAGGGGTTTTCTGACCAGGTTGTGGAGTGATTTTTCTATGACCGCAGACAGGACAGGTACTGCAGCATCAATTCAAAGTGACAGGAGACAACATTTGTCCAGTATGGTTACAAACTATTTTTCATCCCTTATCGACGTTCTCCCTCAACCGTCATTCCCATTTGATTACTGGGCATCCAAATTAGACACCTGGCCAGAATTGGCAGAATATGCATTGCAGGAGCTTGCTTGCCCGGCAGCTAGTGTCCTATCAGAAAGAGTATTCAGTGCTGCAGGTTCAATACTAACAGAAAAAAGGACTCGTCTGGCTACCCAAAATGTAGATGATCTAACCTTCATTAAAATGAACCACAACTGGATTTCAAAATCTTTTGCCCCACCCTGCCCGGCTGACACCTAGCTTTCCTATGAAAAGGTCTTGCCTGTGGACTATTCTGAATGACTTTTCCAATCTCGTAATTTTCTTCACCTGATTGTCCAGCATACGACATGTTTCCACCTCACGAAATGGCCAAACTCCCCACACGGGGCCGTGCTATCGCCACTTTGCGCTTGGACCCTTGAGAGTGCTGTTTGTCTGAAGAGGTGGGTGTGGCCGCTTTTGGTCGACGGCACTGCCACTGGGTCCCTCAAAGTACAATAAAGCGTCTCTGGCGGTGGTGGTGCGCACCCAACGTCAGACACACCGTTGTAATATGAGGGGCCCTGTGCCTGTACCGCCGGCCACAAGACAGTTCCCCCCCCCCAGCTCAAACAGTGCTCTACCACTAGCAAAATTATCTCGCACAGCTTCACCAATGTGTAGTCTAGGCGCTGACATCCTTCAATGCCTGGCACTGACAATACCATTGTTTTGACATTTTTGTTATGTTAGGCCTTGGAAGCCTGTCTGCGGTCACTCCTTCCACTAGACTTCCACTGACCAGACCACTGCTGCCCGTGTACCCCTGGAACCAATTTAAAAGTGCCTACAGCCAGCCCAAGTTTGTTATGTTAGGCCTTCGAAGCCTGTCTGCGGTCACTCCTTCCACTAGACTTCCACAGACCAGACCACTGCTGCCCGTGTACCCCTGGAACCAATTTAAAAGTGCCTACAGCCAGCCCAAGTTTGTAATGTTAGGCCTTGGAAGCCTGTCTGCGGTCACTCCTTCCACTAGACTTCCACTGACCAGACCACTGCTGCCCGTGTACCCCTGGAACCAATTTAAAAGTGCCTACAGCCAGCCCAAGTTTGTTATGTTAGGCCTTCGAAGCCTGTCTGCGGTCACTCCTTCCACTAGACTTCCACAGACCAGACCACTGCTGCCCGTGTACCCCTGGAACCAATTTAAAAGTGCCTACAGCCAGCCCAAGTTTGTAATGTTAGGCCTTGGAAGCCTGTCTGCGGTCACTCCTTCCACTAGACTTCCACTGACCAGACCACTGCTGCCCGTGTACCCCTGGAACCAATTTAAAAGTGCCTACAGCCAGCCCAAGTTTGTTATGTTAGGCCTTCGAAGCCTGTCTGCGGTCACTCCTTCCACTAGACTTCCACAGACCAGACCACTGCTGCCCGTGTACCCCTGGAACCAATTTAAAAGTTCCTACAGCCAGCCCAAGTTTGTTATGTTAGGCCTTGGAAGCCTGTCTGCGGTCACTCCTTCCACTAGACTTCCACTGACCAGACCACTGCTGCCCGTGTACCCCTGGAACCAATTTAAAAGTGCCTACAGCCAGCCCAAGTTTGTTATGTTAGGCCTTGGAAGCCTGTCTGCGGTCACTCCTTCCACTAGACTTCCACTGACCAGACCACTGCTGCCCGTGTACCCCTGGAACCAATTTAAAAGTGCCTACAGCCAGCCCAAGTTTGTTATGTTAGGCCTTCGAAGCCTGTCTGCGGTCACTCCTTCCACTAGACTTCCACAGACCAGACCACTGCTGCCCGTGTACCCCTGGAACCAATTTAAAAGTGCCTACAGCCAGCCCAAGTTTGTTATGTTAGGCCTTGGAAGCCTGTCTGCGGTCACTCCTTCCACTAGACTTCCACTGACCAGACCACTGCTGCCCGTGTACCCCTGGAACCAATTTAAAAGTGCCTACAGCCAGCCCAAGTTTGTTATGTTAGGCCTTGGAAGCCTGTCTGCGGTCACTCCTTCCACTAGACTTCCACTGACCATACACTGCTGCCCATGTACCCCTGGAACAAATTTAAAAGTGCCTACAGCCAGCCCAAGTTTGTTATGTTAGGCCTTCGAAGCCTGTCTGCGTCCCGTTCTTTCAACTACAACTACACTGACCAGGCCACTGATGGCCGTGTTCCCCTGGAACCAATTTTAACTTGCCTACAGCCAGCCCTATGTTATTATGTTAGGCCTTCGAAGCCTGTCTGCGTCCCGTTCTTTCAACTACAACTACACTGACCAGGCCACTGATGGCCGTGTTCCCCTGGAACCAATTTTAACTTGCCTACAGCCAGCCCAATGTTAGGCCTTTGATGCCTGTCTGCCGTCACTCCTTCCACTAGGCCTCCACTGACCTGTCTATTGCTGCCCGTGTACCCCTTGAACCAACATCATTAAATATAAAAAAAATTAATTTGATTATAAAAAATAAGATCGTGTTGAGATCTCAAATGCAGACATTTTAACAATCAAAACAAACACACAACAAATATCTGGAACTGTACTACAAAGGTCCAACAGCTACAATTTCTGTCTCCTGCAAGAAGTTAACTGAAAGTTTTTTGGAGTTGTTAACACAGATATGGCATCCACCGAGTGTTGTCCTGTCGCGTCTCCTTTAAATTATTTCCAATAAGATGTTAAACTATTAATTTAATAAAATCAATAATTAAAAAAATAATTGAGTAAGTCAAAAGCATATTGCAAATAAACATTAATTACAAATCAAGAAGCATGGCGCGTCCGAGGGTGAGTAGATACCGAATAAGAATATAATCACCCTCGGACGCGCAATGCTTATTTAAAACAGCCTTCCTTCCTAAGAATCAGCCCTTCCGTGGTGTAGAGAGAGGTTGTGTTACACTCCAAGGTGTTCCCCAGGTTGCCTTTCCTGAGCTTCGATCTTCCGGCTCTCGTTTAGTAGCTGTTGGAAACTACGCTGCATTAGGCCTACTAATTGTGTATGGGTGAAACAGTGGCGCATCTGCGGTCCCTCCTTCCACTAGGCCTCCACTGACCTGTCTACTGCGGCCCGTGTACCCCTTGAACCAACCTAATAAAATATTTAAAAAATTAATTTGATTATAAAAAATAAGATCGTGTTGAGATCTCAAATGCAGACATTTTAACAATCAAAACAAACACACAACAAATATCTGGAACTGTACTACAAAGGTCCAACAGCTACAATTTCTTTCTCCTGCAAGAAGTTAACTGAAAGTTTTTTGGAGTTGTTAACACAGATATGGCATCCACCGAGTGTTGTCCTGTCGCGTCTCCTTTAAATTATTTCCAATAAGATGTTAAACTATTAATTTAATAAAATCAATAATTAAAAAAATAATTGAGTAAGTCAAAAGCACATTGCAAATAAACATTAATTACAAATCAAGAAGCATGGCGCGTCCGAGGGTGAGTAGATACCGAATAAGAATATAATCACCCTCGGACGCGCAATGCTTATTTAAAACAGCCTTCCTTCCTAAGAATCAGCCCTTCCGTGGTGTAGAGAGAGGTTGTGTTACACTCCAAGGTGTTCCCCAGGTTGCCTTTCCTGAGCTTCGATCTTCCGGCTCTCGTTTAGTAGCTGTTGGAAACTACGCTGCATTAGGCCTACTAATTGTGTATGGGTGAAACAGTGGCGCATCTGCGGTCCCTCCTTCCACTAGGCCTCCACTGACCTGTCTACTGCGGCCCGTGTACCCCTTGAACCAACCTAATAAAATATTTAAAAAATTAATTTGATTATAAAAAATAAGATCGTGTTGAGATCTCAAATGCAGACATTTTAACAATCAAAACAAACACACAACAAATATCTGGAACTGTACTACAAAGGTCCAACAGCTACAATTTCTTTCTCCTGCAAGAAGTTAACTGAAAGTTTTTTGGAGTTGTTAACACAGATATGGCATCCACCGAGTGTTGTCCTGTCGCGTCTCCTTTAAATTATTTCCAATAAGATGTTAAACTATTAATTTAATAAAATCAATAATTAAAAAAATAATTGAGTAAGTCAAAAGCACATTGCAAATAAACATTAATTACAAATCAAGAAGCATGGCGCGTCCGAGGGTGAGTAGATACCGAATAAGAATATAATCACCCTCGGACGCGCAATGCTTATTTACAACAGCCTTCCTTCCTAAGAATCAGCCCTTTCGTGGTGTAGAGAGAGGTTGTGTTACACTCCAAGGTGTTCCCCGGGTTGCCTTTCATGAGCTTCGATCTTCCGGCTCTCGTTTAGTAGTTGGTGGAAACTACGCTGCATTAGGCCTACAAATTTGGTATGGGGTGTAGAGACAGGTTGTGTTACACTCCAAGGTTTTCACCAGGTTGCCTTTCCTGAGCTTCGATCTTCATGCTCTCGTTTAGTAGTTGTAGAAAAGTACGCTGCATTAGGCCTACAAAATGGGTATGGGGTGGAGAGAGATGGTGTGTTACACTCCAAGGTGTTCCCCAGGTTGCCTTTCCTGAGCTTCGATCTTCATGCTCTCGTTTAGTAGGTGACGGAAAGTAGGCTGCATTAGGCCTACAAATTGGGTATGGGGGGGAGAGAGATGGTGTGTTACACTCCAAGGTGTTCCCCAGGTTTCCTTGCCATTGCTTCGGTCTTCCGACTCTCGTTTAGTAGTTGTAGAAAAGTACACAGCATTAGGCCTACAAAATGGGTATGGGGTGGAGAGAGATGGTGTGTTACACTCCAAGGTGTTCCCCAGGTTGCCTTTCCTGAGCTTCGATCTTCATGCTCTCGTTTAGTAGGTGTCGGAAAGTAGGCTGCATTAGGCCTAAAAAATGGGGAATGGGGTGGAGAGAGATGGTGTGTTACACTCCAAGGTGTTCCCCAGGTTTCCTTGCCATTGCTTCGGTCTTCCGACTCTCGTTTAGTAGTTGTAGAAAAGTACACTGCATTAGGCCTAAAAAATGGGTATGGGGTGGAGAGAGATGGTGTGTTACACTCCAAGGTGTTCCCCAGGTTGCCTTTCCTGAACTTCGATCTTCATGCTCTCGTTTAGTAGGTGTCGGAAAGTAGGCTGCATTAGGCCTACAAATTGGGTATGGGGTGGAGAGAGATGGTGTGTTACACTCCAAGGTGTTCCCCAGGTTTCCTTGCCATTGCTTCGGTCTTCCGACTCTCGTTTAGTAGTTGTAGAAAAGTACACAGCATTAGGCCTACAAAATGGGTATGGGGTGGAGAGAGATGGTGTGTTACACTCCAAGGTGTTCCCCAGGTTGCCTTTCCTGAGCTTCTATCTTCAGGCTCTCATTAAATTGTGGTTAAATGGAACAACTGCATTTGGCGTACTAGTTGGTTTGGGGCCTACTATCGGTGTCTGCCACTCCTTGCTGTTCTCCTGGTTTCCTGTCCTGAAATTCCATTTTCAGCCTCTCGTTAAGTAGTTGTTAATGTTAGACTGCATTTGGCCTACTAGTTGGGTTGGGGCCTACTATCGGTGTCTGCCACTCCTTGCTGTTCTCCTCCACTGAACAAAGCTGTGCCGCCTGTTTACTACGGTTGCCAATTTTGAACTGCATTTCGACTACTTACTGATTTGGCCCTACTCTCTGTGTCAGCCTCTCATTCCAGTTGTCCTCCACTGCAATGCCCCCTGGTTATTCCTGTGTTACCAATTTTGAACTGCATTTAGCCCACTTTCTTCTTTGGGCCTATATCTGTGTTTCCACTTCATCGTGCCCATTGCCCAGCCAGTGATAGATGAGTCTGCTGGTACATTGACCCATAACGCAACATTCCCTGTGCACGCTACACAACAACATTGTGACCCTGCTGAAAGTCAGGTTGCTCTTCCCGCATACCATACCACCTTACACGGGGACAAAGAGGAAGGTGCAGATGAAAGTGCAGGTTCCTTCATCAGGTGGGGGGAGGAATACTAGTTGGCGACGTCACTGGCACAGGGCCTCTCATAGTACGCAAAAGTGTTGCTGCCGGTGGGAGGCGCCCCCGCCGTGCAAACACACCGCTGTACTTTGAGGGGCCCTGTGCCAGTGCCAATGCCAACGAGTGGGCCCCCCCTGCTTGCTCAGGTTCACAGCACTTGCAAAGTTGAAATACTTACCTCTCCCTGCTCCACTGCCGTGACGTGGTCCAGATTTCCTGGGCCCACTAATTACTTGAACCAGCCCTACCCCCCACAACTTTAGCCAAATGACCCCCAATTTCAAATGCCTTCCAATTATTATAAGGTAAATTACGCTTGACAAGCTTCATTAAGAAGAATGGATGGTTTTGACATTAAAATGGGTACTCTAGGTGTTTTCCTGGCCCCCACTCACTGCCGACTATGCTGCCCCATTGACTTGCATTGGGTTTCGTGTTTCGGTCGATCCCGACTTTACGTCATAATCGGCCGATTTCACTCGACCCGACTTTAGACATAGTCGGGTTTCGCAAAACCCGGCTCGACTCTAAAAAGGTCAAGGTCGCTCAACTCTAGTGCCGAGTGTGTTACAAAAGAGGAATTCGAAGGGACACCACCTATCAATGCGACACCTGCCCCGACAAACCTGGCCTGTGTATGAAGGATTGCTTTAAATTGTACCACACCTCCATGCACTACTAATTTACTTTCCAGGAAATAGAATAATTCCAAAGTTGGCACATCTACGTAGGTTCTCTGGGGGTCTACTTTCCAAAATGTTGTCACTTGTGGGTTTTTTTCCTGTTTAGGCACATCAGGGGCTCTGCAAACGGAACATGACACCCGCAGACGATTCCATCAAAGTCTGCATTCAAAAACGTCAGTACTTCCCTTTCGAGCCCCAACGTGTGCCCAAACAGTTTTTTCCCACATGTGGGGTACCAGCGTACTCAGGGCAAATTGGACAACAACTTTTGTGGTCCAATTTCTCCTGTTACCCTTGGGAAATTAAAAAATTGGGGACTAAAAGATCATTTTTGTGGGCAAAAAATAGGATTTTTTATTTTCACGCCCGGGCGGTATAAACTTTAGTGAAACACTTGGGGGTTCAAAGTTGTCACCACACATCTAGACAAGTTCCTTAGGGGGTCTAGTTTCCAAATTGGGGGTCACTTGTGGGGGGTTTCCACTGGTTAGGCACATCAGGGGCACCTCAAACGGAACGTGACGGCCGCAGACGATTCCATCAAAGCCTGCATTCCAAAACGTCACTACGTCCCTTCCAAGCCCTGACGTGTGCCCAAACAGTAGTTTTCTCCCACATATGGGGTACCAGCCTACTCAGGACAAATTGGACAACAACTTTTGTGGTCCAATTTCTCCTGTTACCCTTGGGAAATTAAAAAATTGGGGACTAAAAGATCATTTTTGTGGGCAAAAAATAGGATTTTTTATTTTCACGCCCGGGCGTTATAAACTTTAGTGAAACACTTGGGGGTTCAAAGTTGTCACCACACATCTAGACAAGTTCCTTAAGGGGTCTAGTTTCCAAATTGGGGTCACTTGTGGGGGGTTTCCACTGTTTAGGCACATCAGGGGCTCCTCAAACGGAACGTGACGGCCGCAGATGATTCCATCAAAGCCTGCATTCCAAAACGTCACTACGTCCCTTCCGAGCCCTGACGTGTGCCCAAACAGTAGTTTTCTCCCACATATGGGGTACCAGCCTACTCAGGACAAATTGGACAACAACTTTTATGGTACAATTTCTCCTGTTACCCTTGGGAAATTAAAAAATTGGGGACTAAAAGATCATTTTTGTGGGCAAAAAATAGGATTTTTTATTTTCACGCCCGGGCGGTATAAACTTCTGTGAAGCACTTGGGGGATAAAAGTGCTCACCACACATCTAGATAAGTTCCTTAGGGGGTCTAGTTTCCAAAATGGGGTCACTTGTGGGGGGTTTCCACTGTTTAGGCACATCAGGGGCTCACCAAACACGACATGGCGTCGGATCTCAATTCCAGCTAATTTTAGCTTGAAAAAGTCTTATGGCGCTCCTTCCCTTCTGAGCCCTGCCATGCGCCCAAACAGTGGTTCCCCCCCACATATGGGGTATTGTCTTGCTCAGGACAAATTGGACTACAAATTTTATGGTCCAATTTCTTCAGTTACCCTTGTGAAAATAAAAAATTGGGGACTAAACGATCATGTTTGTGGAAAAAATATGTTTTTTTATTTTTACGCACAGGCGGTATAAACTTCTGTGAAGCACTTGGGGGATAAAAGTGCTCACCACACATCTAGATAAGTTCCTTAGGGGGTCTAGTTTCCAAAATGGGGTCACTTGTGGGGGGTTTCCACTGTTTAGGCACATCAGGGGCTCACCAAACGCGACGTGGCGTCCGATCTCAATTCCAGCTAATTTTAGCTTGAAAAAGTCTTATGGCGCTCCTTCCCTTCTGAGCCCTGCCATGCGCCCAAACAGTGGTTCCCCCCCACATATGGGGTATTGTCTTACTCAGGACAAATTGGACTACAACTTTTATGGTACAATTTCTTCAGTTACCCTTGTGAAAATAAAAAATTGGGGACTAAACGATCATGTTTGTGGAAAAAATACGTTTTTTTATTTTTACGCACGGGCGGTATAAACTTCTGTGAAGCACTTGGTCGATAAAAGTGCTCACCACACATCTAGATAAGTTCCTTAGGGGGTCTAGTTTGCAAAATGGGGTCACTTGTGGGGGGTTTCCACTGTTTAGGCACATCAGGGGCTCACCAAACGCGACATGGAGTCCGATCTCAATTCCAGCTAATTTTAGCTTGAAAAAGTCAAATGGCGCTCCTTCCCTTCTGAGCCCTGCCATGCGCCCAAACAGTGGTTCCCCCCACATATGGGGTATCAGCGTACTCAGGACAAATTGGACAACAACTTTTGCAGTCCAATTTCTCCTGTTACCTTTGGGAAAATAAAAAAATTGTTGCTAAAAGATCATTTTCATGACTAAAAAGTTACATTTTCATTTTTTCTTTCAACATTGCTTTAGCTCTCATGAAGCACCAGAAGGGTTAATAAACTTCTTGAATGTGGTTTTGATCAGCTTGAAGGGTGCAGTTTTTAGAATGGTGTCACTTTTGGGTATTTTTTGCTATATAGACCCCTAAATGTGACTTCAAATGTGAGGTGGTCCCTAAAAAAAATGGTTTTGTAAATTTTGTTGTAAAAATGAGAAATTGCTGGTCAACTTTTAACCCTTATAACTCCCTAACAAAAAAAAAATTTGTTTCCAAAATTGTGCTGATGTAAAGTAGACATGTGGGAAATGTTAATTATTAAGTTTTTTGCGTGACATATCTCTGTGATTTAAGGGCATAAAAATTCAAAGTTGGAAAATTGCGAAATTTTCTAAATTTTCGGCAAATTTCCATTTTTTTCACAAATAAACGCAGGTAATATCAAATAAATTTTAGCACTATCATTGTTAGGGTTGGCGGAACGCACCAAATATATTGTTTATTAAAAGGAATTGGTGCGTTCGCAACCCGGGATCCACCGTGCAGGAAAGTACCTGCTGCTAAATAATGGCGGCTCTATATGGCGGTATATACTAACTCTGTAAGCCTCACAGAGTAACCGCGAGAGGTAAGCTCTGTGCCCTGTTAGACTTTCACAGAGGCACAGGCCAACTACCCAGATGTGAGCAGTGAGTGGTCATGCATGCATACTCAATCTCCTCGCTGGAGGAGCCAGCATTCTAGGGGCTTATTTCAGCCGGGTCCCTGAACACACTTATACACAATCTCCTCGCCGGAGGTGCCAGCATTCTAGGGGCTTATTTCAGCCGGGTCCCTGAACACATACAAACACATGACCACATTGGCGCAAAGCATATAGCAAAAGACGATACTAGCGCATGGCCATGCGGTCATGCGCAGTTTATATAGTTGCAGCACAGGAAGCTGCTACTGAAGTTTTTGCCCTTTCAGGACCTTCCAGAAGGACCAATGGAAAGTGCTGCAGTACCTGAGCATGTTTTGCCCTTTCAGGACCTTCCAGAAGGACCAATGGAATGTACTGCAGCACCTGAGCATGTGACCGAACATGTGGCCCTCGACCTCCAATGGGAGACCCTGCCCTGGGCATGCTCAGTGTGAGTAAACAAGGACTTAGTCCCAGAGAGGCTCGCTCGCCGCAGATCAGTGCAGGGTACCATAGGAAAGCCAGAAAAGGCAGTAGTGACCCTATGCACCGAATCAGCCCCAGCGAGACGCTGGGAGCGACGTCTCCGCTGAGCAGAGCCCACTGCGGCCGATACCGAATGGGAGACTGCAGCAGACACGGATCGAGATTCCCCCTGTGCAGCAGAGGAAACTCGACTCCTAACAATCATGAAGTACAATATGTCATGAGAAAACAATGTCAGAATCGCCAAGATCCGTTGAAGCGTTCCAGAGTTATAACCTCATAAAGGGACAGTGGTCAGAATTGTAAAAATTGGCCCGGTAATTAACGTGCAAACCACCCCCGGGGCTTAAGGGGTTAATATTGCCCTTTCTGCTTGTGTGCCAGTCTTGACTCCTGGGTGTGCCATCTCTCTCTCTCTCTCTCTCTCAAATAGTGGGCCATAGAAAGCCTATTTATTTTTTTGCTTGATTTGGGTTCTAAATTCTACCTGAAAAAATCAATAAATCAATCAGTGGGAGATAAATATTGGCCTCTGGGCTTGTGTGCCACTCCTGACTCCTGTGTGTGCCATCTCTCACTCAGTGGGCCATAGAAAGCCTATTTTTTTTTATTTGGTTTCTAAATTCTCCCTGAAAAAAATTATTTTATTTTATTTGGTTTCTAAATTCTTCCTGAAAAAATCATTTTATTTTATTTTGTTTCTAAAGTCTCCCTGAAAAAAAAAAAAAATGGGAGATTAATATTGACATTTGTGCTTGAGTGACAGTCCTGCGTGTGTGGCATCTCTGTGATTTGGTGCCACAGAAAACAGAGTGTGTAACATTGTGCCTGATTTTCCTTGCGGTCTCACCAACCTGTAAAGGGATATCGAAATCATACTGAAGTTATAGCTCACCGTGTAAGTTGTTTGACAGCAACAATTAAAGTTACTTTGGTTAAGTTTTTAAAACAATGAGGAAGTCTGGTGCAAGAGGTCGTGGCCGTGGGCGTTCATTGTCAGCTGGTAATGATGGTAGTGGTAGTGGAGCATCAGGTGGTCGTGGGAAAAAAAATATTCCACCTAAGTCTGGAGCTGTGGAGCCAGGTTCGTCGTCTGGCTACACAAGGCCTCGAACGCTCTCTTTTCTGGGAGTAGGAAAACCGCTTTTAAAGCCGGAGCAGCAACAGCAAGTTTTGGCTTACCTTGCAGACTCAGCCTCTAGCTCTTTTGCCTCCTCTTCTGAAACTGGTAAATGTAAAAGCAGCGCGTCGTTTGTGGATGTTCATGGTCAGGGACAAGTCGATTCCTTGTCCTCTTCAGCAAAAACAACAACAAGAGAGAAGGATGCAGCAGGCGACACAACGGGTTACTCCATGGAGCTCTTTACACATACCGTCCCTGGCTTAGAAAGTGAAACAGTTAACAGGCCATGCCCATTACAAGTAGATTCTGACATGGAGTGCACTGATGCACAGCCACAGCCAGACTACTATGCTGGTCCTTTGACTCAGACCACAACATTGCCCTCTCAGGGTAATGATCCACAATCAGACCCTGATGAGACTATATTGCCACGTCACGAATGCTATACCACCGACCGACACGGTGACACAGACGAAGTTGCACATGAGCTAGAAGAGGAGGTAATAGATGACCAAGTTGTTGATCCCGATTGGCAGCCATTGGGGGAACAGGGTGCAGGCGGCAGTAGTTCTGAAGCGGAGGTGGAGGAGGGGCCGCAGCAGGCATCAACATCGCAACAGGTTCCATCTGCCGGGCCTGTATCTTGCCCAAAACGCATGGCAAAGCCAAAACCTGTTGGAGGACAGCGTGGCCATCTGGTTAAAGCTCAGCCTGCAATCCCTGAAAAGGGATCCGATGCTAGGAAGAGTGCAGTCTGGCATTTTTTTAAACAACATCCAATTGATCAGCGCAAAGTCATCTGTCAAAAATGTTCAACTAGCTTAAGCAGAGGTCAGAATCTGAAAAGTCTCAATACAAGTTGCATGCATAGACATTTAACCACCATGCATTTTCAAGCCTGGACTAACTACCAAACGTCCCTTAAGGTTGTAGCACCCTCGGCCAATGAAGCTAGTCAGCAACGCAACATCCCTTCCGTCACTGTAAGGCCACCATTTTCCGCACCACCGGCAGTATCTGTGCAGGTTTCTTTGCCAGCCAAAAGCAGTCAGGGTCAGGGAATCACCAGTTTTGTAGGAGGAAATATTGCATCTAGGGCACCGGCGGAAACAATACCGTCTCCAACCGTCTCTCAGTCTGCCATGTCCACCGGCACACCCGCTAGTTCCACGATCTCCAGCTCTCCAGTCCAGCTCACCCTACATGAGACTCTGGTTAGAAAAAGGAAGTACTTATCCTCGCATCCACGAACACAGGGTTTTAACGCCCACATAGCTAGACTAATCTCGTTAGAGATGATGCCCTACCGGTTAGTTGAAAGCAAAGCTTTCAAAGCCCTGATGGAGTACGCTGAACCACGCTATGAGCTACCCAGTCGACACTTTTTTTCCAGAAAAGCCATCCCAGCCCTGCACCAGCATGTTAAACAGCGCATCGTCCATGCACTCAGGCAATCTGTGAGTACAAAGGTGCACCTGACTACAGATGCATGGACCAGTAGGCATGGCCAGGGACGTTACGTGTCCATCACGGCACACTGGGTGAATGTGGTGGATGCAGGGTCCACAGGGGACATCAATTTCGGGACAGTTGTGCCTAGCCCACGGTCTAGGAAACAGTTGGCTGTAGGCGTTCGCACCCCCTCCTCCTCCTCCTCGTCCTCCTGCAGAAGCGAGAGCTCTTCCACAGACCGCAGTCGCCCAACCACTCCATCGGCAGCTGACACTGTTGCACACCAGTTGTCCCATTATGGGCCAGCTACTGGCAAGCGTCAGCAGGCTGTATTGGCTATGAAGTGTTTGGGCGACAACAGACACACCGCGGAAGTTCTGTCCGAGTTCTTGCAGCAAGAAACGCAGTCGTGGCTGGGCACAGTAGATGTTGAGGCAGGCAAGGTAGTGAGTGATAATGGAAGGAATTTCATGGCTGCCATCTCCCTTTCCCAACTGAAACACATTTCTTGCCTGGCTCACACCTTAAACCTGGTGGTGCAGTGCTTATTGAAAACTTATCCTGGGTTCTCCGACCTGCTCCTCAAAGTGCGTGGACTTTGCTCACATATCCGCCGTTCGCCTGTACACTCCAGCCGTATGCAGACCTATCAGCGGTCTTTGAACCTTCCCCAGCATCGCCTAATCATAGACGTTGCAACAAGGTGGAACTCAACACTGCACATGCTTCAGAGACTGTGTGAACAGAGGC